>NC_084982.1:13178787-13511287 GCF_963691925.1 Scomber scombrus
GTAAACTTAGTGGTTAATGCAAACGTGTGATAACAAATCAATCTCCGCTCTGGTTTACAATATGAAACTCATAAGAATGTAGGATGAATAATTCAAAGACACTATTTTAGATTTCACAATGTCTGTTAATAATTCATCACATATCCTGCATATTTGAAAATACCTGAGTTTGTGAGGAGGTTTACATGCATATTTATAGAATCCTTTAATTCAAAAAAAAGAATTTCACTCAGCAATCCTGCAAAAAAATGGTTTAAAAACTATCTGATGGATAACTTTTCTTTTTAAATGTTCAATAAAATGCTTCACACCCTTCAAATATCGCATTCGTATCCTAGAAGATAATAAACGTATGCAATCAGATGATAACATACAGTCATTCCTCCCCTTTAATCAGAGTGTTGATTGCAATCTTGATGGGATGGGTTCTTTTTTACCACAGGGAGAATTCTTCCACTGGTTATAACACAGTTAAACTCCTCACCTAGCCATCGGCTACCAGATCAAAGCAACATCCACTCACAGGAAAACAGTCAAGCAGGGAAAAGGTTGGTTGCTATAGCAACTTATACCACTTCTTGTATGCTCTCACACTACAATTTTATCATTAGGACAGGAGCTACATTAATCAACGCAAGCTCTTGCTCATACAGCAACAACACCTGCTGTGATGATTGCAGATGGCAGCAGCAGGTTTTGTTTATGGACTCTTATTTACAGATATTACAAGCAGTATATTAAACTTAAATATGTTGCACTTCAGCTTTTGCCTGGCATGATGACAAAATATTTCTCATTAGGCTGTATTACAGTATGGTTCAGTTCAGATTATCAATCTTTGAACATTAGATTTTTTTTCATGTAAGTATGGCTAAATCACATTTAGTCTTCATATACAGTAGGCTCTGGTGACCCTCCCAGGAGACTGAATTTCTATGGTACAGGATGATGGCAACATCAAATATTCACACTTGGATTTACCACTCTTGGAATAAGAGCGTCCTTGGAAGTCTGACATCTCCTGTATAATTAAGTTGTCCGGATTAAAGCAGGAATGGAGCCTAATCAGCAGCAGGATACGTTGATAAGCATTAAGCCACAAAGACAGAAAATGTTAAATACCCCTTCTGATCAGAGGGTCCCATAATGCATCAATCCTCAAGAATGAGGTCAACCCCTGTGGTTTTCCATACAGTCAAATCCATTAAATATGTGGGTTGGATAGCTGTGGAAACCTGGTCTGGCTTAGAACAGTGTAGACGCAGTAAAGAGAAGCAACAAAACAATAAAAAATGTCCTTCATTCTCACAGAGTGTCATTGATTTTAGTTTGTTATTTCTGGGAACGTAAAAGAAAATGAAATATAAGACAGCTTTGGAATTATTGTTGAATGAGAAACTTTCCAGTATGTTATTTACTGTCCACTTTGGCCTTCTGATAAGTGAGCCACCCATTGTAAATGTTCCTTTTAGTTTGATAGCAGCACTATAGCACCTACTGCACAAAAACGTCCTTGCACACACTCCTATCAAAACAGCTATTAGTCATTATTTGTCATAAGGTGACTCAGAAAGGGCGGTATTCCTGTTTGATTTAATGGTGCCTACTCGGTAAATGAATACCACAGACGTTGCAATACTCCATCAGTATTTGCAACATCTTTTTCTTTTCGTTAAATGTGAATGTTCTACAATAATGCAGCTGAGCACAATGTTTTGCAATGTCAAGGCAATGTGAATGTACTGTAAAATTCATCAATTATTTATGAATGGAAGTCGGAACATTGGAAAGATTTTAAATTTCTCCAGCTCTTTCATTAAATGTCTTCCCTAGCATCCAGCATGCCTCTTGGTAATATAATGTAGTAAGGACATAATTCATTTACAAACAACACTGGGTTTAGCGTTTCCAGTGTGTTTGTTAGTTTGGTGTGTATCTGTGTCTGTAATTACTTCGCTTTGCACATCTCACTACCTGATCCCTGAGTGTTCATTACGCAACCATTAACCCATCACTTTACATTCAGCTACCAGGGTTACTAGGGTCTAATTACAGACTCAAATATGAATTCCCATTAAGGACATGAAGATTTTTCTGCGCCCTTAAAAGCACGGAAAGGGGACGGGTTTAATTTATGTGTATTACTTTCTTCATTTTATGAGACACATTCTGATTATGCTATTGCTATTTTATTCTATGTGCTATTTTGTAATTCTTTCTTACAATAAATACAACTGTTAGACCAAAAAGCTTCACCACTGAAGCTCATTACATAGAATGAAGAGACTGGTTTTACATCAGAGGAATGTGGGATAAAACTTTCATGGTTTGATGTTTGTTCAAGTTCTTGATGTTGCAACTGCTGCATCACCTCTTTGTGGAATTTCTGTTTCTACACAAATATATATATATATTTAAATATCAGCACTAAAAATCACACCCACACATAGAAATAGCATTTTATATGCATAGTTATGCTGTTCTGTTTGTTTCTTAAATTTGTCTTTGTCAAAGAGGAGCATTGCTGGTATTAAACTCTAATTGTAGCTGCCGACTTTAAATACAGACACTGTTTGACATTGACTGTCAATCTAAATGTCTTTTTACTAATGATATGAGCCTTTCGGTTTTCAATTTTCTGTTATAGTTATTTGGGAGTGGGAGATCTTTTAGTACAAAATTCAGTTATGAAGCACATGTAAAATACAGTATTCTATTCATTCAAAACTGTTTATGACAATTGAATATGACATTTGTTTTTATAAATGTTGTGCCTTTATACATTTTCTACATGTATATGTATAGCAAATTAACACAACTGATTAAATTAAATTAAACATGGAGGGGTGACCAAACAATATTGCAATACCATCATGCTCCAATGAAAATGGGGTTTCATTTTCTTTACAAAAGGTTTATCTAAATCTATATCATATCATAAAATCATATAAACAAAGCTGAAGACTGATAACATGCAAAGTGAAACATACACTGGTGCACCTGGCTGGGCTGGCAACCACATTTACTAGATTTTTTACAGATTTCTTTTTGACAAGTCACATTTTCAACATAAGTTGAAAAAAATTAGTTGTCTTCTATTCTACCAATAGGTTCTCAACATGTCTCATGGACCAACATGCTAATAGAATCTTTTTGGTGTTAACATCCTCTTTGATATAAGGATATTGAAAAAGTATATTATGCTCTTTAAAATACTTAAACATTTAGTTAAAACCCTGAAAGTGCTCTGTATCCTCATACATCTGATTCTGATGCACTGTGTTTTTGCTAAAGGATGTTACAGATCCACGCCAAAAATCCAACTCCTGTTTATAACAAATGTTTCTTGTCTTCTCCCATCCTGCACAGAAAACTGAAGTTTAAATGCAGTAATTTAGCTGTTGTAGAACCATTTTAGGTATATTGAAAGACATGACCCCGTATAATATCCAGAAGGAAATCAATCTGAAGCTCCCAAAATAAGCTGTAGGGACCTTGTGAGTATCCTTGTGTGTCCCTTTGGAGTGGCTAGTGTTTATTATGTTCAAAACTAGACACAAGATACTCAGTGTTGTGTTTTTCATGTCCATTTAGCTGTGTAAATAAAATCAAGAATTTGCTTACTATAATAAAGCTACACTAATAAATAGTTCACATTAACAAAGGGAAAAATGTAACTTCTAATGTGATAGGTGTCCTTTGTAGGAACAAACAAATAATCATCACCCAGCTCTGCAGTCCCACTCCCACCTATATGGAGTGTTTTAGCTACTTTTGCGCTCATTGTTTTGGTTTTACAACCTGTTTCCAGCAGCATCAGGCAGACAGGTAAGTAATTAGCTGATGAATTTACTGTAATGTAGCATTTACAGGCAGAAGAACCGGATATTTCCCTCAGGATCTGGTGGAAACCAAAACAGAGCGAAAAAGACAGTCAGTATTGTATATTCACCAGAAGGTCTGAAACATGAGCCCAAAAGCTTGTGCTTCTCTGTCTTTGCTGGATGAGTAAGCAGGTAATTGTTTGCTGACACATTTGCCTAATCAACTGTACAGTGAAATTATGTAAATGTTGTGTTTACAGTTTGTTGCCCCCAATTGGCCAAAAACTGATTATTGTAGGTTGGAAGTTAAAATCCTTAAAATGTAAGACCTGGTTGCTATACGTCATGCGTCAGTGACTAACGCATGACGTACAGCCGTGACGTTGGATACCAGCCTTTGGCATCACTTCCATCCATCCATAATTTCCTGTGAATCCCTTGTGAGTGTATGTGTGTGTGTGTGTCTGTGTGTCTGTGTGTGTAGCCAATATGAATCTCACAGACAGGATAAGCAATTACAGTGTGCAAATACACTGAACAACTTTTGCACAAATACAATCAAAAATGGGATTTGATCTAACCTAATGAAAATGTAAATATTATGACCTAAAGGCATATTATAGACAAGCAGTCCTATCAAAACTGACCTCAAAACACATCATGATTAAAGAGTTTTACAGCATGACCCCTTTGCAAAGATGGAACTGTATAACAGTGACTCTGCTATACAGTAGAGTTTCACTATGTTAAGTGAACTTACATCAATCCTACTTTGAGCCGTAATGATCTGTCATCTGTGTGACCGAATGATGAGTGTAGAGGGACGGCAATGTGCTCATGCAACACAATGCTGATTGCACAAGTGTCATGTTTAACTTATCTCACACAGCAAGGGGAACACACAATGCTAATTAGCTTGAAAACAAAGAACTGCCCCCCCCCCCTATATAGTACCTTCATCTTTTACAAGCTTGCTAAAAATAGTCCCTACAATATGGTCCAGGGTTTTTTTTTTAATTACAGCAGCATATGCTTTACATACTGGAATGTGTCCTTTGCAAATGTCTGCTGAACTTTTGAGTAGGCAGCTGCATATTATCATTAATATTGTTGTTTGTGTTCAATGTCTTCCCTTCCCTTTGCCTTCAGGTCATGATGGATGTCTTTCATGGGCCAGTTGCAAATGTTTCTACGGATAGCATAAATTAATGAAAACCATCACACATCAGAAGCAAGCCTTCTATACAAAAGGAAATATGTAGTATTTGTTATAATGTAATGGTAAACCAATTAAAAAGTATGTCAGTGCCACGTTTCTATTGGTCATATTGTGTATTTTTCAATCAATACCATTCTCCCTCTCTCTCTCTCTCTCTCTCTCTATATATATATATATATATACATGTATTTTTTTCCAATGAGAACAAAACAGTAATAAGCCAAATCCAGTGTGTTCTTAAGGTGTAAAGGTTTATCCTCTAATATATGAGGAACTAAAAGACAAATCTCTAACTTGGTTAAGTTAATAAAGGCTTGTCAATAGCAGCTAAGACAAGTGCTGAATGCAAACACTCCCTATCAGTCGCGCCCCACAGCAGTTGGTTCAGCACAGTGTGTGTGTTTGGAATGTTAAAGGCGAGGATCCAGGCGCATTACTGAATGCCACCAAGGGGGTCAGAAAGGAAGTGTGTGGTGCTGAGAGGTAATACAGAAACATCCGAGACACTCGTGCTAAAAAATTGTGATGGGGATCATTTGTTGTCACTCTCCAGGCATAAAAGTATTTGCATATAACAGGTTAATATCAGGTTAATCTGTGACAAGTAGCAGGGGAATTGCATCAGTGTTTAATGTGACATTTGGATTTGTCTGTTTCATACAATAAAAGTAAATTAAGAAATTATAGCAGACAGACAGTAGTATCTCTCTGTTGTGATAACTTAGTGTTGATGCAAGCTTAGGCCACATTCAGACTGTGCTGGATTATCTTCCAGGCTGTGAAAAGGAAAAGAATTGAAATGCAAATAAGACAAGGATTACTGAGAGAGCATTCACTCTAGCAGCGCCTCTTCCATTAACTGGTGAAATACTGGCCGCATTTGAAAATTGCCTCTAAACCTGATGATTATTCTCTATTTACTTGCTTTTGTTTATAGCAAGTTAATTATTCATACAATAGTGACTTAATTTCTTGTCGTGAGTGAGACAGGAACAAATAAAAGAACGATTAGCACCTTGCCTGGCAGGATTAAACACAAAATACAGTATAAAGGCATCATAAATGATCCAATCTCAGTCGATAATCATTCCCATTACTCTTCACACTTTAATAAACTACAATGCTGTGGCAGGCGGTCCCTATTCCCTAAACATGTTTGCCCTTGATAGCTCCAACCTGAAAACATAATAGAAGTGAAACATCAGTGATAAAGGTAACCTTTTCTCTCTGCATGAATGTGAGATTTACTTGGATCCCCAATGAGTTGCATTTGGATCCAAATGAGAATCTGAATCATCATAACTTCAAAAGCGTGCTTCCTGCACATACCGAAGTGTGAAATGTGTAGCTGCAGGGTTGGCACTGACTTGAAAGTGCCAAAATGTGAATTATCTTTTATAGTTTTTCAGATCTCTGGAGAATACAAAAGGTATTTATTGACTCTTCATTGAAATGCACCTTGTCTGCTTCTCTTGTTGGATCTCAAAATTGATTACATTATTGAAAACATAATGTAATATTGCCAAAATGTGAGATGGTTTGTTTAATTATTTTCATTACTGTTTTTTACATTACTTATTGCTTTTATAACCTTGCTGTTAAAACTGTTTTTTTATCTTGTAATGCATTAGTCTCATTATTGTCAGTGAAATACTCCAGAAAATATCAACGAGTCAAGTCGGAACAATTTCATCCTTGCCACTTAGAGATACTGTGTAGTTTTCTTGGTGGAGAGTGCCGTCTGCTGGCAACCATTAAGCACAGTACAACATCCCTTCATCTATTCATTTCCTCTCATTCATCCTGATCAGGGAGCAACTGAAACAACTCTTTTTCCCAGCAGCATTCTCTACCTACACCTAGGGGACTATCAAACACTCCCACGCACGATGACAGATAAAGTGCTCATTCAGTTTTTCTGTTCTGCTCACAATTTCCTTTTCTCACCTACTACCACTTGTCTCCCACCAGGAAGTGACTTAAAGGGAGTGAAAACAAAAGGAGAGTGAAATAGATAAGGAGACAGACCTGAAGGAATTGTTTGCTGGCATTGGTATTAAGTTTATATTCACTAAAGATGAAGTACTCCAGGTAAGGAGGGGGAAGGAGAAACATTTTTCATTTCACCTGTAGTCTCTCCAGTATGTCTTTACTCCAAAGTCACATCTCAGCTCCCATTAACAAATATCTTGCTTACAGATGTTTACTCAGCAAGAAATAAACTTTTTTTCCCGCAATGGGTTAAGGTTAGGGTTAGTTATTTCAAAATTGGTTCATTGTTGTGCATTTGAAAGCCTTAAAATAAAAGTCTGTCTGCTGAACATAAATCTGTTTTCTTAAAGTATCAAAGTCATGTTTAGTTCTATTAACATATCTACATGATTTGTAGGTTTTTCCAAGGCATATAATAGTAATGTAGTTTTATGTTGCCTACAATCCAAACAGCAACTGATTTTCATGTACAATACCTTGAAACATGCTCTAGCTAGTTAATTCATTAAAGTGAATACTAGTACATATCTAGCTTTGAATTTTGTCAAAGTTACTTACACCTTGAATGGTAACACAATTGAAACTGCTGACAACTGATTTATGCTTTGCTGGGAGGCATCACATATGTAACGTTGGGCTTTAGAGCTGCTTTACATTCACAAATTATGTTTGTTTGTTTTTTTTAAACCAAAAAAACCCTCCCAAAACTCCCAATCTTGCTGCGGTAGCAGAATGAGAAAAGGATAAAGGGACCTCCAGAGCAAAGTCATTTTATAACGGCTTGGAGAAGTCAAACATGGCTGAGTCTGGGAACATAAATTCTATCCCAGTGTGAAAGGATTCATTTCCTGGAGTCAGTGGGGCAGGGACCAGCCTCTGCTTGGTATGCTCAGACTGTTTTCAGAAGTAGGGTTTACAGTGTTCCATCATTTGCTATATTGCAGGTTTTCCAGTAACTGTCACAAAAAATAGTGACAGTGGAATGCACTCAGTGGCAAAAATTCTATTATAAATCCTACTTTATGCACTGGAAACACTCAGTAAATCTTTTAAACGTATTATAATTTCCAAGCAAACCAGGAAGAACAAAGGGATAAAGCAGATGATTCTGTCTAAGCTTAGTGATAAACAAGTTCTGCATTAGATGTTGCGTTTAAAATGTGGCCATCCAGGCTACTGTGGATTATATTTGTTCCCCTTTGGTATTAAGTTGTGACAGAGGACTTACATCCTTTCTTTATCAAATTATATAACATATTTTACAGTTCAGGAGCAGCCACAATATACCAAGACATCACACAAATCTGTTTCACATCGGTTGAAATGTTTAAGTTTAGTGACCTTTGACATGTAAAGTGGGAAACTTGACACAGATGCAGTGACCTTTGAAAGGACCATCATGCAAGACTGAATACGATTAAGCTCTTCTACATATGCTTGCAATCATCAGCAAAGTCTGGTGGCAAGATTCAATTTTGAGCAATCAGTAAAAGAATATACATTCTCAATCTGTAAATTAGGATACCATAGATACTTTGACCATGACAGTGAAAAGGTGAATATTCTTTAATTATCATTATTTTCACAAAAATATCTTGACATTTAACACATTTTGATGGAAAGGCTTTTTTGTAGATTTTATCAAAATTAAATGTATTATTAACTAAACATGTACAAAAAGTCAATGATGGTAATAAAAGAAAAAAACATTTGTCCACCTCCATAACAGATTATTTACTGTGCTTTGCACATTCTCCTAACAAATTACATACTGCCCAGAAGCAAAAGTGCTAAAAAAGCTTACAATGCATGCAAGGTTTATTGTGATTGCTCTCAGACTCTTCAAGGTCTGAAAACATTACAGACTGTTGTAGATCTTGCAGTGCAGGTATGCTAGCTTCTCAGCCTTGCTTCTTCTCAACATAGGAAACCACTCCTGATAGCTAAGCTCTACAACCTTATAGCCTGCCAACTTCAACTGCCTCCTCTTTAAGGCATGAAGGCCCAACAACTGTCGTGAATGGTAGCAGTAATGGTTCCTGTGGGCAACCTGGATAGCAAGTTTGACTGTTCCCTTGGAGTCCTGAGGGTCTACACTTAAGCTACTAGGTTTGGTAAGTATTTCTGCAATGGCACTGGTCAGGTTTAACCCTGTGTCAAACAGTCTCACATCATCGTCAGGCTCTACTCTGTGAGGGGATGTAGTAACTGCAGGAGATGGGGTTACAGGATTTGTGGTGTTTTTGGTATTTGTTAGTTGTGCTAAAAGTTCATCCGTTATAGTTACTCCAGTATTTATTCTCCCCCAGCTATGGTTTGAAGGAAATTTGGATGAATTGTTCTCAGAAGATATTGTGGCCATGTGGGGTGCTGGGTTCACAGGTATGGGCTGTCCAGTGGAATCAACATGTACTTCAAGGTCAATGGAGCGAGTGTGAGGCAGAATCATTCGGGTGCATACAAACTGCTCGCTGCCAAGCAGTTCTTGCAGAGCAGATTCTGCCTCCTGGACTTCTGGTTTCCTGCATGTATCTGATTGAGCAAACTTCCACAACATTTCTTCTGTTTCCTCTCTCAGTTCACAGCTTAGCCGTGGGCCAGTCCACTCAGGCAACTCCAGAGCCACCGTTCCATCTAAAGTGAACAGGTCTTTTTTCAGCTCCAGCTGTTTCGATTTCAGTGCTAAATTGACAAAGTCAGGGCTCAAGGCTAATGCAATTAGGTCCTGTTGGAACTGAGAGACAAAGACCAGGCCAAGAAGACCAGTAAGCAGGTGCTCTGGGTATCGCTGGAATTCAGCTTTCCTCTGTCTAAGGGCCTCTGTAAGGCTTGGATAAAAGCTTGGGCTCTGAACTGGAAGAAACCCTAATGTCCCAAAGCTCCACAACAGTTTACAGGAGTCCTTACTCCTGCAGTGTGGCACCAATGATGGAATTCTCTCGGCGATAGCCATGAGGATGTTATCATTGCGGTAATGCAACGCTGAACACGCCAGTGCCACATGCATCAGCCCCTTGACACCCATCCTGTGGGCCCGTCGAGGCACTTCCAGAGTCATGGCCTCCATCCACGACCAATGATACAGGTAACTGAAACGCAGGTATTTCAGCACATTCACCATGGCAAAGTCACTCATCTCCCCCACAAAGGAGTGTGCCTTATCAACAATACCAGTCACTGCACCCTCAGAAATTGAAGCCTGGGATTTAAAGAGCGCCAGGCATACAGTGCCAACCTCCTCAGGGTGTAGTTGTTGTAAGTGGCGCATGAGTAGCTGCACTACAGGATGGATCAAGTCTTTTGGGCACCGCCTACTTTCTCCCATTATATACAACAGTTGGATTAACTCAGGAACTTCCATCTGTCCCAGATACAAATGGACCGATTTATAGAGGTGCTGTAAGAACTGGGGGACCTGCCTCCCAATACAGCGCCATAAGTCAGCAGCTAACAGCAACTGGTGTAAACTCATCTTGTTGGCTCGGCAGCTCAGCTCAGCCTCATACAGTCCAAGAACAGTGTGGGCAGAGGGGATATCCAGCCACACAAATGACTGCAGCACCTCCAGCAGCTGAGGTTGAGTAAAGAGGCGCAGGTTTTCCACAGAATACCGGAGGAGCATGATGAAGCGTTGGTCACTCCTCACTAATGACATCTTATCTGGGTGCAAGAGGCTGAGCTCCGCGAGAAACTGAGACACATCAGACGGTTTCATGCTGCCTTTTAGAACAGTCACTTTTTGGAGAAGCTGCAAGGCCCTTTCCCATTCGATTGAGAGAGGACGCTGGTTGAGGTCAAAGCTAATGGAGGCATACTCTGACCGGCACTTGAGAAAGGCACGTGTATCTACTTTAACATCAGGCGATATAGGTTTTCTGTGGTACAGTGATGGTAATGGCATTTTGGGATCAGGGCCTTTGTTGAACGCCAAGTCAAGCAATGTGTTTTTGGAGCTGGAAAGATGCCGTGAGCAACTCACACTGTAGCGATTGCTCTGTTGCCAGAGGGAAGACGCGAGAGTAGAGAGACACTGTTCTTCCTCATCATTATCTGTTTGGCTCCGGGTATTTGCACAGTTCCACACTGTGTGGTGATATGAAGAAGGGTTGTAGTGCAGCCTGTAGCCTCCTTGGAGAGAGGATTCCTCGTCTCGCAAAGCTCCTCTCTTTCCCTCCTGCTCACTGGTCTCATCCTCTGCTTTGCTATTCACATGCTGAGCCTGGGCAAAATCCTTTCTCAAGCCTCTGAGGTAGCGCAGCCTGGGCACCCGCCGACACAGCACACAGGCAGCCATCAATCTGCCAGACTGAAAACAAAACAACATGGTTTTAAATGACAGCTAGTATTAAGTCAACCAAACACCCAATTCCTAATGTGGCACGCAGCAATTTAAACACAAAGTCTATATATTGATTTTTTTTTTTGAGAGGGGAGGAATTATTTTATCTGTAAATCAATTTCACTTTGAATTCTGTTTGAGATGCCAGAGGCCAATATAATTGATGCAAAAAAAAAAAAAAGAGTGGACGTTGACTTAAAAATAAGTGAGACATTTAACAATTCAATACACAGATAAGTATTTCCTTTATTAGGGATGCACTGATCCGATTTTTTCAGTCCTGTTACTGATACTTGGGCTTGAGGTAACAACTGATGCTGAGTACCGATCTGATATCAGTTGTTTAATTAATAGTATGTATGCCTCACTGTGTGGAAGAGACTGGGATCATTATTTTATGTGTGTCAAAATCAGGCTTGAATTAAACATTGCTTTCCTAACTTTGTAAGACATAATGTAACAAATAAATACTTTAGATATAAATGTACTAATTGTACAGATTGGCACATGGTCACCACCAATGCCAAATCCAGATATTTGAGTCTGTACTGAACATCTATTCTTTATAATGATATGTAAGTCTATGTCATTATTTCAGAGCCTGACTTTGAACTACCACTGAAGTTTTCTAAAAAGTTTTGAACGTGTTGTGTTTAATATAATCAAATCCAGGTAACTGTAATTAACTGCGAATGGCAGTTTGAACTTGTTTCCTAGCTAATATGTATGTATCACTATTGTCTGAAGCCGTTTTTAATCAAATATGATGAATGCTGAATATACATATTTGATTCCAAATGTTTAATGCATTCACACTACATTTACTGAACATGAAATCAATGACTTGTCAAACACAGTACAAAATGAGTGATTATAATTTAACTCCCTCACTTTAAACAAAAAAGCATTAATTCATTTCCACTTGCTATTATATTCATATCTGTGTAAAACACCATCTATAGACACCTGTCATGAACATTTCCTGCTTTAGTGCCTGTCGTTTAAGTGAGAGCGTGTGACAGGAGGGAGGACAGCTTAACGGTTGTCATTTTGCCGCCTCAGTCTAGACATTGATCATACATAATTTCTGTTGACAGGCTGATCACACACACTCAGCAAACACTCAGCAATTTGAAATATTTTCTCAGTTATAGATGTATTGTTGCTGTTGTTGTAATATAGTTACAATGCTTTGCCCAACATGCCTAAGTTTAGCCAACATGAATTGACACGCTCCTCCTTAAAGTCTCCCACCAGTCAAAATGTGTTTCTTCTTGTTTCTACTGTTCACTGTGCAGAATGATGTATGTGCAGCGTTTAACACTAGAAAGCTATTTTCACATTCATCTGCTAAAAGGGGAAAATGTATCTGTTTTCATTGATAATCTGATTTTAAGAGACGGGCCTGCGAGCAGGATTTGTGACATTACGACTAATTTGGAAGCCAATTCTGGTTCAATGTTCAGTATACACAACTGTGATGTGGAAACTTAAAGCCTCCAGTGCACATACACTGAGAATGAACTTCATAGTGAAGTTGGAGACAATGAAAAATGAAAAATATTGTTCAGAGATTCTGTTATTTTTAATGAGGGAGAAGAAGTAGATGCAATTTAATGGATTTGAATGTGATAATTAGACTTTTTTCTGTAAGACACACTTTATTGTTTAAAGCAGAGTATTTTTGTACGTCTTAATACAGACAGGTGACAAATGACAGGAAAAACTTGCAAAGGTCTGAATGTGTGATCCCTACAGTGATGGGATCCAGTGCTCTGTTATATTGTTGGGATTATTTTGCTGGCATGGTTTGGGTCCACATGTCTCCTTAGAGGGAAGTCATTGCAAATCAATACAAATTTGTTCTGAGATATTACCTTTATCCTGTGATGAAACATTTCTATCTAGATGAAAGTGGTCTCTTCTAGTATGACAATGTCCCATCCAGAGGACACAAGGGGTCACTGAATGGTTTGATGAGTATTAAAATTATGTGAATCATATGTTATGACCTTCACTGTCACCATCATCAAAACAACAAATGAAGGAATATCTTTTGGATATATCTTTTGTTCATCCATTCAATAGAGTTCAGAGACTTGTAAAATCAATGTCAAGACGCACTAAAGCTGTCCTGGTGGCACACGGAGGCCCAACACCTTAATAAGACACTTTACATTGTGTATTCCTTTAATATGTCACCAGTCTGCACGTGTGGAGGGGATGCTTACAAATGTGTTTCCCTTCAATAAGGCCACTGCAACATAATCTTATCAGCTTAAATATACCTTTCTTTGTGTAAAACATGCTGCTGTTTTGTTCTAACAGATAAGTAACAGCACGTTACCATTCACTAAGGAAACACTGAATACTCAATGAATATTTAGCCACATTTCAGACTACAACTGTGGTGTCACACAGCAGGTAAATAAGGCTAATGTTTCTCCTGCACGGTTAATTCTACAGTAAACCACATTACACACACTTTAATATGCTGTAACGAAGTCGTTCAACTCACCTCTAGCTCTCCGGCTCCAACAAGGGCCTGTTGTTAGACCGGGACATGAGAAAACCTCATGAAGTTGTGAGTGAAGGAGGCGTTAAACCGATCAACGTTGGCTCCATGCTACAAGCACACCGGAAACCAGGGACTTCTTTCACCTTCAAAATAAAAACCTTGACTTGTAACCTGGACCATCAGACCATCGACGAACTCACAACCGGTGTAAGAGAGGTTTTCTGTGATGTACAGAAGTGTAATACTATAAAAGGATATTCACTGTCACCCCTGCCCGTAACGATGATTGGTTTTAAGGTATCGATTGTATTATTCTGGCAGGGTAATGCAGCTTCCGTGAAGGGCAGCCATAACGAAAAGCAATACTTTTTTCCTAGGACGGCGATATCATGGCCCGCCCAACTCTGCCTCTGATTGGTTTATCCTGATATTCCTACCCTAACTCTAACCAATCTCACTCCTCATGCCTAAACCCAACCAACCCAACCAACCCAACCAGTGGATGCAACGAAAGATAGCCAATCAGAGGCAGAGTAGGGCGGGTCATGACGTCGCCGTCATCCTAGGAAAAGAAATTGGCTAACTGAACAGTATGACCTACGGTAACCGGGTAAGTCCAAATATAGAGGTGACGAAACGCAATTTTAAAAGTATAAAATAGCGATGTTTAAAGAGAGTAGTCAGAGGTTCACCAATTTGAATATATATTAATAAATGATTCGTAGTTTAAATCCTAATCGTGATTGTCCACGGATGAAAAAGAGAAAGGAGAGAAAGAGCCGGAACACTTCACTGATAGTTAAGCAAATATTTTACAAGATTTTAACACACAGGCTATACCAAACTTTCCTCTTGTTAAAACTCAAATACCCCCAAAAAGATTTTTCACAGAACCTAAATGTATCACAACAATTATGTGTGTACCTTTATTATACCAAGAACGTTTACTTACTTTTTCATAGTATTGTACTAGAGTAATTTAACAATTATTTTAATTAATTGAATTAAGCTCTGTGAAAACATAAAATGGCTGTAAAAACAAATTAGTAGACCAGCAACAACCAAATGCATATGTTGGTTACTCTATTTTAATTGTTTTTTCTTATTGTTTATTTATTTTCCTAAGTTGAATCATTTTTAACATTTCAACTGAAAACAAAAAATCCCCTTTAGTTCACCTAACCATGATGAACAATTGAATTACTTTGGAAAATACATACATATTTTGGAATTATATTTCCTTATACGTGATAGGAAATTAATCATTTTTACCTTAGATTTTAGATTTGTAAGACATAATTGTATTCTTTCTGTACACAAATTTTAGTTGAGTTAGTACTCTGAAATTACTTAAGCCATATTCTTTAACTTAATATATAAATGCATATCCTAACAATCAAAAACATTTGAGTAGGTAAACACTGGACTGAAATTCATTGCCATCCCTAACTGACTAAATACCTATTTTCACAGAGGACATTTTGATATGTCACTGTAGGAAACGCACAGGTATAAATATTAAAATGAATAATGGCTGAACATAACACGATACAGATAGGATCTATACTACAAGCCAAAAACTGTTGTTTAACAATTAACTTTTTTCGTACTTGATGTAAATTCATGTTTTAGCATAGCTCACAGATCTATTACTGCTGTTTTCACCACTAATCAAAAGTATGATCAACCCCTAAACCTGAGAAAAGAATGTATTAATAGTGGCCCGTTACATTTGTGTTATTGATTAAGCATTAGACATAAGCTCTAAGCTGTTTGCACTTCGGGGAATGCCTGCCAGGAAATGCCTATTACTTCATCAACAAACATAAATCAGTGAACATTTATAGGCATGTTAACAATTGTATCCTCTCCACAAAAGTCATAATCAACCTTCTCTCTTCTTTATTTTTTGCTATTTTTGCCGTTGAGTCTCTCAAATCAATGGCTGAGGCTGGTCTACAGTATGATTACTCTTTTAAACCTGACTGCAACTGCTTATCAAAGGTCATGCCATTAAGTTAATGATTGTCTGTCAGGAATATTTACTTTTTAAAATTGAGCTGTGTGTTTTTTTGTTTGTTTTAAACATCAAGTAAAAACAGCAATTAATTGTGAAACAACTAAATAATGTTTTTTGCATCTTGTTTGACATTTCAAAGCTGATGTTGCATTGAATTGTGTATTTAAGTTTAAACTGAATAATATGTTGAAGTCCAACACTAAAGCATCGTCCACTTTGTTGAAAATGATTTGTACACTCTTGCAAGAAATTAGTTTCCAGCTCCTGTTTTTTTCCCAGTGGAAAAATGTTTATGTGGTAAGTAATTCTGACCATATAAAACTGAGATACAGTCTTCACATACATAATAAATGTACTTCATTTATAGATGTACAACCTTCTGTGTGTCTCTGCCTTTTCAATATGTTTACAGCAATAACCCTTTAACACCACCAGAAATGAATTGCAAATATGTGAAGAACCATGTTGAGGTAGAGCAGGATAAGAACAGTCCACAGAGTCACATAAATGCATCACAATGGATCATTTCACCTCCTTGATAATTATAAGAAAGATCATCTATATGTATCTACTGTGTCTTTTCGACGACTGCATGTTAAATTGATCCCGATAAAACAAAAAAAACAACAACAAAAAACGTGCACTTGCTTTGTAATTTAATTTGACCGTATTATTGTAGAATAAGTTTTGTTGTGAACTGTTAACACAGATATTAAGAAGTAGAAATAAAGAGTATATAAGTTTTGTGTGTTTTGTGTGTGTGCTGCAATCGTATAAATAATGTTTAATATTGTATTGAGTGATATGCTATAATAAACCAGGTATACAGCAATTAATAAATAATCAAATGGTGTGAAATATTCTTATGATAATATCATTTTACCTGCTATGTGTGCCCATACCCACAAACATCCTAAACATTTATAACTGATAGAAAATGCATTTGCTGTCTTTTACATTACATTCAGGTAACATTTTTGAATTTCTTCATGTTTTCATTTTTAATCTCTTACATTATTTGTAAAGTGGATAAATCAGGTTGTATCTTATTGCTTATCATGGGTAATATTTAGAGGTGTTATTAGTAATTATACCTATACCATGTAGGTGCAAGGTTATTCAAAAGGCAAAATCAATGAAATAAGTAGCACTGGCATGCTAAAGCCCCAAAAGGCAACCCTTTGATCACAAAATAACTAATGACAAAATAATCTAATATCATCCACAATGCCAAATGAAAGAGAAACCCAAAGACATCCATTTATATGTATGAAATTGTTTCTATAGTCATATTTTGCTATGGTGTAGGTGAGGCACATCAAGCCTTCAGTGGTGCTTCATTCGTCAGACATCGTTGGTAAATTAAAGGATTAAATGTATTTATTATTCCAAATACAATAAAATGTTTAATTATTGTGCATCTATCTGAAAAAGACATGACAAGAAATCATATTTGCTAGATTTGACATGGTAAACAGACACGCATCATAAATCAATGTTATAAATACATTGTCAAATAGATTTCCATAGGCTATTTATCAGACATTTTTTGTCTTTCAATGATGCAAGAAAACAAACAAAATCAGGGTGTAAAACTTTATGGGCGTCTATTTGTCTAAGTGGCAGCATATTTGTTCCCTTTTTAAAAAATCCAAATGAGGAATAATTATGTGGTTTCACCGCCTTTACATTCTTATCAACAGTCCAAATCAAGGGGTGAAACTTGAGAGTCGTACTTGGAGAGGAAGTAGTTGATTTATGCTAATGAAGGAGTTGGGGTTTAGCTACGCTGGCTGGGAGCCGCCCTTCATTCACCACATGGTTAACCTAGACTCTACTCGCGCCACTTTCGCAATCTTACTACGATTCACAAACTCCTAGCAAATCATAATAGTGGCACATGGTTGTGTTTTTTGGATTATACGTCCCAGCTGTTATTCAATTTGTGAAGTCCTTTTTTTAAAATATTTTCTCAGTTTTGCAGATATCCCCTGAAACTGTGAGCAAACGGTAAGTCTGCACAAGTGAGTGAAGATGGTGGATTTTTATAAGCTAGTGTCTTTTTTTACGTGCATGTTATTGGGAAGAAACCTGTTGTTAGCCTTGTCGGGAGATTGCTGTTTTAAAACGTCAGGAAAGTGAAATGCTCAGGACTGAATACGACACCGGAGACACACTTTCACGTTTACATTGGAGAGAGAGAGGGAGAAAAAACGTTTTAATCGGGCAGTTTCCGCATTTGAAAACAATGTTGCAAAGGGGCGCATGGCAACCTCTCCTCCATCGCTGGGAGAATGAGGGAGATTTGAAAAGCATGTGTTGCTGCTGCACCTCACGTCGCTTTAGCTCGGGGAAAGGGGATCGTTGCTCGTAAAAAAAAACAAAAAAAAACGATGCGTTACATACTTTGCTAGTGGCAGCAAGTTACAGACTCACGTACTCCCCGTTGTCGGCCACATGTTGATAAGTTTGGAGTGAATTTGTGCGCTCTGGTGAACACTTAAAAGCGCCTCCAGAACAAAGCAGCAGCACATGGGGCTGAAGCAGGCCTCGCTGCTGCTGCCGAGTTAGCTGCTAACGCTAAACACTAGACGAGTAGCCGAGTTAACACCGCTGTATTGACTTGACTGAGCTTTCTAATGTGCTTACGTGAAACTGTCGGTGTTGTACAAGCACTCTTATTACACACAGTGATATTTATTCTGCGTCGGTGTGAAGAAGTTCTGTGTCCCGCAGCAGCTAAAATGAGAATAAGCAATGCTCCTGAAGTGGATGGAGGTAGCATTAGCCAGCTAATTTAGTGCGTGTTTGCTGCTATTTTGCCTCTCTTGATCTGTGGCTTTTTAAATATCTTTTCTCGGTTGACTATGAGTTGAAGCAGCCTATACGACACGCAGGTTCACACGCACATGCTTGCATCGGACTGTTTTGATGGAGCCCACGGACAGGACTAGCTTGTTATGTGGTGGAGTGTGAGTTTTAAGTTTGCAGTAGCTCGTATGGTGCGCCGAGTCACAACGAGGGCACACACACACACCACATGCACCTGATTCCGGTGGGAAAGTGCACGGGCGGCTGAGCTTCGCCAATGTAGTTATGCCCATATGACATTATTTAGCTCGTGGATTAATATGGTTATTGTTTAATAAAAACGCTCAAAATGCGGACTCCTGGGCGCCATGTTACTGTGTGGGGGAGGGGTGCAGCAATGTGACTGGAGCGCAAGCGTTGCCATCCTCAAGCAGTCCTGCTTCAGGGTCAGGTTTCCTATTGAACTTTGTTATGAAGACATTTCGACAGTTGTCACATCTGTTATGTTGGTTTGTTTGTTAGGGTTCTTTTGGAAGGGGGGGGGGGGGGACTGGGCTGAAACAGAATAGGCGTCTGAATTTTCAAATAGACCCCATACTGTGTCAAAATACCCAGTGATAGGCAATTAGGCGGGTTATTGACGAATACTTTAATGCTCGGATATTGGGGCACTCTATAGTAATAATAATAATAAATATACACAGCAATTTGCAGTACAAAGTTAGAAAGTGCTTCACTGGATAAATTAAAACATCAATTTAATTTATATAGCTTTAAATCCCAACAGAGGTTCTCTCTTTGCACTTTTCACATAGAGCAGATCTAGACTGTACTCTTTAAAAATGGAAGACAAACAATGGTCAAAACAATTTTTAAAAATAATTGATTCAACAGGTTATCCAACATTGGGAATGCAATCTAGAAGAGGAAGAGGAAGAGCCAAATAAGAAAAATACAACATGAAGTAATGATAGTAATCAACAAAATAAGAATTAAGAGTGACTTCATTGTACCTTGTAGGCTATTCCCAGGTAGTCTCCCATCCAAGTAGTAGCTGGGCCCTATTCTGATTAGCTTCTGAGAGTGTTCAGGGTGATATGGCCATAAGCCTGGTACAAGGATGACTGTGCAAAAATCTAAGTGAATCAGGCCCACAACCACTGAGATATGACTATTAGAATTGTTCATTCTGCTGTAGAATCAGTTTGAAGAGAGATATCAAGAAATGCTGCAGTCAGGTGTAAATGTTGTTGTTCAATTGTGGCATTTTGTCTTATGCCACACATAGTAATTGGTTAAAGCCAGAGTTCTCTTTCAGGTGATCTTCCAAAATATTATGTAGCCTACCACATTTTTAGTAAGGTAATAAAACCATGGAGGGGAAAAATGGTTAGCATATAATTAAAATAGCAGGAAATGGTACACAGGTGTAGATGAATAAGACAAGGCTGTCATTAAAATATAAATATGCTTCTACATCTCAAAGTTGATCGAGTAAGGTTGATAAAAAGTCCTTCTTGCTTGTCTGCAGCTTTATGTAAATCAATTAGTTCTTTCATGGGTTTAACTTCCTTTCAGGTTATGTTGAGATGTGAAGGGCCGCAACTATTAATTATTTTCATCTTTTTTGATCTGGTGATTTTGTTTTCTTGATAAATCAATTTGGTTGCTCTATAAAATGTAAGAAAATGGTGAAAAATGTTGATTGCCATTTCCCAAAGCCCAAGATACAACCTAAATGTCTTATTTTGTCCCATCCAAGAGTTCACAACCCAGAGATAATGAGTTTATCATCACAAAGGACACAATACACCAGAAAGTATTCACATTTAAGAAGCTGGAATCAGAGAACCATGGCGTTTATAAAAATAAAGACTCAAAATTATAATCTGTAGATCTGTAATCTGTTTTTTTCAAAATAGTTAGCCATTCATTTTCTTTCAATCGATTAATCGTGGCAGCTCTAGAAATGTGTGAAGTCTCCTTGGCAGAGGAAACAAAAAGTCTTAACATAACAATGCTCTTTCTGGTTGGAGACAACAGTCTTGTACTGTAGTACAAACAAACAAGTGATATATGTATTTGTGTGTGTATGTGTATATATATATTGAAGTTTCTGACAAACTCTTGAAGTGGTGTCTCATTTATGCTTGCAGGCCCCTGTGCACAGCTGTATCGCCTCTGGGAAACTCTTCATTGTGGATTTAAAGGCACCCCAGTCCGTTCAGAAAATGAAAACTATCCTATGAACAGTTTAAAGTCACTGTAGTGTCAAAGTGCTTACAGTGCAGGTAGTTTTATAAAATCTACTGCAGTGAAGGCACTTTCAGCACTATTCTGATGTGTCTAACTAAAGACGCCTGCTCATTCATAGGAAAAAACATCTGGAAGGACCTCATCTTCATCCTGCTCTGAGGTTTGACGCCCCACTGTTTCCTGGTCATGCAAGAGCGAGTCTCTTATCAAACATGGCTGATGTTTCTAAGGCATCATGCATCCTGTCATTGTTGGAAAAGTCAACAATACACAAAAGTCAGTGTGACCACTGAATGTTGTTTTGTCTTTTTTCTCTTAATTTAGCAATTAAGCACAATTTAAATATGGATCTAAGAATGTTAAGTTGAACTTTTAGTTTCATTATTTTTTGCAAATTGACTGTTTTGTTAAATCATTTTTAAATGGGTATTTGGCATAACTGCGCTTTCGTGCCTTTCACTAGTGCTTATGCTAAGGTGCATCTAGTGCAGATAGTGAAGTAGACTAGCACCTACTGCCCTAAGTGCTCCTTCTGGCATAAGGGGCTGGGACTCTCATCTGCTCTGCATTTATACATAAATATATGTGTATGTATGTGTACACTTTGTGGCAGGTCTCTGTTAGTTTTGCATAGTTGCGCTGCAAGAAGAAATAAGTTGTGCAAATCTATGCAAAGCTGATGGTGGTCTGTGTTTCCATCTGAATGTTTACTACATCTTGTCCTCCATTGTGGTCAATGAGGTTTCAACACAACTGTTTTTGAGGTACATACAGGTTTCAGTAGTATTAAAGTGCTTATAGTGCAGGTAGTTTTATAAAATTCTACTGCAGTGTGAGCACTTAAAGTACTTCTAGATGCGTTTCCCTTCTTGGAGAACAGCAGAGGTAGACTTGTGCACATGGGTCTCTGGTTAGTTTTGCTGGTTTGCTTTCAGCTTTTCACTGTACTGCTGTGCAAATCCATGCAAAACTGATCATAGAACTGAAAATAATCTATCAGAAGTGATCCCTTTCTGTGCAGGTTGGGAGAGGTCGCAATGCTCTGTATTTGTTTGGTATTGCACTTGTCCCGGCCTGTTGAGGACATGGGGAATTGTTCATCCTGACATCACCCTCTCAGTCTTCTCTGATGTGCAATTATCTGGAACAGTCAAATTGACAATTTTAGGTTACCTCATTTTCTACAGAGTTAAACCACTTACTGGAAATTTCAATATAGTGTTGTCTCAGGAAATACGTTTTTAATGTCACTTTTTAAAAATAGTGTGTGTAAATACAATTGTCACTCACTGTTAATGTTTGATGGCTATTCCGTTATAATAAAAAACTTAGATCGGGTCACTGAGATATTTGTTGTTTTTTCACCTGATGTATAACCCATTGATCACCTGGTTGTTCTTCTGTTCACACATTCAAAGAGTGTTTTAGGGATACCATATAGCATAGAATTGTTTAAAATATTTCATATACTGCCTTTACTTTTTTTATACCCCAGATTATGCAATGCAATTCTTTCCATGGTAAATAAATTAAAGAAAAATGTGTTTCTCATGAAGATGGAGAATCAGTGTGATCTTTCATTTTGTTACCAATTCTGTCCCTGCAATTTCAAGATTCTTGGCAGCTTTAGATTGTGTTAAAATATAATTGATTTTTAAACTTTTAAAGACTGATTTATAAATGGACTTATAGGCTTCACATTTTTGTAGAATTCATGTTTTGAAAAAATTACAGTAAATAAGTGCCATCTTCCACCCTATTGTTTTTGCAGTTGGGATCATTTTTACAGTTTTAAAGGAAAACGTATGAATGAAGGAATCCGTTTTTCTGCTTGATGTGATCAATCTTGATTTGTGGGAAAATTGCCATTACTTTCTGTAGGTTATAATCGGTCCCATATTATCAGTTTATGCAGAGGAATTAATTCATTAGTCACAGTTGTGATAATTTAACTAAGTTTATACATGTTTCAATATATAAAATCTTCAAACAATTGTAAAATATGTTCCAACATTATTAAAGATGGATGTAAAATGTCAGTACCTGATCAACAGATAACTGCTTATCAGTGATAAATGATAGCTTTATCATCATCACGATTATTTGGAATTTTTACATGCGGACTGCAGCACGCATTTTACAAATTAAATAGCACCAGAAAATAACTCAATTCAACTATTCACTGGTGTCCCTGTCAGTGTCCAAACTACTCCATAAAGGGCCATGTGGCTGCAGGTTTTTATTTAACTAAGCAGGAGCATACCAGTCTCGACTCATTTAATCAACTGATTTCTGTCTTTGAATAGTCAAATCATGTGTGCTCTTTATAGGAACAAAAACCTGCAGGCACACGGCTCTTTATGGAATAGTTTGAACATGCCTGGACTATGGGGATGATGATAAGGCTCAGTGAATTTTGGTAGTGGGCCTAGTTTGTTTTTATTTGGATTTACTCTTTAAATTACATTTACAATTTGAGGAATGCAGTTATGCATTTTTTCCAGCAGAGGGAAGCACATGTATACCTAATAAGTACCTCAAATGTGGCCTAGGTATTGTAAATGAAACGGCATAAACTGAGTAATGTAACATTAAATTACATTTACACAAACATTTAAACAAATGACAGCAGTTATTATTGTGCCAAAGATGATAGTATTTTGAGTTGTGTTTTGAGCAAGTATTTGAGTCAAAGGGCAACAACATACAATAATCAAATTGTATCAGCAATGTTGACCTTAGTTTTTACAAATTTATTTGACAATGGTTTTAATTTAATTTTAAATGTCATGGTCCATGTGTTTTTAAATTGTACCACTGTAGGAATCGGAGAGATGTTTTCTGTTGCTTTTTACCTAAATTCCATCATCACAAGCAGGGGTGTGTTACAGATATTAAGGCTCCACATATCCTGCACGCACGCACACACACACACACACACACACACACACACACACACACACACACTTACAAACCCAACACTCAGCCAACCTCTGGCCAATGAGCACAGTTTTCATTATTCTGCATTGTATGGTACACTGCCAGAGATAGCCATTCACTGGAGTGTTCACCTTTCATTATCATGTCCTCTTTACTTGACAGTCAAGATAAATGGGAAGCATCCAGAAAGGACATGAACTCAAAGATGCATTTCTGCTTGTCAGGCTGTGCCAATTGCTCTAGCAACCTGCATTTACTTGGATGTCTAGAAAATCTTATGCCTTTATTAGACATAGAACGCTGCTTGATTGTGGGATGTCATGTAGATGTCACCTGGTGTGTTTAAGTTTTGCTAATGTGGCCAAACTGTGTCAGAGATCAAGTAATACTGCATTCTTCCTTGTTTCAATTACAGAGTATTTAAATAAAATACTTTAAGAAATGCTCATGATAGACAAACCAAACCCATTTTGGGCGTGCACAAGTTTTCACATGGGGCTGGGTCTAAGTTGCCCTCATCAAACATATTACAAATGTTAGAATCTTTCAAGTGGGAGCTGGTCACCTCTGTGCCACATAATTCAGTGTCTCAGCCTTTCTCTGATTGATATCAGTTAAGTCCAAGCCTCCCGGTTTGTCAGGTTTTGGTACCTGCTCAGGCTTTCACCCTCCAGTCTGAGCTTGGGCTGTTACATACGTCTGATTTTAACAATTTAATCATTGGTTAACCAAGGTTGAACAATATGTTACTCCTTCTGTCATTCCTACTTTACTGTTATATAGTCAATTCATTATTCAAATTGTACTGTTACTGCCTCTAATTTAATTAAAATCCCCCTCCAGCTTTCTATTGCTACTTTTAATCCCATCCCAAACATTCTATTTAACCCACTTACCTTTAAGAACAGAAACGGCCCAGGGATAATTAATTTAAATATTAGAAGTTTACTTCAGAAGTTACACCATGTAAATATAATACTTCTGCAGACTGGTCCTGATATATTGGTGCTAAGTCAAATTTGGCTCAGTGGCTTTGATGTAGCTCTAAAGGATTACAGTTTATATAGAATAAACAGAATTGGAAGGGGAGGTGGAATGTTTTTCTAAATGCTGCCACCATACCAACATTTTTAGAATTTATTGCACTGAAGGTTCAGTTAAGGCCTAATTCAATAATTATGGTAGGGGTCTATTTAGACCCCTTTCTGTTGGTACAAGTTCCATTGTCAAAATATCAGATCTACTCTCTCAGTATTCTGATGTTGAATGCTGTGGCTGACTTTAATCTGAATTGGATGAATAATACAATGATATCTCAAGGAGGTTAGTAGTAATCTCAGTTTATCCCAATTGATTACAGAACCCACAAGGCCAAATTTGGAGGATTACTGTGGGTCTACCGTAATTGATTTCATCTTTTCCAATAGGATTGACAAATTTATTGACGGTGGTGTCTTTGAGCTAGGAATTAGCGCTCATTGCCCGATAGCATAGTTGTAACTCAGTGCCATGTTGCCCACACTCTGTCCAACTAGCTCTTATTCAATATAGTGAACACACAGTTAAGCTCTGCAATATGTGCTCTTGACCCAATGCCTAATAAGTTGATCAAAAATGTTTTCAGCTGTTCGGTGGTCGATGATGCTCTAAAGATTGTTAACCTACCTACTCTCTGTAATCTTTCCCACAGGTCTCAAACATGCTATTATGACACAATTTATGAAAAAGAGTAATCTTGATCCGTGTGTTTTTGAGAAAAACAGATCTACCTCGATCCTGCCATTCCCAGGGAAAAATATGAAGAGGTTGTATACCAACAATTACATATGTATCTGTCATATACCAATTTCTGTTTTTCTTGTTTGGGAGTATAATACAGAAACCACCCTGGTCAGAATTGTTAATGATCTTAAAATTAGCTCAGACAACCATTAAGTTTCTATTCTTGTATTTCTTGACCTCAGGTGTCCACACAGTTGACCATGTAATTCTTCTTCAGCACCTAGAATACTGTTTAGGCCTTAGAGGCACAGCTCTTAATTGGCTTTCCTCCTATCTTACCTGAAGATCTTTTTTCTGTTTCTATTGGTAACTTTGAATCAGCTGAAGTTGGAATTCCATATGGAGTCCCTCAAGGGTCAATTCTTGGTCCACTGCTTTTTAATTTGTCTGGGCAATACAATATTTCATACAAATCATTTTCTGCCAGCAACCTTTGTCCAATGCATCCAATGCATCGCAGATAATATTAGATGGCCATACATTGTTTTTTACAGCTATTTGAGGACAAAACAGAGATTCTTTTAGTAGGTCCCAAGGCTTTGAGACACCCAATTCAATCTTTGTTAACTCCCCTGTTGTCAAAACCTTGTAAGCATACCAAAAACTTGCGTCTGATTTTGGATGCTGATCTTAACTTCCAGAAGCACCTATCTCATATTTCCAAAACAGCTTTTTATCATCTCAGAAATATATTTAAAGTTAGATGCTTCCTGTCACAGTCAGACTCTGAAAAGCAGGTTCATGCATTTAAGTCTAGTATTAGATTACTGTAATGCACTTTTTGCTGTAGCGACAAAGCAGGTGTAAAATGAACTCAAGCTCATTCAGAATGATGTATTAACTAAAACGAAAAGGTTTGAATACATCACTCCTATTTTAACTTTTATTCACTGTCTCCTAGTAAAAAAAAATAATTGACTTTAAAATACTTATTGTTTTTGAATTTATAAATGGCTTAGCTCCTTCTCACGTTGTTGACATGCTCACTGAGTGCACACTGAACAGATCCTCATGCAAATTACTATTACTATACCTGGGATACATTCTACGTCAGCTATGGTGCCTTCAGTCAATTTGGTTGTTGGTTGTTGTTGGTTGTAGTAGAGCATTTGAAATGCTCTACATGAAGTAAGGTCTGCTAGAACAGTGTCTTTAAAGGAAAAAAAGCAGATCAAAAACTTTTTATTTTCACAAGCTTTTAGTTATGTTTCAAGTATATAATTAACACTTTTATTTTAGAATCAGTTTTATAATGATAATACTAGTACTACTAACACTACTACTAACACTACTACTACTATAACTACTACTACTAATAATAATAATAATAATACCTCTTGTTTTTGTCATTTATGATCTTTTTCCTTCTTTTTTTTTCCTCTTATCTTGAAGCACATTGAGTCTGTGCCTGTTGGGTAAAGTGTGCTTTATAAATAAACTTGACTTGACTATAGCATGTATTAGAAAGACCTGGTTAAGAAGAACACATCTCACAGGGCTATGAAATCTACAACATTTTAGTGACCAAGCCTTAGTTTAATTGACTTTTTACAAACGACAAGCTAAATAAATTTGAAATCCCAGATGCTGAAATGGCATGGAGTTTTTTCACAAAAAGCCTTCTTTCAGTCATTTACAAAAACACCATTCAAAAAGCTTTGAATAAAAGATAGATTATCTGGTTCATTTTAGGAAAGGAACAGAACCTGATCACTTGCCAGACACTCTGGGATTCATCCCACTGGTTATCATTCAGACAACTTAGAAATAAATGCACATCATCTGTGAGAAATGCCAGATCTTATTATAATTTAGACTTAATTACAAGCTTCTATCCAAACCCTGCAACATTTTGGGAAGCAGTGAACTCAAACAAAAACAAAACCACTATTTCCCCACCTGCACAAATTAAATGTGACTGTTTGGTTTTGCAACCAAAAGACGTTTGCCTAGCTTTCAATAAACACTTTACTGATGCTGGACATTTATTTGAAAAGGATTACAGAGATCGCTCTTATAAGTCTTTAACTTGCACTAATGCAAATAAAACAAAATCCATGCTGTTTCTAAGAGCCAGAGACACTGATTATAATAGTATGCATATATCACCCAGATCTCACATTGAGAGATTTTGTGAATATAAATATCTTGGCATCTGGCTTGATGAGAAATGTACAATTTTGTCAGAAAACTGAATACAAAATTGCCTTCTTTTAAAGAAACAGAACCAGCTTCCTTATGATTAGTAAAAGGCGGACTGTTGAAGCAGTTTTCCTATCGCTTTTGGATTATGGGGATGTAATTTATAGAAATTCTACTCCTTCCACTCTTAAACCCCTTGACACGGTCTATCATTCTGCCATCATTCACCAATGTATCCTGTATGATAAGGTGGGTTGGCCTTCTCTGGCAGAGAGGCATAATAAACATTGCTATCTGTTTATCTTTAAAGCCCTTTTTGGAACGCTACCCCCTGACATTGCAGTGATGGTGGATTGGAACTTTGGACCATATCTAACCTGCTTTAATGAGTGGCTTATGCTGAAGGTCCCCTAAACACAGTCTGAATTTGGAAAGTCAGCCTTTTATTTTACAGCTGCAAATTGTAGGAATGAACTTCAAACACACGCTAAAAATCAATAATCTACTAAACAATTTAAAACCATGATTACAAACCTCCGTGCTTCAATGTGTAACTGTTTTAACTGAATTTTCTTTATTCTCATCTGTGTTTCATCCTACTGATTTTAAATGTCTCTATAACTCGACATAATTTGAGATGAGGGCAATCTTAACGGTTCTTGCAGTTTAAATAAAGGTTTAGTGGTGATGACATCAATGTAATTACATTCTTCTTAACCCTAAGCTAAAAGGAGACATTTCATTAATTTACATAAAAAGAAATTGTGAAAAAGTCTAATTGCGGTTAAGAATAGTGTCATGATTGCTCTTGTCAGACATATTAGAGTAGAAATCATGAGGGATGAAGGGTAATAGAGTCGTACTGAACAGATCTAAACATCTGATGGCATTCTCAGGTTACTAAATATTTCAATATGTTGTTTGGGACATGTCGTCATATTACATTTGCTATGAGACGGTGATAAGACAATATCTGGTCATGAGCTATTAGTCATTAGCCATGGGAAATGAATGCGTGTCTCTTTGCAGATGCCATTTTTCTCAAGTCATTCAAAGGCAGAGTTTAATTGAGAGACACAATCCTCCAAGCAAAAAGTGCTCTTTGCTAGATGTGTTGGGCTTTCTGCTTGATTGTATTGTCCTATTCCAGCCTACTCTGTATTCAGCCAGAGTTCAGCCTCTCTCTCTCTCTCTCTCTCTCTCTCTCTCTCTCTCTCTCTCTCTCTCTCTCTCTCTCTCTCTCTCTCTCTCTCTCTCTCTCTCTCTCTCTCTCTCTGTCTCGCTCTCACTCTCTCTCTCTCTCTCTCTCTCACTCTCTCTCTCTCTCTCTCTCTCTCTCTCTCTCTCTCTCTCTCTCTCTCTCTCTCTCTCTCTCTCTCTCTCTCTCTCTTTCTCTCTCTCTCCTCCCAGGGATAGAAATTTTACTTGCTCCTTAACACATGGCTGGTATTTTTCAGCCCCGGCTTATGCAAAACTGACCTTTTATTGTGAGCAGTTACTGCCCTCACTATGCTCTGGATTAGTGGAGATGATATAGGACACAACAGCCAAATTAACCATTCGTTAATTTGGCTTTTCGTTCATCCGTTGCTTGGATGAAAAGTGCTCTCTTTTCCTCTTAGTAACAAACGAAACAAAATAATCAATATTCCCTGAGAATTGTGCTGATGGGAGTCCATTGGTGCATGTTTAAATTTGTTCCCAGATACAATTTTTGTTGTCAGTTTTTCAAGAGAGTGCATGAGTTTAAGGATGAGTCTTTCTTTGGTTTGGCTGTTGCTGGTTTCATCAGCATTTAATAGTACCCAGTGCAGACAACCTCAAATCCTTAATCAACCTAGGTCCTGAACATAGAGTGTCATCCTGATAGTAATTACATAACCCCAACTGTGTCCACTAATAACTACCAATAGCATTTGCCACTTATGATGGTTACAATTTAGTGGATACCAATTTGTTTTTTAGTCTGAAGAGTATTACACCCAGGGACCTCTGGGTTTCAAGTACTACTTTCATGGTTATCAGTGTGTGCCCGATTTAAGAGCAACCTGGTTAGATCCTCTAAGTACTTGTATGGCTATTTGAATATTCAGAGGGGACCTTGTGTGTGTTGATGTTATGTCTCAGGGGATTGTTTAATTCTGCTAACAGACACAAAAAAGCCTGTGTCAGCCATGCTGCTGAGGTTGCAATTCACCGCTGGCATTCGCTCTGACATGGGTCTGTTCCTTCAGCTGACCTCTGTGAGTTAACCATGGCTCTATCTCCTGGATCGTGCCCGACCGGAGGATGAACTCCAATTTTACGCATGCATATGGCACACCGCAGCTGTCAATTTATGCTAATGCACTTTTGAATTAGCCATGAAAAACAATTAATTTTCTGAGCAGGTTGATGAGGAGTTTTCACAAGGAGCTTAATCACAATCTTTTGTGCCAGAACACTTGCTGACTACAGTATGTAGCTTGTGAAGCGAGACATGGACAGAATTCAGAGAATGTCCATCCGAGAATACTGTAGGAAACACTCTTTTGCCTGCTTAATATACTGTACACACATCTGATGTGTTCGGATGTAAATATGTATCCTTGTGATTTATCTTCAATATGAATAACATTATTAGTAATGCTGAGTTGCTAATACAAGTGTAATAGCAAGTAAATTAAAATATCAAAATGTTAAGATAGAAATGTTTGAAAACACTTAATAACAGTATTATATCAAATGCACTTTTATATTGAATTTTTTTTTTAATTTTTATGAACTTTTGTCACTTTAATGGCACAACATTTCTGTAAAACAAGAAATCAGGCAGATGGTGGCACTTGATTTCATCAGTATTCTGTTTTACACACTATAGCGTTGTACTGTTGCTTTGTACTTTCAATAAAAAATATGTCTGCCATGTATTATAATTGAATTACACTTATGTTGTGTAATAATAGAGTGGACCCAGGAAGTAGGAATAGAACAATGGTTTAAAGCTAAATATGGACATTGTTACATACATCTCCAAAAAAACGTCCTTGTAAAATATAGGCCAGTTCGGAGATGACTGTGGGAAGCTGTAATCTCGAGTAGGGCCCCAAAGGCACTGTGCGCAAGAAAAAACACTGCTGTGGTTATATACTAGGCTGCTAAATCACATTTAGTCTTTAAATGTCTTTAACCATAGTGCTTCACAGCTACCAATCTGTGTCCTATTTTTCACTCAACCCTACTGTCACCTGTCTCTCATTCCCTGTCCTTGGGGAGTCAAAGTTCCCTTTGGCTTAAAAACCTCTCCAATCGTTTTTCATCTGCTAAACTAATTTCCAGTAGGCAGCCTTGTAAGATGGCACTGGCAGAGGTTTCAGCACTGCAGATGTTGAAGCACCAAATCCTCTACAGTTTTCTGGCCCCGCAGTCTGAGAGACAATTTCAGGGCTCCCTGCTGTGTGAGAGACAATTTCAGGGCAATTACAGAATAGATAGCGATATCTACTCTGTACTATTACAGTGTGTTACTGTATTTTGATTGTGTACTTCCTAAGCAGTCTTTTGTCAACCTAATCAAATAGTGTTTTTCGGGGTATACCTAAATTGTTGCAGCTGTCTCTTTCGAGGGTTTTTTGTCCACATTGCACTGTAGAGGAACATCATTTCTTTTTATGGATTTACAGAGGCTGGATAGTGATGGAATTGTCCACAATCTCTTGGGTTTTGGTTGTAGAAAGGCCACACAGGGTAAATGCTGGTGAAACATCTGTGTGTATTCCATCAGTATTACTGTATATAGTGAGAACAGTCCAAAAGGTACCATCTGGGCTTTTGGTCTCATTCATGGACAGTGGCACCTAAAAACTATCTTGTGTTATTCCCAAATGTGTGTTTTTCTGATGTGCAATAATCTTAATTAGTAGAATAACTCAAATTAATGTATGTTAGCTTGTCAGAACTAAAGCATATTAGCATTTGCATGTTTCTAAGTATAGTGAGCTGAAAACCACGGCCTGCTGCTGCTGCTGGAAACAGGTTGATGAGAGCAGTGAGACTGAACCTTAACAGTAAAAGTGTCGGCTGTAAAATTAAATCAATGAACTGAAAGATACTAAAATGCTTGAAACTGAGGGGAACTGTGACAAATCTCTTTGCACAAAACCAACCCAAACCATGATCTTTTCCTAATATTATAAAAAAAAATGTTTTTATCTTACCTTAGCCAAACAATATTGGTGGTAGATCAGACAACATCAGTCATTTGTAGCAGTTTTGGCACACAATCAGTCCTGCCAATATGGGCACCAGATCAGAAAATGGTTATGTGTGTAATTTTGGAAGGTAACACACTGTAGCCCATTTTGTCATTTAGTTGGAAGACTTGTTGGATATATTTATTTTATGCTGGTTGAAGTTTATTAAGTGAATTTTGTAAGGAATCCTATGAGTAGATTTCAGACACAGTCAGTCACAGTTACAGATCACATCCATTTACTTACATTAAAGAAAGAAGGCATTGCTTGACCACAAGAAAATAGCCTTCACACACAGCATTTTTTACAATACTCTGCCTCCCAGACATGGATTACTGTACAACACAAAACAGGAAGAGGGCTGTTTCCAGAACAAATACTGCAAATGTTTTTAGAGATTTTCTGAATGACAGATGGTGGATCAAGTGAAAGCCAAGACAGAAATACCCTCAAATGTATTTTCTCTTTAGAACAATGACTTAATAATCAACTTTGAAGTGAAGATCCTAATTAAAACCAAAAGTAAATTGGTTTGTGGTAAATTTGGTCTTAGATTAGATTGACTATATTGCTATCATGAAATGGACACAACCAATTACCTCCAACACTGTCTGTTACGGTAACATCTGCTTTCTTAATTTATTTTACCACAATTTAAATTACCACAGTTGTCACATTTTCTCTTCTGTCTCTGTTTATCTGACTAGTTGGAAGTATAGCATAAAAAGTATAAATTGAAATGTTAGATAAATGATAGAACATTATGTACCAATATGTTTTCAAGACAGTACTTTTTAAAGTACTTCAAAAAATATATGCATTTATGTTCCAACAGACGAAGAAGAGAAGACTGTAGCTAAGACATTTTGAGCCATTCTTATGTTTTAAAATGGCAACATGAAACATTGGCTTAGCCTTATCTCATTTATGGCATTTCAAGAGAAGTAAAGCTTTCTCTCCAGTTCTGAGCATAAATTATTCTCCCCTCAAAGGACCTCCTCTCTCCAAACATGTACTGTATGACGTGTGCTTGAAGAAATATTCTTTTTGGTACTAAATCTTTTAGGTTTTTCATTCATGGATAATAATCTATGTATCTATGTTATTTTTGGAAGTGGGAGTTGCACATAGTAGTTATAGCTACAGTACTTCAAAGTTGCTGTTTTGCTCTCCAAAGCTGAGCACTGCCTAACAAGGGTTTGGATGAGAGTTATGAAGTTAGGTCATCTGAGGTAATGTGACCCATTCAGATCAACACAGGTTTGACTCACTTTACTGTATTGGTCTGACAGTGTGAGTACACGCATATTGTCAATCTAGGTGCTCCTGTTTGTCTGCTATATTGATTGTTGGCATTCTTTATAACATAAACCGTGATCATTACTTATACTATTACATGAAAACAGTGTAATGCATATGGAATGGTTGAAAACTCTTTCTGCCATGGGTCCTGATCTAAGAACCTCTGTGTTTTCATGTATGTAGAGTAACAACAGTCTTATCCCTTCATTTTCCATTGTAGTAATAATAGAAATGCTCTTACAGTCACATCATTTATTGTGTTGTGTTTACTGAAGTTTGAAGGGGAATCTAGGGGAACTTTAAACCTCTGTGTTATGATTGTTTGTTTAATTGGGACAGGACAAATCTTATTTGCTTGATCAATGTTCACCAGTTGCCTGCCATGTACTCTGCCATGTGTAGTTATGGTTGTGTAACTGATGAAAGTACACTTATCAAATGAGCTCATAGAAATGTAAAAAAGGAGATGTCAATCAGTAAGACTTGGGTCACTCTGCAGTCTGACATGGCTTTGTTACATTGTTAATAAAGTCTGTCTGATCCTCAAGTTCTGAGCTTTGTGAGTTTTTACCTTTATGTGGCATTTGAAACCCACCACACTTCTTATCTGTGAGCAAGAAACAGAAGATATTAATGAGTAACTAAACCACTGTCCACTGTCAACTATAATTAAAGTCAAGCTTTAACTTGCCCTGGATGCTTTATTTTGTGATTTTTTCCTACCTTGCCAACAAGCTGATGTCATCTTGTTGCACATACCCATAAACAGTCGTTCGTTCCATAGCTTTTGTTGCTCAAGCTCAAACATGTACAGGTATATTTAAGAAGTTGACATTCAAGTGAAGGATGAGAAAAAGAAACGAAATCCCGCTACTATTGTTTGTTTATGTAACTGTCAGAAGTCAGCCAAAACACATCTTCCTGAAACAAACCCATCAGAACAGAGTTGGCTCATCGTGAGGGGAGCTTAAAGAGACAGGAGTTAAAACAGCCTGTTTCAAACAGATGCTGAACAGAAGGACTGTGTAAAGGACCAGAATGAGTTAAAAAAGGGTTAAATAATGAGTTTACTGAACTGTAAATCATGCAAAGATATTCCAGTAGAGCCCCAAACCCGTAAATGTGCATAATATGCCCCCTTTAAGCAACATTTTAATTATAGGGTAATGCTTGGGCCATTTCTAGCCTTCAGTTTAGTGATCTTCTAAATATAATCTGGTTCAACCCATGCCATGTCCCAACTGTCACTATTGTTGTACAGTATACATGTAAATGCATATTGCTGATGACAGGTGTGTGCTCTGGTAATCCTCCTCCTCCATCTCTCACAGTGAAAAGACACATTAACAGCTCTACCGTTGCAAATGAATCATACAATTTGTCATCACAGACTGATTCCCCTTTGAGCTACTATTGGATTACTATGTCTCATAATTACTCAGTCTGAATTAGCATATTATTTCAGCTCCATTCTCTGAAAGTTTACAAAGTAAAGCTGCAAGCAATTATCTGTCACCATCTTCAGTCAGGAGAATTGATGGTTTGACCCCACGTGTCTGAAAATCTCACTCGACACTCGTACTCCTGCAGGCAATGTCAAATGAGACAGCTGGGGCTAGCTCTGTATGACACACATCACTGACTTCTGCTAAAGATGTACCATTTGTCAGAAATAAACTAATATTTCCTTTCAGCAACAGCTCTCTGTTCCACTACATTTCATAATTGCTGCAAGGCAGTTCAGAATGTACTTTAGATGGGTAAGATCTCCTGTGGTACACACAAAACTATGATACTGGCATGCACTTTGTCCTAGATGTAAGAACCAGTGTTTCTGCTGATGCGGAGTGCTCATATAGTCTGGTTGAGATTTACTGTTCCTAGACAGTTTTGACACTGAACTTGGCAACAGTGCCAGACTGAATTCTGATAGGACTTAAGTGACTTACCCACCAGAGAGACAGCCATTACAGTGCATTGGGCGAGATATTGTGAATGTTAAGACTGCAGTAAAGTTTATCATAGCCTCCGTGATTAGAACAATAATGCTCTCTTTTCACCACATAGCATAAAATATGCTTAAACAATTGACTCCACCATACCTTGGCACGTTCTAAATTGCTTGATTCATGAATTTCATTGTAAAGAACAAAATAAATCAATGATGAATTCCAACTATAGAAATATGTGAGATTACATGAAAACAGTAGACTTGAGGAGCTATATTGATGAATTAGTGGGTGGATTATATTCTAGGCATATCTACACCTGCCTAATCTCATATATCATGTTTTGTTTGAGAAAATAAATTGATTCATAACAGAAGGGACATCTCTGTAAATATGTTAACTCACTAATAGCAGTTCATTAAATAGATGAGCAGTCGTGTACATTACACAAAGTTGGAATCTACCTTGAGGGTATTAGGGTCTCTTAGGGGTCCTATTTATTCTTTTGAATAGGAAGAACCTCTGTCTTAACCTCCATCATCCCAGTACTAGTAATAAATGCTCTGATAAATGCTCTCCATAGCAGTGTCATCTTGGTAATGGAGCATGGACTCAGCAAGTCTAATTGTAACTGAGCCAAAGGCCAAGAGAAGCTTGATAAGTTTGCAAATTAAAAAATGTATATCAGTTTAGAATGGACACATTTATTGACACACCAAGCTAAACATTACTGTGGCTAATACTAATACTTTAATCACAGTTATTAAAATCATCACTAAACCAAAGAGCAAATCAAATGGAGGCAAAAGTGCAAGTGCTACCATTGAGTGTAGAATTGAGTAAAGCCACACCCATTCGACAGGTTTTCAGCAATATCAACCAGCAATGAAAATTGATTACATTTTTTGTGTTTAGATAAATGAATAAAGAAAACAAGCCAGTACTCATCTGTCCATGCAGTTTAATACAATTGAAGGATCCAACAGGGAAATAACAGTGATATAAGAGCCCTGAAGTTCATGTTAAATTTAGGCCAAAGTGTTTGTAGATGTCACAGAACAGGAAGAGGAGGAGGCAGGGCTGAGCGCTACATCTGCCAGGCCTCCCACCTAATTGGGTTTTATGTCACCAAATGACACATAACCTCATCTCTATGCCATTATTTAGAGATGAATATATTTTATCACACTGCCAAAATTCAACCACAACTTTAAGTCATCATCATGGTTGATGATTTGATAGGTAAGATTACTCCTGCTTCATAGCACATTACCTTAATAGGTGCTGATTCTTATGGCTTCACACATCACTTTCAGAAAATGGCCAAGCATGAGGTTGTTAGAAATTTTCATTAAGTTGTACATGGCTGTTTCATTAGGTCTCTGCTCTGATCCATTGATTCTCTTCTTTAATTAGCTGGCTTATTTATTTCAATTAGAGGCCACTGTAAGCTGCCAGAAATCTGTCTATTGCTGATGCAATTTCTTGGCCATAGATAGAGGTCGATTAATGTGCCATTTACTTTTTAATTCCATTATCTTCTTGCCCTCGAGTTACATCATTTCTTGTCTTTGACTGCACCAGCATTGATTTTACCTACTGTATGAAAGGAATCAGCTCTAATTTGCAATAGCAGTGGTTGAACATGAATATAAGGTCACCTTTGACTTTTTATGTTTAACCATGATACTTTTACCAAGTAGATAAAGTTTTTCTTATAGCTGCCTAAACATAATTATAAATGGAAGAAACACTGTGAGTTAACCGACTTGATGTCAGTTGAAAACGTACCTTACTTTTTAATTTACACTATACTATAAACTAGAAATATTATTACTAATATTTTGCATTCTGTCCAAGCCTTAATAATATTATTCCATCTAACACATTTCTATAAACACAAAGAAGCCTGAACTGTCCACCTAATTAATTTGAATGATGCATAAGATCAGGACATTGAAGCTGATAGTGTTTCAAACTTGTCAAATGTGATTCCTTAAGGTTTTCCCTTCACATCTAACTTCTCATTCATTCAAAGGGTTTTTTCATTTTTGTTGCAAGCAGTTTGATGTTTGAAATTGAATACATTCTTGATGAGGGAAGCTGGGAATTGGCTGACTGTCAGATCAGCACTATTATCTGCCTTTTAGGTTTGAAGCAAATTAGACTTGGGGTCCCCAAGGTGCCTGGACCCATGCATGCTGGTGTAGAATTCTCAGAGCGTGTCACGTCCTTGCTGAAAATGCACTTTAATCAGAAGATTCACAGTCATTCTAGACTTGTTTGCAGCTTTTTGATTTGTTTTTGGTATGTGCTAGATGGCTTTTTTTCACCTGTAACGAGGAAATGTTGAAGTGTATCAACAAAACATCTTGTGGCTTTCTTGACTAATTAATAATATGGGTGTGATGCGCCTCATTGGGCCATCATATCCAATGAAACACAGACAACCTCAACCTATAACAGGCCCACAAGTGAATTAGGAATACTTTGATGTTGTAACATGAATTAAGATTAGGACATTATGGTAGAAAAGTGAAGCTGGTCTAACAGTCTGAATTTAGAAACTTTCTTTCTTTTGGTCAAAGTTAAATGTGTAGTTAGTGTATGTCAAAACAAACGTCATAAGTACAACAACATGTGCAACAATGTACACACAATTCTCTTGCTGAAATATACCATCAGGTTCATGCTGTGGGCTTTGTTGAGGCAGATAATCATATTTCTGTGACATTTTTGCAAAGGAAGGATAGATGCTGTCGTTCTCTGACAACAGCGTGAGGTGGAAATGTAAATATATCTTAGGAACTAAATTTTAATCTGATACTGCGAGCATGTATGCAGTTTGACTTCAAAAATTAAAGAAAATAATATTGTCAGTAGAATGAACTGTGAAACTTTTAGTTTTGTTTCCTAATACAACATTCCATTTCAATTACAAGGAGGCCTTTGGATTGACCATCATAAGTATTGCTGAGAAAGAAACAAGTTCAAGTGTCCAGCTTAAGTTGAAACAGTGCCTTTAACATAGGTAAGTAAGTACTGGTGATAGGCTGGTCGTTGATTGTTGGGATATAAAATACATTTCTGAGTGCAGTGAAGTGACCTTTGTTTGGGCATAAATTAACCCCAACACCTCTTAACATAAACAAAGACACACACATACACAATAATGTGCACATGCATCACAGTTGATGAAACATTTTAAACAGTGGCATATCAGTCTGTTTATTGCATCCTATTATCGTAATGAGAAAAAGATCCTTGCAATGTCTTTTTTCCATCATTAATGGGCAATGAAAAATTAAACCCAACCCCATGAACACACACACAAACACATATGCACACATGCTGTTTTTCACTTTTGATCCAGTCTCTGCTGTCTCTAAAACATGCCAGTGCTCTCTCCAGCAAGGGAACGCACCGCTATCATTGTGCTAACTTGGACATTTCAGTAATAGCATACTTTGGATCTCAGTGCTCCATCTCTGTTCCCATCCATCTTGTCTTATCTGTGTTTATAAGCCATCAGGTGTGTTGTGTCTTACTGATTCCCACAGGTAATTCGACTTGCAATATATTTTCAGAACATCTTCCAGGCACACAGAATAGTCCAAATCATTACAGTTTCTGGCAGATGCAGAGGTAGCGAAGGATTAAACCAGAGAGGAGCCAAGGAGTGTCAGGATTTGGTTTGTTTGTCCCAGCTGTGTTGTTTACAACCCCCAGTGCTATAGTCTGCTCAGCCCAGCACAACAGACCTCAGACAGTAAAGAGGTGTCAGACTCCAGGAGCTTTGTCAAGCCTATCTCACACTCATTTGCAGGCTCTGGTTGTCCACCACTGGAGAATGATTGACCACCATTCTTAGATTGAAATTGATTGCATAAGGGCTGTAACAATGAAATGCTGTTGGTATTCTGAGAGTGACGGCAGGGGACTGTCAAAGGACGGGATACTGCTGTCACTAGAACAACTGGGTTCTTTATTAACGTATTGTCTAGTAGTCAGATTCCTAAGAACAGAGTAGGCCTTTGATCCGAGGGATACTGTGTTTCTAACTGGGTTGTATCGATCTATCCCGCTCCTGTTCATGACGGCAAAGGCATGATGAATGTCAGTCTTCTGTGCTAAATGAAAAACTGGAGTAACCAGACAAATGTTGCCTCAAGTTCAGCTGAGTTGTCTGGATGATGTGTGGTGCCAGATCCTTGACATTTACAAAACAGTAAAACTTAAGTTGCAGATTGTCTGCTTTAAAGTTTTTGATCACAGTTGTTAGACAATTTTAATCTGAGGTGCCAGATGGTTTGTTACACCAAACCATTTGAGAAGTCATCCATGGAAAAAGGGAGGCATTTTGAAAAAATACTTAAAATACAGGTGATTGGATGAGCCATTTGTCCATCATGTCCACGATCACCATCTTACCTTGGGAGGCAAAAAGATCTGTGACACTGAATGCTCCAGACCACCAGTGGTTAAGAAACAAGCACATAACTTGAAGCTTGATATATTCTCGCGGGATGTCGATATCTTGTGAATCCAGCTGCCTTGCAAGGTAAAGATGATTTATTTATTATAATAACTCCTAATATTACATCCTAATGCCCTCAGGAGAAACTTATGCCCAAAACTAGAGACTGGGATGCCATCCCTGATCAACTTCTCAGATCTATTTTATTGATCTGCCACTTTAAATAAATAATACAACAAATAGTCTTATCACATCAATCAATATTTTGTAATAATATGTAGTATTCAAACAAAACGTTATATAAATAAAAGCTATATGAAAAAGGCCTGAAAACCAAAACCATAACTTTTCAGTCTAGCTTGAGTGTATGTTTCCTTAAACAGACCCAAAGTGCTTTACATTCTGTGCTTCAGAATATTGAATACCCACTGTATAATATAAGACAATTATCACCAGGTGAATGTGTAAATGAGCAAAGAGGAAAACTCATTTTGCCCTACAGCCTATTGATTATATGTTGCATTTGTTATATTGACATTTGTGTGTGACTATGGAGCTACACAATCGTTGCGTTTTTATGTTATGTGGCATTTATTTTAGTTTCTCTGAGCAACTGACATTAAGTAATTAGTCAGCTCAGTGCATGTCTTTGAAAATCCATCTGACATTTACAACAAGGATTGCATTGGTATACAATTGCACAGAATGTTTTGGATCATTTATGAAAATTGTATACAGTATATCCATAGCATTGACGTTGACACAGACTTCATCTAAGAGTATCTGCCACTGATTCATTATGCTGCATTAGATGCCCTGGGAGGAGGGAAGGGGCAAAGCTTGAAGGATTGCACTGCATATTAAATTTGTCTTGCTGAACATCAGTAGCATAAAGAAATCCCAAGAAGATCCAAATGCAGATATAAAAATAACAAGTCACTGGTAAAAAAACTTTTTAAATCACATGTCTATCCCAGAAAATTGAGGGTTATATAAATTACAGGCAGCCATAAAGCAGGTTAATGTAATGGATGATTTAATTATTGTATTTATATTGCTTTTGTTGCCTGCATTATTTTAAACCACCTGTGCATGTTCCTCTGAAGACTGATGTGTGATACTGAGTCATTGTCCTGCATGTACAAATAATTAGAGAATGAATGTATTACTCATCCTTAAATTTAACATGTTTTAGAAATTAATCATTTGATATCTTCAAAATCTGCAACAATATAATGGAAAGTTCTTAATTATGACCAACCACTTGAAACAAACCATGGATTTGAAACACCACTACCCATAAACGACTCCAGACTAGACTGGGGCAGCCAAGGCCATCAGACAAGAGATAAAATCATTGAAATGGGCAGGTCTAATGACAGCACACTTATCTTTATTTACATTTATCTACCCAGCTTTATTTCTTTACCCTGCCTGTTTGCTAGTGTTTGCAAGCTCTGTGAGATAGAATTCTTTTCAGATTGGACTGCTGTTCAATGTTACAAGAACGCTAATTAATTTTCTAAGTCAGCGGGCCCAAGGGAGGAAGGAATTTGATATAAGCATTGCACAAGTCTGGAAAAGATAATTATTAAAAGCTGAGAATTTTGTAAATGTCTGAATTTCAAGTGTTTGTCAAGCGGCGGAGCATTTTCGTTTGCAAAAACCAGGATGTGCCACAGTCAATTAGAGCACACACAGGATTTATCACAGAGGAAATTTGTTTTGTTGTTTGCTGTATTTGCATACTGTAACTGTTGATTGTGTTTCATTATATAATGGATTCATTTCTCATAGTCAACCCAATACATGGCCTGAAGTCATTTTTGTTTCCGATGCAGTGAACAATTGGTGAGGTGATGAAGAATGAGCAGTGAAAATATATTCAGCGTCTTCCCTTGCCTCAGGCTTATGCAGAATGTGTGGGACCTCTCTGGCCATACACAGAAACTCATTGGTGAAGCTTGTGTAAAGAGTGGGCCACAGCAGACAGAGGAGTGATGATGCTATAAGAGATTTCAACACATATGCTTTGATTTTTAGACTTCCATATGTACCTGTAGCATGTTGTTGCCAGGTATAAATGTATCAGCATTCCACAGAATCCACTCTAGTAGAATTAATAATCCATTTTACAGTGCACAAGTATCATTCTTGTGCCAGATTGTGTATGTTTTACTATAATTAAAAATGTACAGACAATGCTACAATACAGCAACTTCATCACAGCAATGCAATGAAAGATTTAGGATGGATGAATTTGCATTACTATAGAGCTAAATTAAAATAGATGTCTTTCTGAGTTATAACTGCTTCAGATGTCTCTTTGATTCAGGAGATGAATGAAAACACCTGACACATTTCATTCAGGATAGCATGTGATTTTTCATATCAATAAGCAGTGTACAATATGTGCTCAGGGAAGAGAAGCAGCCCCATATCGTGCTTTACAGGAGTTACCGTGCTCTTTGTTTGCTGGGCTGTGCTGCTTTTATGCCTTTAGGCGACAGTCTTCTTAAACAATTATGATAGGACTAAAGGTTCACATTACCACAAAGCCCAGAAAAGTGGAAAATACACATGGATTGGCTTGACTTTCTCTGAATCAATAGTATATTTACGGTTTGTAGGTATTTTTAAGGTTGATATTGGGTCCTTGAGGAATGGCCAAATATTATCACAGGTCTTGTACCCTCTGCCTATTTCCTCCACTTCATTATGGTTTTTATAATAAAAGTCTGTAAAATATCTTGATTTATTTGTCCTGACATGAACCTTTTGGAAATGAAATCATAAAAATCAGACAACAGTAGATCATTGCTCTTGTGTGGAGAGTCTGTACAGCAAATTATGCAATAAGGAATCCCTCAGCGAAGTTGATACAGATTTAATTAGAATCACTTGACTTGATGTCAGGTGGTAGCAATTAGCTTTGTGTCTGTTATTCAATGTGATAATTGTATTATTTGAAGATTGTGAGTAATGAAAACACATTGATGATATTTTGTGTGTGTTTTTTTGACATGTGTATGGACAAGCAAGTGAGAAAGATTATCTTGGCAAAGCCTTCTTTTTCCTCTGTTCTTAAATCATAAACACAGAAGAGAAAACAATTGAGATCAGACATAGGAGATGCATCACCAGATTTTTTTATTTTTGCTTTTATTTTTTTTATTACATGCCTCTCAGGACTGTTCAAATGGGTGAGTCAGAATAACAACCAATTAGCGTGTTTAAATGGTTATTTTGTGTGTGGCATACTGTTGAGCCACAAATGAAAAAGTGAGACAAGTGGTTTAGTAATACCAAAGTCCTCACCTGGAGTAAAGACACTGGTGCTTACCCTGGGTGCAGGCTAGGGAGTGGTGCACACAGTCAGGGGTTTGTTGACTGGGTAACCCCTTTATCTCAAGAACTGTCACATTATTTGGATTACTAATTCAGCATTGGTGAAGCCCTTGTTTGTTTATTTTTTCTCTCTGTGGGTCTGCCTCCCTGCTCCGCTGAAACACAGCAGTGCGTTTCACTGGGAATGGATTAACAGTCCCTTTCCTCTGAGCATCTGTTCAGTGCAGCAGGAGATGTTATGTCTCCCCACAGCTCCAGACTACTCATGCAAAAGATCTGAATGGAGAAACAGTTGCCAAAGATATAGGCTGATACAGACTTTTCCTCCAAGGAAACATTTCAAATGCTCAAGGCCAGAAAATGCAACTAAAAAAATAAACATCAAACAGAAGTTTTTTTTAGGAGGCTTATATGGAGAAAGAAAAACAAATACAAACACTAAAACTTCGCTTATTTCCCAGTTCATAAATGTTCAGTGTTCCTCAGTGAGGGAGTGGTTTGGCAGGTTGAGGAGTTCACTGCATAAAATATCTGAAAGAAGATCATTTATAACTGACTGTTCAGTGGCTCCCAATGCGGAGTGGGTTGGTTTATGATGATGTTCTGTCACTTTCACTACTTCGGAATTAGATGTTGTATATAATATGTAATATATGTTGACCTTTAAAAAGTATTTCTGGATTAGACATTTTAGTAGTAGGTTTATGAAGTTTGTTTTAAATTTAAAACTTCAGCTTTTATATTATTTACATATTGTTTATAGCTGCCATTTTTTATTGCTTAGTTCTCTGCCCCATAGTCATATCTTTTATGAATGATCTACAGGGCCAGAAATCTAAAGATAGCTCAGGACACAATACTTAAACAATATTTTATCCATAACGATAAATGTAATACAGAAAAGGAAACACAATATAAAACAGCCATCTAATTCAAGATGATATATATGCGACTTCCCTGAAATGGCAAAAAAGAAGAGAAGAATATCTTTTGTATCTTATTCTATTTTTGAGATGCATTATCTATTTATCTCAAACCTAATTTAAACAAATACAATTCTAAAACGTATTTTTATGTTGGCTGTGTTTTGAAATAAAGTTCACATGGCTTTAACCCTTTTGTTTGAATAATGGTGAATAACATCAATGGTCATTTTGATCAAAATGCTGAAAGTAGCATTCATAATCCAACACAAAACACTGAAAATAATGACGATATTCCACTTTTGGCAATTGCCACGTCTTTGGTTTTGAAAAGACTTCTGAACAATACTTTTGGACCAGTAGAAAAAATGGTGCACCCCTAGGGACTGAAAAATTACACTTTACAGCTTTCTTTTCGAAGTCTACAGTCCGCAGCAAGTCTACACCTGTTTTTTGAACCTTGGATTCAGCACTAATATTAGATGGCATAATACTCTAGTTTGTCACTCCATCACAGACAATTAAGGGATCAACAGGGATAAGCTGACTTCTTACAGCCTTTTTTTTGTAGAATTGTTTTGTACATATTTAGCCTTTTTAGTACATTCATCCACTACTTTTCAACAGGGAAACACAGAGAGGGAATTTTGTGTGCCCATTGTTTTAAGACAAAAAAAATTATGAAACTTTCCTTTTAATGTTGGGTGAAGACATTGATTGTAGGAGTTCCTATGAGTCATTTTTGTTCCAATACAGTCAGAGAGAGCTGACTTTATGGGGACTCCAACTCCAACTCTAACACCTTGGTTATTGTCTTGAATATACATGGCTTTTTCTCATCCATATGAGGAGTGTGCAGATGCTGCAGATGGAGACATTCATTTGGTGTAGGGGTCAAATGTAAACCCGTCAGGATGCCGGTTGGATATAGAGTATTTGGACTTGCATTCAAATATTCAATAATTGCCCTGTTTCTGTTGTCATGGCTCTAAGGATGGTGGAGAGCAGGTCATCTAACAGTTTATATACATTTTCAGTTTCTATCAAAAAATGTAAATCACTCTGCACTTTTCAGAAAAAAGAACATCTGTCTATTTCTCTACTCTTGTTAAAAAGTTAAAACCTGTTTTGCTCCACTCTAACACACTAGCTTGGCTGGCCACCTTCTTAACTAATGATTCAGGGAAAGACCTAAGCAATACTGATATACACATAAAATAACTTGAAAACATAATTTAATGTCAGTTTGGGCTCTCACAGGTTAAGATGTAAAGGGCAAATTCAACTTTATTGTCCCCATTTGACATTTGTCTTTCAGGCTTGCACACAGTACATACACAGACTTAAACATAAAACATAATTAGAACCTCCAAGAAATAAAATACGCAAAATGCAGTAAAACATCCACACAAACAATGTAAATCAGGGACAGTGTAACATCCTCTTGAAAGAGCCAGATAAAGTGGTTTAGTTACCTGTTAAGGATGTGGTGCTCTCCAAAGTGCTGATCAGCTGTCAGTAGCAAAGGAACTGTCCCAGGTACTCGGTCAGATTCATGCAGCAACTACCAGTAGGATGTTTCCACACAATGACTTTTAAATCATTGGATGTATTATTTCTCAGTGTTGATTCTTAGCTGTTCGTGTTACAGCTCACAGTTTATTTCTGTGTGTTGAGTTTAGTCACCTTGATGGCTGCAGTGTTTACTGTTTTGCCAAGTAGCAAAGTGTTGTGCTTTTGCCAAGATAATAAAACTCAATCCAAATGACTCCTCAGCTCCACGCCTTTTAACTCCACTTAGGTATGTGTCTGACTCTTGTTTACATCTACTTGTGGAGGAGTACTAGTATAACCAGCTGGAAGGAGGCCCCAAGATAGACTCAGAACACACAAAAGGGACTATATGTCCTTCCTGGAAACCCCAAAAGAGCTGTACTGCAGAAGAAGAAAAAACATGTCTTGGCAACCCACTGTATCTGAAAATGGCAAATGTGTACATATGGTATACACAGGCAGGACTAAACACATGCAAGCATACAGAAACCTTAAAGTACACCATGTATATGAGAAAACACACCAACCATGAGACAGAGACATGTGGGTGTAAGTTTGGTTCAATTACGTGTTTTCTGATTTAAGCATGTAGTTTCCTTTTAAGTGTTTATCTTTATGTAAGATGTGGCCAACAAGGATTCTGAATATGTGATGACTATGCCAACAATGGCACATTTTGAATGTCAAGCCAAGGCACTATTTATACATGTTTTAGGTCAGAATCACTGGCATCATTTCATGTGTCTGTGAGGCAAATACAGAGGTGCTATGTGACCTGGCAAAGGACGTAATGCACCTTGAAACATCATGAACACACACGAGAAATTTAAGAATAATCTCACAATGACTGTCTTTCCTAAAATCAATGTAGTATTACCTCATAAAAGCAGAATAAATGTTTCCCTTAGTCACAAAAAGGAAAAGCTGTCACACTATGTCCTCCTAAATCTGCACCTGCACCAGTGGATTTGGATATGTGCTCCAAAATCTTGCAGTGCAGTCAATGTCACGTTAACTCACCTCACAAAATGTGGTATCCCATACCAATAAGAATCCTTTGCACGGTGATGGCAGCCATGTTAATCCACTGTTGAGCTACCCAAGGATCAAGCTGTTCCAAAATCAATAATGCCATGAAAGCTTGCCTTCTGTTCTTTATCACATCTTTTACATCCTCGAGTTAATACAGTCTGATACTGTGTTGATGATATTTCCTTTTGGTGTCAAATGAATGGGGAGAATAAACATTAAATTAACATTTTCTGGCAACACCATCACAATATAGGCCAATGAAAGCCTGATATTTCGAAACATATAGAACCAGAAATTAGATGAAAAATAATATTAATCTCACATAATTGTATAACACTTAAAAACCCCAAAACAAAACAAAACAAAAACCACATATAGCATAATGACTAAATAGTGACTGATGTAGTAGTAGGGATAGTTATATCACCAATACTCTCAAATATTCCCACGTGGCTGTAGCAGATGATGTTTTTATCTTATATCATTTTATACTGCACAGTTCACCTACCCACATATAATTTATTTATTCCCACTGGTAGGTGGCTGGCCTGCAGGCAGCACTCTTTAACTGGATGAGGCTGGATTCCAGTCCATATTTTGTGTCCTCCTTCGCCTTGCCAATGCATCTGATCTGAACACAGCGCGCTCCCCTCCACACACGGCATTTCTACTTCAACACAGCGACCAGGAGCTCCGTCTGCTGAGCGAAGTTGAGTCAACACGCCGGGAAAAAGCGCTGCCTGGATTCATGTGGCACCTCAACACTTGCAGTCCTCTTTACTGCGGCGCCAGGGGACTTTTAATCATTCTCGGTTGCGATATAAACCCGTTTTCCTGCAGGAAATGTGTTGGTAGACACTAACACGCCGTAGTAATTGAGTTGCAACCATTAAACGCCCTGCCATTAAGTATACCTGCGGATCTACTGCAGGGGAGTTTTTTTTCTTTCTTTCTCTCTTTTTTTATTTTGGCCAGCAATCGGGATACTGCAGAGAACATTTAACAATAAGGATCTTCAAACAAGTGAACAATGCTCAGACTAGAGACCATCATTTGCACTTTTTCCATGCTGTCTTTTGCAGCAAGAGCAGATTTTAAAGCACGGAACTGCAGCGAGGTGAGGGAGGCTTGCATCGGGAAAGGCTTCAGCTTCACACATGTTCCTGCTCAAGAGATCCCAGGTAAGGCTGGACTCAGTGTCAGTGCGATCCGTTCATATAATAGACTCACGACCTACCAGATGCAGCGCCACAGCTCGGGAATAAACTCTTGGTAAAATAAATAATGAATCAAATAAACGCATATGTGTTAGGTGTAGGTGAAGAAGTTGGACATCACAGTCTAATGTCCCATTGTAATTCAATTATGTTGCAAAGTCATCCTTATTATTGCACGCGTTAAATGTCGCAGAAGTAGCCTGACTGCAGATGAAACATGTCACACAGTTCCTCAACCACCTGTCTCTCACTTAATTTGTTGCGAGTCTAACTAACTAAAGTTTGAAACCTCGCATGAAAGCATGCACTCATATGCCAAAATAATCCTAACTGACTCGACCAAAGAGTGAGCAACATCTGGATCAGTCTCCTGCATAGCCTGCACCTGCAATGAAGTGACAGGCCTGCTGTAATAAGTAAACCTGATTTTAAAACGTCCGAACACATGTGAGTTGGTTTACTGAATGTATAGCCCATCCATGCTGCGATCAGACAGCATGAATACTGAATGTGAATATGAGCAGCTGAGGTAAGATCTATTTGCATGTAGCGAAAAGTGGTCTCCGACTGTGCTAACCAAGCAGAGATAATGAATGGTCAACTCTGCAGATTAACTCCTGTCCAGCTAAAATCAAGTGATAAGGTTAAGTGGAACTGCTGGTCGCACTCCAGTAAATCCCGTGGCAGTAACAGGTAGCATTATCCATACAAATGATACTGCTTTAATAATGCTGGTTAGTAGTTGTCAAGACTTGGAAATAACAAAGGTGTTTAAAGTACCACTTACATATATTGTAAATGGATAGTAAATTGTATTATATGTCAATAAAATGACATCTGTGAAGCAAAAGTGTGTTTTACAGCAGTTATAAGCCTATTTAAATGTGAGTTAATCAATTATTAAGTGGTGCAGAATTAGTGTTAATTCACTGTAATTTCACTGGATTTTTTTCTGGTTATATACTAGCATGACGCCACGTTAATAATGTTAATATATCTGCATCTGAAGAAAAGTAATTAAAGATGATGCATGCACATATATTTTTTTCATATATCCGAGCTGACTTTTCTCTCCAGGAGGTCATTATTATGCGTTGGGGGCCAGATATTCTCTCTATAAAGCAGGAAATCTGGCACACGTAAAAGGCTGCATATTTGATAACAGGCACACCTGTTCAGAGATGGGTTGAATAACGAACTGATTAAATCCTTTGAATCTGCGTCCCTGACATCACAACTAATCTACCAAATGAGTGAGAAATTCATTCTCTCTCATCTCTGAATGATGTCACCCCCAATAAACAGCTTTTGATCTGGTCTTTGAATGAGTCATACATGTCTGCTGGAGAGACAAGCCATTATCAACACCTCAGCAGATTCACCTGTGTCCATTCACATGGCCATGCCCTTCAGCCTTGCAATATATTGCCTCTCGCTCATGCAAACAACAAACATTGCTGAGCCAATTCATGACTAAGTGAAAGCGGATACATCTTCATTCAAATGTTAATTTAAAAACATAAAATCTTGTTTTTTTAAAGTATACACTGCATTTTTTAAGTATGACAAGTGGAAATACACCACATATTCTCTATGGAGATCTTACATCTTAGTCTTTGGAGATTCATATGTTGGCCTGACTGAGCTGATGTGAAACTTGAATTTGCTGATGACATTTTTATTTTGTATTTGTCTAAATTGTTGCTGCTGTTTATTATTTTACACACAACATTACACTATTGTAGTAGAATTAATGAATATAGCTGCAGTGTCTGTCAAAGGAAAATATGATAAAGCCTTATGATGGACTTTTTTTCACAGGTTTTCCTGGCAGATCACCACATGATATAAAGACTGCACACAGTGATTTGTATGGACTATATATGAGCATGCAGCAGGTTTGTAATATTAGCTGTATTGCAGGTTTCACTGAAGGGGTTAAGATTGTCCGTGTGGCAGCCAGGGAGCATCTTCAGTGACGACATTACCCTGGAGTTAATATTCCAGTACTTGTAGATTAGTTGGTCCTTGTGGGACTCTGTGAAGAGCGGCTCTTAAAGCTGCCCATGTAGCTTACTGTTTCTGTCAGGCTTGCAGCTGCCATCACGCTCTATTAAGTCACTGATGATTTGGGCAAATGGCAACCTTCACTGGTTACTGGTCCCCCTCTACAAATGATGCTTTCACTCCTTCAACGTAACGATTCATGTTAAATGACTGCGGTTTGATGCCTTGAAATCTCTATCATCTTCCGTCGGCCTTCAACATCAAATTGTAGTGACAGACGAATGCGTGAGCTCTTGCTGCTTTTGATGTAAGATGGCATAGAGATCATGTTAGACAGCATATGAGACAGAAAACATACTGTTTCTCTTACGTATATATGGCACATTTTATGCCTTTATGATTCCAGTAGAATCCTGTAAGTCTTAATCACAGCTATGTTAATAAATACCATTTCTTTTCATTATGTCCTATTTGCCTTTTTCAGATTTGACTGTTTTTTATTAAATTACTTGATGCATTTCCCATTTTAATCATGTGTTTTTGTTCCAATTTAAGGTATTCATTATGACCATTACAGCTGTGATAGAGAAATAGCAACTGTATATTATTGCAGGATTATTCACATCACCCTTTGCAATGCTCAAACACAGCTTCAGCATGTTTTCACAGAGCAGAAACTGAAAAGCTTGGAATCCCTGATTTTTTTACCGTTGTGTTTGGTCAAATAGAAGGAATCAGGTCAGGTGGAATGACAGCAGTGGAGTCAGTGTTATTGACAGAAATATTGTTATGATCCAAAGTCTAAAGGCTCTGCTGGTACAGTAATTCTGCAAGACTTTGGCAGTGACTCCGCCTGCTGACCTTCAGGCTGGAGGCTGTCAGTGGCTACACGGTGAAAGTATTCTAAACCGTGGGGGCATGAACTTGTGGATTGCTCTAATAGCCTTTGAGTGTTGGCATGTCTGAAGATGCCCAGAGCTTCACCCGCTCTCCACAGCAGACTTTCATAGTATGTATTTGGTAGGACTGTAAGCTAAATCCGATTGCTCTAGTTAAAGACCTGCCCTCAGTCTTGCTCCTGCTGTCTCAGTTTTCACTCTGTGGATTACCCAGCATCTGAGACAAGATGGAGAGATATGGAAAGTGACTCATACAGCAGACTGCTAGATTCAGTGGAACCCCATAGCATGTCATATGCTATGCTATTATATGACATCCACCTCTGTTGACTCCCAGCCATGAGGTGGATATGGGACAGAAATAACGGTGCTGATATTTTATGTGGTCCTTGGCTGCTTGCATAAAGAGGCAAATGAGCTGAAGCGTGTAATGTGCACAGTTTCTCTACTGTCATGTAATGGGATGGAGAGGATTAAAAAGAGCTAAATGGGAGTGCCTGCAGAGGGGATGGCCAGGTGACTTTGTTTCCCCCCACAGCATACACCAGTGTTGCTGTGACATATTGTCAGATCATTGTGACCTTCCTGTCAGTCACACATGTGGAGATAAATCTGGGAGAGAAATCTTTAGAAATGTGTTGTTTATGTTTATGTTGCATTTATGCTTTTACATTTAATTCTGATGAAATTGCAGATAATTGGACTTTTGGGACTGGCAGTTATTGTTTGGGTTTGTATATGGTAGCTCCATTATTTGATAGTGCCTTCTGCTATATAATGTAATGTGAATGTGTCCTACTGCGAAGCAGAGGGGGGCACTATCAGGGAAGAAAAATCCAAACAAATCATCGTTTTTCCTGCAGCAGAGGGGATTTCTCAAACGCTGCCTCCATCTCTGTGTCATCAATCATGCTCATGAATGCCAAAATGGCCTCATGATGGTCTCTCTCTGCGGGTGTTCCCTTTGAGAGCTGTAAGAAACATTGTGTCCTGCGAGTGTTTTTTAGGGTTGCAGCATGGGGAGCAGAACAAAACTATGGCATTCACTCAGACCACATCAAAATGCTGAAGATGCTTGATTATTATTTCTCTCTGTTTTCAATTGGTTACATACAATTTGCTTTACTATTGAATAAAGTGAATAAAGTTTTATGTGACAGTGTATGAATTGGAAAGGTGTTTTAGATACACCTGCAAAACCTAATTCTATCAAACCTAATAGTCCTACTTTAAAGGCCTCGAAAACCTATTTTCTTAGTGGACTTCTTACTATGTGGGTTGACATGAACACACAATTTTTGAACACACAATTTTCTTCAAAAGTTTGAAGAGTCGTCATTATTTTCACAAGAGATTTCAGTACTCATGGATTTGTCCTTGCTTTTCTCACTGGTTTAAAGGGGGTTTGGCTGAGTTGGAAAAAGGTGATATTTTTGCAACATTTCAATCAAAATCTAATGACAGTTGTCAGGTTGTTTTCTCATGTTGCCAGGACTGGAAAAAATCTGTCATATCTGATCAGTCGGGCTGGGTTCTTTGAGTGTCAAGCTCTTAATAAATAATTAACTATAATGGGATTTTGCCTAACGTTAACTTTTATTGTTGCTTATTTATTCATTAATATTTAATGTTACAGAGACATTTCAAACTCAGTTTTTAGGCTCTTTAAACCCTATCTTTGTGAAGCTTGTGATGTGCAGTTTTCGTTGACACTGTGTCAGTGAGGTGTCATTTTGAGGCTTGAATGTATAGGGCTCTATTGTAATGAAATATCTTTATATATGCTACTGTATATTCCAAATACAGACTATTTAATTTGTTAAAATGCAATATTGAATTGGAACTGTCCATGATCATCTCAATAGAGAAATGCAAATTAACATGAATGAGTAATTTTACTCTATCAGTCTGGAAATGCAATGTTCCAGCTGCCAAAGGGGAGATATGATATGATTCAGATGTGAATATTGATGTGTTTGGGTGTCTTCAGAAAAGAAGGAAACTCATGTCTTCAGGGTTACTTTTTTTTAAACAGCAACTGCATTTTCTGTATGATATTTCAAAATGTTAATCCTGTCTGTGACCCAAGCCTTCTGTTTATTTAGTTTGTGGCCTTCAGCAAGATTTACATCCAACTTTCTGTTGCCCGAAACTGTTGCTATTGGAATTTGAATACAGTCGGCAAATCCTACAAAGACAGGATTTTAGATTACCTTTCAGCAGCTATTAACAATGTTTGTTTTGCTATATTACAGTGCATATCATCTGTATTAGGCAACCATTATTTAGATCTTTTCAGTTGGATTGCATTGTTTCAATGTGGCTATAAAGCTTCCTTAGTTTCAAAGTGTAATTTGTGAATATATTAAGAATGAAAACACACATGCTTTAAAGTCATATGGCAGGTTACTGAAGCTTAACAAAATACAGTAAGCTTGATGTGCCTTCATACCCCTGATAAGCAGCTGTTGTCATATATGTTATTAAAGTAATGGTGCTGCTTATACAGCCATGAAGAATTAATGTTTGTCAAACTCATTTCAGATAAATCTAGTGTGAAAAATAAGGAAATGGATTGAAGTGAATCTCCTGAGACAGCGTGACACTAGCTGTTTAATGGTTTAGGATTCATTTGAAATGTGAAAGAATGAGTGCTCCTGTTGTCGACATGAGATAGATGAATAGATGTTATTTTGATCTAATCGTTCTTGTCAACAACTGTCCAATTAAATTCTAACCTGGAGCCACTGAGAAAGAGCTTTTTCATTCCTCATTTTAGAAGCTGGCATAAACACACTTCCACTAGTCACTGATCCTTGTTTTTCTTTCTTGCTTTTTTGACCAGTGGTGGGACTATACAGGGTACAGATGCTGCATACTATATATCTGATTTGTTACAAATATAGAAACCTACAGCTCCTGTTGGGAGGTTACATCTATTGTGCATCAGTTATAATGAAGTAATCTCTTTCAACAAAATGGTATTCATACAATAAGAATCATTCTCTTCCCATACTACCACCTCAAAGTGGCTCAAAATAGGCTTATTCATTTTCTCAAATAGGAGTCAAAGTATGTTGAGAGGTGTTACTTTGTCATATTTTTTCTTGACTGAAAATTTCAAATCATGCCAACAGTTATGACGTTCAGGATGTGTAAGATTGTAAGATGAGTTGTTGTTCAGACATGTTTGGCACATATCTCTGACTTGATACCAAGCTTCTACAGCTTGTCTGTTATAAAATATTTATTTTTTTCAATTGTTTACGCAGTATCCAGAAGTTGACAAATCTGCTTGTCTCTTTTCAAGCTGTCCACAGACGATTGCTGACTTTCAAAAATAATGTGCTTTTCTGCGTTGACATGAGGATCAGATTTTGGCTTTTGGCTGTGACATAAAGCTGGTACTTTTCCCCCTCTGACACCTCATCTGCTTGTCAAAACCTAGCCATCGTGAAACAAAGCCCCCTCGAATGCCTTGTTGCTGTCGTTGGATCTATCTTTAGCCACTCGTCTGCCACTCCTGTCTTGTCGACAACGTCTGAATAGACATGATGTGCAACTGGAGAGGATGTTTGCACTTTACACTGCTCCTGAGGAAAGTTCAGTGTGGTGTGTCTCGGGAAGCCGCCGTGGGGAGATTTGTGTTGCGTCATGCCGTTGAGTTGTGTCCTCTCCGTCTCAGTAAAATAGTCTGCTGACTAGATGACACTTACACTGTAACGAGCTATCAGGGCTAATAATGGCCAGTGTCTGTAAGCTAAGCTGTACTGTAAATGCTGAAAGGTAATGATCAGTGCAGGTCTCAGAGCCCTCCAGGTCTCCAAACAGCCACTAGCTGCTACCTGTAGTGCAGTCCCCTGCCACGCTCCACTTAGCAAGTTGACTCAGAAGAGAGTGGCTTGTCTGCTCACTTCTCATTCTCAGGGGCTTCTAGGCGTGCTGCCCACATGGATCGAATATCCACACTGGTCTTCTCATGCCTCCACAAGGCTTTTTATTACATACTCCTTAATAAATATCAAAGCCCGACATAGTGCTACATATGCTGATTATGCGCTGCTTGTCATTCCTAAATGTGCTGCACATGGTGTTAGAGAAATCCATACATTAATCTTAGCTGTAATGATATTGGTGCACCTTGCAGCAGGATATAGCACATGAATATTCCATAGCTATTACCCTCAAGGTCAAACATATCACACTTTTTGGTTGTATATTTATCCTCTTAGTAAAGTCTTTATGTATTTTGCTTCAATGTCCAGTGTAATGTAGGGTAATGTAGATAATTCTCTTCTAATAAAACATCTGAGCAATAAAATGTCATAAAATGGGGGAAAATGTCCATCAATATTTTCCAAAGTCTATAAGGTGACATATTCATTTTGCTCCAAAGCCAAAAGTCTTTTTTCTGTCCTATAAGGTAAAGAAAGAAGATAAATCCCCATATCTGATAAGCTGAAACCATAAAATATTTGTGCTTGAAAATAGACCAAAACAATCAATCAATTATCAAAATGGTTGCTTGTTAATTTTCTGATGATTGAGTAAATGATTCATCTAAAAATATGCTCAGCTCAAGTGGAATGCAATCACGTTTAATTTATGGTTATCTCCCCTGCACTAGAACACCCAGAACTGTGTCTTTGAAGCGAAAGGAGGAGGTATCAATTGCAGCCTCAGACATAGTTTTATGTCAGATTTCACCGTGAAGCCCAGTTTTGGGAAAGCTCACCTCGGAAAAAAAAAAAAAGTCTAAGAAACCTATTTCTTCACCACAGTTTCTTCAAAGCATCTTTATAAGAAATGTTCAGAAGTTGTGAAATAATTCTCCTGCAGTGATGGGGGGCAGTTATGCATTTATATTTCCCCCATAAAAGAGTTTTTTTTAGTACATTTAAAAAATATTTCAATATGAAACACCAAACAGTTGAGTCAACACTTGGCTGTTTTATCACGCACACGGCCTTACACTTGGCATGTTGCAGTGAAATATCTTGACACATAAAAAAAAATAAAAATAATGACATATTTGCTAGGAGTATGAAACTGTTCCAACATCTTTATTCCTGTCCTTTTTTCCCTTCACGCTGACTCTCCTGAGGATGAAGAATACCATCATACCATGTACTCTGCTGCTTTTATTGTAGACTGTTTTATGTCAGCGAGAATTCATTTCCTCTTGAACCTGTCCTCATTCACCCAAGGACATAGACGCTTCTGTATTAGCATCCTACAGTTATTTAAAAAGCGAGCATGTCTTTCATTATGACTTCTGACATGACCCAATATGTGATAGGAATATTGTCATTCAATTTTAATTGATGCAATCTCTAACTTGAGGAAGAAACTTGGCTATTCTGTACACAAAACCCTCTAGAGACGTTATTAAACGTGTGAAGGAAAGACTTTGAGGAACACACTGATTTACGAATCCATGCTGATGTTTCATATACGTTGGAATTCATTCTCATGTACTGTAGTTCCTGAGGATATGATCTCATTTCTACATATTAAAAAATGCAGGTTTTATGTAGAGGTTATCAGTCAGAAGGCATATTGTAGTTTGACATAAGAGATAAAAGAGAAAAAGTGAATTCGCATTAAGTGCCTTGGATGTCTGAAAGCATATGACATAAGAGTGAAAATGATGGGTGTTAAAAGTGTGGTGTACAGCAACCGCTGGCTAACCTCTTGATTTATTTTTAACAAGTATATGAAGAGACTGAACTAACTTAGTCAATTTAGGGTCAGATATAACGAGATCCTTACAGTCTATCATTTCTAGATGTGATGTTCATGGATCCAGAAAACAACTTAAATATGAATTTATTCATACATTCTATCCACCCACTTACTTATTTGCAGTTAGACTAATACACTAATTCATATGCAACAGATGCATTTGTTCAATCACTCACAATTAGCCTGTCATTGCATATGTCTTGGCATCATTATTAGCCAGCATCATTAATTGTTCATTTTGTAGTAGGCTATTTATCAGTGAAAACATCAACTGAGAACGACTTGAGCCCAGCAGCCATAGATGTTTTATAGAAAATGTTTATATAATAACAGAGTTGAGCAGCACTGTATTTTGGATGTGAATCGAGTGCAGTGTTTTGGGTGCAGCTCGGATTGGTTGATCCAACTTCCCATCTGGCAAAGGGAGGAATTGGATCATCCTTGGATAGGCTTGGACAGCCTTTAGTTTTGGTTAGGCTAACTGAAACAAACCCAAGCAATCTTCAGCTGAGCCATTTAAAACCACAGCAAGCAAAGCAAAATTAAAAAATATAAAATGGCTTCATCCCAAATTATCTCTGTGCAGTTTTACCTGTTTTGAGACTTTTAGCAACGGACAAAGAAGTGACAATGGGCCTCATGCAAGAACCACTTGTACTGACAAATTTAGTGTGACACAAAAGATTGAAACTTGATTTTAGCCAAACAGCCCATTTGAAGAGGTCTTCCTGATGAACAAAAGAGACAAAGCAACAGCAGTGCTTGAGGAGGATTTTCCAAAACCTGGCAACCCAAAGGTTATCATTACAAGCTTATTAATTTACTATAAAGCATCAGCAGATTATTTAACCATTAATATACCCATCAATTAATGCTTATAAACCCTTCATAAAAAAGGTGACATCAAAAAGTAATACCATATTTTCTAATTGTTTCTCGTCCTCTAATATAATACTGAATCTGCTAAATTTGTTTTGATTATGTCTACTGATCCACGACAGCAGAACTTGAAGCTCTGTAGAGTGAAATCCTTATTTTTACTCAATTGGTAACATTTTTATAGAATCAAACTTGCCCACAAAAGGAGCGGAACAGGTTGCAATTTTAGGGGCGTTGATTATGCAAATGATAAAATCACACAAATATGTAGCTCCTCATGAGCAGGTGGCATTTAACAGCCTGAAACGAGTAATTTACAACAAGTCTGTGCATTTAAAAGACATATGTTGAACTCTCATACCAGGAACCCTCACAGAGAAAAGTAAGATAGATTTGAGGGAAGAATACAAAAATGTTCCTGCCCAAGGAACATTGTCACAAAGCTTCCAAAATGAAGACTATTTAGTGGTTGCCTTTTGAGATGAAATGATGTGAAACTGCATTGACATGAGGAATGTTGATCTCATTAGTACTGAGTGTAGCTTCAAGTGTGAATCCATAAAAAAAGTTAGTCTTGGGGAAGCACGGGACACAGCAGATGGCAGAGCACATATGCTGTGAGTCTCTTTGGCCAGGTACACTGATGAATACCTCTGAAAGTAGGTCTAACTTGCTGGTATGCACAGGAACTCGGACACTTTACTCTCCAAGCTACTCCAAGGTAGAGTTGTGTGAATGTTGTACTATTGATAATGTCTTCATATAGAAGACATAATTCTCATGTAGGCAAGTATAAAAACGTACAAAGAAGCTTTTTACTACGGGTTTTCAGCGCAGTTGCACTTTTGTCAAAACAGTTACCAAGATGTCATGTGCAGTCGAGCACACCTCCCTTCAGTTTTGAGCATGTTAGCTACACAATTGACTCTTTGTAAAGTCGTGATAATCTGATGTGTAAGCACAGAAAGTTGTTACAATGGCAGTTCAAGTACTGCTGTGCTGACAGGAAATGAAGTGTGAGTGAAATTGTGATTAGAGAAAAAAAAAGACGAATGTAAACAATGAAAGCAGCTGAGTTGAATGTTACCACTGGGGTGATGCAATTCACGATAAGGAGTTTGTGTCTATCGGATTGTATTTTTTAAGGTGAGATGAAAAATTGGTCTAAGCACGGAGGATGAGTTAAACTTTAAGGGACGGTATGAAAATGACTGGAGTAGGGAATATGAGGGTGTTTTCAAACAGAGTTTATTTGCTCTAGTCCAAATTAGTTTTCCCTTTGGTGTGGTTATTTTCATAGGGAAAAAAGTCCAAGCAAACAAAAATGCTTCACTAAAAGCCATATGAAATTATTCACTCTGCTCATTGGTTAATTGTATCCGGTGCAGTAGTGAGAATGTAAACATAGGTAGAAGGTCCTATCTGTCCAAATATCAGAATGCAACATACGTTGTTGTTAGGTGACATTGGACCTTGATTCATTCTATAGCTAGCTGCTACAGACTATTGATTTTTCTTATTTGCATCCTAGTATGCAAAACATATCTGGCTATGGGGGCTTGCAGCATTATTTATGTTTCAGTTGCTTTAAAATTTAGTTGTATACATAATTTGGACTGGCTGAGGTGCAGGGCTGCACCACCTGAAAGAAGCTAGAGCTAAATGTGTTTTGATTTGAATTCAACTTTAATCTGGTGTTTAGAGAGGATAATCACAACATGAATTGTTTGGTAGCTGTAAGATTAGTTTTGAAATGGTAATTTGCTACATTTGTTATGGTGTAATGGAAAGGGGGACAGGGAGAATATTGCAATTTATACATTAACACAGAATCAGACAATTCTTTCTTAGTGACACAGAACTAACATCAGTGCCTGAAAAACATCACCAGCTCCCCCAAATTAGAAAGTCAATGAATAAAAAACATACAAACATCAATAAGTATATCTAAAACGGAAACATTAAAACAAAATCTACTCTGTTATGTAATGTTATTGCACAAACAAATTCCCTCAGCTTGCTGCCAGCAGGTGAACATGGAGAAGCATCACATCTGAAAACTACCTATCCCTGGTGAAGTATGGGGAAAGAGTTACCAGTTCTTTGAACAAAGGAAAGCCTGGACTTATGGTGTTTGCAGTCCATGGGAAAAAAATCAGTGCTAAAATATCACTATTAAATTCAAATGTGAGCACATCTCAGCAGGAGGAAGGTAGAATTTAAATATCTTTAGAGCTTCATTAGCACTGACAACGAGCCAGCTGATTTGACTGACAGTACATTTGATTATAGACTTGGGTGTTACATTAAGTAATTGCAGCCTATGATGGCAGCTTGTATAAGTGATAATAAATCACTGAATGCATGCATAAAGCTCTCTCATTAAAACTCTTTACATTTTTCAAGAGGCTGGTGCATGGTTAACACAGGTGATATTTGAAATCTGTTACCTGTTTTGCCTTCATTAAAATGTTAATGTTAGAAGGAACCTGCTGCTCTATATGCATGTTAAACCTGCTCTGTGCTACGGCTAGATGGGAACTTAAGTTATGGATCCTTGCATTAGCCCTGTACAAATAGAGGACAGGGATTGGGTTAATACAACAAGGTTAGGCTGGGACAAGTCTCTTTGTTTCACCGTCACAGTCCTCTTAATACTAAATGACTTGCCAAAGGCCACTTTTTATACGAGGCTATTAGTGGGAAATAATTCCCCCTCAGCTGCCAAAGTGTTCAGGATCATAGACAGCTTCAGGTGGAAATCATGTTTGCTACCGTACCAGCTAAAAGAAAACAAAAACCCCCATCTGCATAAGTCTTGGCTCAGTCAGCGCAGATCCATGAAGTAAATAAACAAGGAAGCCTCTCCCAAAGCTGTGCTGAGACATTGACTTGAGGAACTATTTTTGTTTTCACAAGTGTTTCCAAAAAACCCATCGCAGCGCTCATGGACCACACTCAGTCGTTCTAGTTTTCAGTTGAAAATATGGGACATGGGGTGAAAACCTGTTAAAGGCTTAAAGCTAAAAACGTCACCATAGGAAATATTTTTAAATCTCGATGATGTTACACCACCCCCAATTTATGATGTGTCTAAATGTCTGTGTGTGTGTGTGAGTGAAAGACAGAAGAGAAAGAAAGAGAGAGGGAGAGAGCATTATTTTGACAATTTGTCACGCCAACAAGCTGTTTAATGTCTTAACTCTGCCCAAAGCTATAGCAACACAGCAACAGTAGATTATGTGTCTGTGTTGTAGTTGTATACTTGAATGGTAGAAAATTCAGTACTGTGTCACTGCCAATCAACAGTTTATTAGGACAAACTTGCTGCGTTCCATAGAAATAGTAAAAATGGAACTAAATTCAGCTGATAATGAGGACAGTGATTCAAATCTACAACCATAGGGAAAAAAAGTGTTACATGTGAAAGGGAGTGTTATGAAGGCAGAAATGAACATAAGCTGATGTGTAAGCACTGAAAGTTGTTAAAATGTCAGTTCAAGTGCTGGAAGAAGCTGAAGTGTGCTGACAGGAAGTGAAGTGTAAATTGACTGTTGAATGTAAACAATGAAAGCAACTTGGTTCAATGTAACCGCTGAAGTGAGCTGCAGTACACCAAAAAGGAGTTTGTGTCCATCGGACTGTATTAACTGAGAGGAGATGAGATATCACTGAGAGTGAATTCAACTTTAACGGAAAGTATGAAAATGACTGGAGTAGGGGAATCTTAGGGCGTTTTCAGCCTGTTTGTTCACAATGGTCGGAATCAGTGGATGCTTAACTTTTTTCCCGTGGTTTGGTTTTGCTCCCCCCAAGATCTTAAAATATAAAAATATAACAAAGAGGTGAAAATACAGCCACTCAGATTTTGTTAAACCACCAAACAGCCTCAAAGTAAATATGAATTAGATCTTAGCAGGGGCGTCAAGCAGTCATATGCTGTTAATGTTCACACCAAACCAAGTTGTTACCAGTCATTTTCTACTTGTCTTCTATGTTTATGATCAAATGCCTCCTATTAATAACTACATAGAGCTACAATTTAATTACACTTATTAACACTATATTGCATTTAATCGCAGTATTGAACAAGAAAATGTTAAATGGACTGTACCTATATAGCGCTTTTCTAGTCATTGTGACCACTCAAAGCACTTTTAGACTACATCTCATTCACCCATTCACACACTGATGGCAGGGTGCCACCCTGCTCATCAGAGGGAAACTAGCCATTCATACACATTCATACACCGTTGGCACAGCAACGGGTGTGTCTTGCCCAAGGACACATTGACATATGGACTGGAGGGGCCAGGAATTGAACCGCCAATCTTCTGATTGGTGGACGACCGCTCTACCTCCTGGGCTGGCTATCTATCTATCTATCTATCTATCTATCTATCTATCTATCTATCTATCTATCTATCTATCTATCTATCTATCTATCTATCTATCTATCTATCTATCTATCTATCTATCTATCTATCTATCTATGTATCTATCTATCTATCTATCTAGTATGATGCGGTTGTCATATTGGAATGGGGTAGTCTTGCTATTTTTATTGTACTATTTTTCAGCAGTTTTGGTTGACAAAATGTAAGACATTTACTTGCTTAAAAATGGTCCATTACTATAAGTGTTTCATAGCAAAATATTTACAATATACACCAATAAAGTTGAGCCTTCCTTTTGTAATTATTTTCTAAATATATATATTTTTTAAATTTCAGTATAATATGACTACTACAGTGATTTTTAAAATACAGAGCAGAGACTGAATGTGTCCTCTGAATTTAAGCTTCACAATGCTGTTTTTGTTATTCATATTTCCTCACACACTCTATTAAACAAAAATGATGCTGCATTTTGGTGTATCAATTAGGTGATAGGGTAGTGGCAGTTGCTCCACGTGGCTGTATATGAGTTTGCTTTCATTATGGAAGCTGCAAGTTCACTTGACTCACAAATTCACTATATCAAAGCTACTGCAATAATAACCTTGGAATAACACTACTTTACAAAGCTGTTTTCTTAAACTGTCACACTGCAGTAGCAGAGTATGGAGTCGGCTCGCAATCAAGGATATGAGGCTGAAGTGATGTTGTCAATGTCAAGTTTCCACAATATGTTCACTAAGATCAAACATCTTCCACAACGACAACTGTATATTTAAGTCCTTTCCTTACTCTCTCTCCTCTCTACCCCAACCGGTCGAGGCAGATGGCCACCCACTTTGAGCCTGTTTCTGCCTGAGGTTTCTTCCTGTTAAAAGGGAGTTTTTTCTTGCCACTGTCACCAAGTGCTTGCTCATGTGGGAATGTTGGGTCTCTTTAAAATTAAAACCTGAAGAGTACGGTTTAGAACCTGCTCTATGTGTAAAGTGCCTTGAGATGACTTTGTTGTGATTTGGCGCTATACAAATAAAGATTGATTGATTGATTGATTGATCGAACATATTTGTGATAGTTAAACGTCGTAAAATGACTTCTATCTATGAAAAGTTCATTATTCCTTTGTTTCAACATTTTTCTCAGTAGCACATTCAAACTCAGAACTAAAATCTTGCAATCAGGCAGATCCATGATGCAGTATGGTGGTGGCTGAGGCTCTCCCACAGACCAGATGTGTATTTATCTATGGTAAGGCAAAATGATAACAAGCTAACCCCAATGTTAATTACTTGTGGGTTATAGCTTGCTAAAGTCACTTTAAATATGCAAATTCTGAAGCTGTAAGTAATTTACAAATTCATTCAAGTCTGCTGTTTTATGGTGTGTACTGAGATTGTTTAATCATACCTCACACTGAGGTGAAGACAGGCTGTAGTAGCTCCACTGCTACTCTGTAGTGCTCTCCAACTGGAAGGTCTGAAGGAGAGTGGGGACTCTGTGTACTGGGCGGAGTTAAATATGAATAAAAGTATGCAAGAAAGTGACTTTTGTATATATACTATACTATACTATACTATACTATTAAGGCTAATTAAAAGTAATTATTTGACAGTTTCTAAAGCCATCCAATCTGAAATATCTGAGGGGCCATCTCTGGATCAGAAATTGTTGTAGCCTGGTGTGTATGAGATCTGATCACTGTCCATTATAATCAAAGCAATAACATGGTACTAACTCCCGCAGCTCTCAATCAGTGAATGTTTTTATGCATGGTCGAGTTGGGTTTTTTCTTATGCATGGTGACATAAACAGTTGTTATCACTATAGCTGAATGAGCAAAAAAAGCACACCTGCCCTCACAAGTTGTGTTTTTCTATTTGAATTCAAAATAATTAAAATAAATATGAATTACATCAGATTATATTGTATATATGATTGTGTGTATGAGTTCAGATATTTAATTACAGCAATTACATGATGCCTGCATTGTATAACCAGGTGTGTTGGAGACAACATCGATTGAAAAGAATGTGAAAATGTATAAGATTAAATAGAGTGCAGTTATTTTAAGAGGTGATAATGAATGTGATTTCCACCTTTAACATCCTACATACTATTCCAGTGTGTCTTATTGTCTAATCAACAGTCAAATTTTAATCAATACAAGTTGGCAACTGGCCCACAGCCCCATATCAGATAAAAAAGCCCCAAGAATCTACCATGTAGCTTCCTAACGTATAATGTTGATCTCAGTTTGAAATGACACATTTTAAGTAACTGTTCAAAACTCCCTGATCTATGAGAATCCTGCTGATTAGCAGATATTTACACAGCACGCACAAGTGATGTTGTTGATGGCTGAGCTCTTCCAGTTGTGTCCCAGACGATACGCAAATGCAGCAAGTTCAAGCAGGTTGAGATGTTTTTTTGAAGACTTTGTCTGACTAATTGGTTCATTTCAAGGTCCATGAATTGAGCAATGGATTGACTCCAAGTCAATGCATGTTCATAATAAAGATTGAACATAGCAGTGCAACATTATGGCTCACTGATGTGTTTGTAATAGTTTTTGGACAACAATGGAGATCTATGGTTGAAAGGAATATGCTAAATCTGGCCTTTGCTGCTCAAGCAGTACTTGCTAGTAGAATTAATGTATTGTTGATATCCGTCTTTTCTCCCACAGACAATACAAACCTAATATAAATAAAATAGGTTAATTTGCTTTCAACCTTTTTATTTCACTATAACCATTTAATGTGTCTGATGCAAAAGTTGCATCTATCTTTCTTTGCTGTAAAGGAACTGTCTGGTCTTCACTCTGTGCTGTCTGTTGCTGATGTTTTCTCTGTGCTCTAGCAGATAGATTATCTGTGAGGCCACAGTGCTGTTTTAACTTTGGCTAGGAAGGTCATGGCACTTTGCTGAGTGGTGAAGTCCCTTGAAAGCTCCTTCCCATATGTTGATGTACGACGGGCTTATTTTTAAGTGATGTTTTGCTCTGTTGAGACTGCTGGAGCACACAGTAGGGTTGTTGTGTCAAGATGGATGTTTGCTCTCTCTCCTTGACATATCTGATGAAAAGGCTGCACTCAAAATTTGTAGCCCGAGAGATTCGCCACTTACATCCTTCCTGCCGGGTCTTTTTAATGACGTTGTGCAATAACAAGGATATTCCTAAATCAATTATTTTTATGACTATTTTTAAATACAGTAAGTGGTGATTTAAAATACAAATATTTCAAACACTTTTCAGGCAGAGCAGGTCTGATCAGTGGAGTACGAGTTTAAAGAGAGCAGGGCTATGATACTGGAACTGTGAGCTCATTAAGGATCATTATTCAACAAATGTACATTTGCTGATGATGATTGAAAGCTGATAAGAGGCCTATGAGTTACAATTGTTTTGTCACAGACTAGTTACCATTGTGTATGTAATATCAGATCTACTTTGATCTGCTGGTATCACACACTGGTCCATTGTTTAAAGTCAGTCTGCATGTGTAAAAGCTGACTCTTATTGGTCCTTGTGAATGTTAATGTGAATAAAAGCAGCTGCTATATTGACACAAATTATTACAAATCATCTTATTTTCTGTCATGGTTTGTTTAGAGAAAGCATTATGGGGTTTTTGTATCTTTCCTCTTTGATAATTTTTGGAACAAAGGCTGCTGGCTGGGATGTTTACATGGGTGTGCTGGGTGCAGTTTGGTTATGACATGTCATATGAATTCTGAGCGGTGAAGTCTAAATTTTTAAAATGCTACCTCATGTCACCATTTGCAGACACCAATATGCAAAAACTATCTTCTACTCATACCATAATGTTGCTCCCCCAGTGTGGTGATCACTCTGTGAAACCTATTTCTTGTTCTGATGCTGTGCAATCTATCTGTTGCATGCAGTGAGAATTTTACAGCTGCCATCTGCTCACAGCTGCTTGCCTGATTGGAGGCTCATACTTATTGTAGACAATATACAGTGCTGAGGAGAAGGAGAGAAGAGGGAAGCTGAAATCTGGTTTCAGAGTGTAAGGGGACAAGAAATCAGCATTATGTGTGTGCAGGAGACACAGTTGAGCAACAGGGAAATGTAATCCAATTACAGTGTCGGATTTTAATTCCACTTGTAAAGAGAACTTCGGGGTCTTGTTGAAATGCACCACAACTATCAGCAACACACATGCACATTGCACACTGCATGACGTCCTTTCTAGAAATGATTTCTCTAAGTCTTACAGGTTTGTTTTGAGACCGGTGGAAGTCATGTCACTTTCTGTTCACGGTTGGGCTGAATTTCAGTAGCTGATCTCAGTAAATCCTATTATTGTCTTTATCAGCAGTTGATCATTTTATCACATGATTGTATTTCCATTTGATTTCCTGTTGTGCTCCCTCCCCCCACAGTGATATTGGGTTTTAGAGTGTGAAATGAAGAAATTAATGCTGTCATAGACTGAGCCCGCATTATCTGTGACTCTTTTTAAAATGGCGGCTTGGGAAAATTGAATGATGTAGATCATTAACTTTTGATTCACTCCAGTATTTCCCCAATGTCATCAATTATGTAATGAGTGAGAATATTTTAAAGGAACGTATTATCTGTTCTCCCCACTGATTCAACTTTGATAACCCCTCGTCAATGAGACTTCTTATTGTCAGACCAAATGAAAAAAGCACCACTTTTGTTCATCTTCTGCACAAAATCATGTTTTTTTTTTCTTCGTTTTGAGCTCATTGTACAGAGGAATTACAGTGAAGATTCAGATCTCTTCCATATGGGGATAAATGGTTCCTGACTGGAGTTCAATGTTGGACTGCTGACACTTTGAATATCAGTTGCTTTGTAAGCTACATTTATAAGAAATCAAGGTTTTATAGGACAGGACTAAATTACCATTCAGTTGCTTTGAAAAAATTTAGATTGTTTTTAAAAACATACCTTTTTATATATCTTAACTGGAATCTGTCTATAATCTTTTTATTGCATATTAACTGGGTATGGATTTACTTGTTTTAGTATGTGACATTTGTCTTATTCTGCTTATGTTGTTTGTATTCGTTTGTTGTAACAATGTTTATGCTGCTCTCTTGGCCAGCGTTTCTTGAAAAACTGATTCTAATCTCAATGGCCCTGTTTATACCTGACATTAACATGTGTTTTGGGTGATCTGATCACAAGTGGACAACCGAGAAACATTGCTGTTTACACCTGTCTCTATTATGCATCTCAAGCTGTCTCAAGCTGACCGTTTGTGTCCAGACTTTGTTGCTGCCTACATCACTTTTGGGGAAAGGTCAAATGGCCCCGACAAGCACCAGATTTGTTTTTAGTGCGGGCTAAAGGGTTAAGAGCTAAGAAAAATGTTTCAAGAACTAATGAATGTACGGGATATTCCAACTGTTCAGATTACTCCAACCATGTACAGCTGTTCTCATCTCCATTCTTTCAACCGTTTTCCCAAAAAAATTGATTATGTCCTTGTTGGGGATGCATCAAGACACATTAGCATTTACACTACAAAAGATACGTGGTCAGATGCATCTCAGGCTACCTTGGCTAGTGGTTTGAGTGATCAGATCACAATGCAAACAAAAGGGCATTTTTTATGGTTTATGCACAACTACTCTCACCTACACATTTACTGATTTTAGCTATTTTAAACACAGACATGTTTTTAGTGGTTCAAATCAGTTTATTATTCAAGCATATTGAAATCAAGTTATCAGTTTTGTGAAGTATTGTCATGAAAACTTTGACAAAGTTTTCTATGATACTACTGTATGTGTAATAGAATCTTTGACATCACAAAATGGTTGTAAAACAATTATAAGGCTATAATATTTGTTTGCTATGTCATTACCAGCTGTTACTATTTTTCAAGGGCCACTATATTTTCCACCACGTATTTGATTTCACTGTATATTCAAGCAGTCTGAATATGTATATGGTAATAGTTGCAGTTGATTTAAATGTTGCGCTGTTAATTTAGACCTGAGGCTGAGATTTTGGAGGTGCATCCCACACACCTTTCCTGCAACATAGAAGGCTATATGGGAGAACATAACATGTAATGTAATCAGCTTCAATGATATAGGACTTAGACAAAACCTTTTTTAAGTGCCCTTCCTGCTAGAGTGAGAGCTTGATCTGGATTTTTGGGTAATTGTATTTCCTGTGAACTTGCATAACATTCATAATAACAAGGGAGTCTACCGCCATACTAGTATCTCTGTGAGACCTCTTTTCTATTCAATACTTAGTGAAATAAAATAGTATTTTCAAATTTCAACCTGCTGGTGGCACTGATGGAATAGTCGAGGATCAGCAAACTCAGTAGGATTTTTCATCTGGTGACCATGAAGGAGAGTAGAGGATCATGGTCAGTGTAATTTTTTATTTATGGATATTGTACAAAAACGTCTTTTTTTTGGTCTGTTTTGCAGGTGAACATCTTCGTGTATGTGCACAGGGAAACACGTGTTGCACCCAAGAAATGGAGGATGGATTTGGCCAACAGAGTAAACAGGACTTTGGGAATCTGTCTGATACAATGAGTCATGAATTAAGAAGCACCTTTGTTTCCAGACATAAAAGGTTTGATGGTAAGTCTTTGTTACTGAATGCAAAATGCTGATTTAACTTTTCTGTTTTGTCTTTTTGAAAAGTTTTTTTTATGGTCAGTCAGTGTAGAACAAAATGCTGCACAAGGGAAAATCAAAGGATTGAGACTGTATGTGTTAATTTGAAAGGGTTTGCTGTTTGTAGTTCTGTAGCTGTCCTCCCTCAAGAGGAGACAAGATGCGAAAATCTCATTAATATGCTTTCGAGTGGAGAACCCTCTTGTTGGATTAGACAAACATGGCTTCTTGCACTGCAGATTGACAGCTTGAACAGCAGCACAGAGCCAAACTCTGCATTATTAAGGTTGTTTGGTGGTTGTGTGTGATCTTGTTTTAGCCCCATAGTGACTGCCTTGACCACCACACATCCACTGAGCCTCTGCTTTGGGAGGGGATGCACTCATTACTGAACCCAGTCTCACTCTACCTCTCCACCTCGCCCACTTATAGAGTCAGCCCCTTCTAGTTAGTGTTTAATGAGATATACTAATCCCTCAAGCTCCCTATGGGATGAATATCATGTCACATCGAAACTGAAAAAAAAGCTTCGAAAGGCTGAAACTCTGTGTTTGAAAGCTTGAACTCCAATAAAAAGATTTTGCAAGATTGAAACTAAGTTTTGAAGGCTTGCATAATGTTTTGATAGGCTGAAAGAAAATCCAAATCTCTGCAAGCATTATTTTGTGTTTGAGTCTTCCTTCTTAGAGTGCTTCTCCCACACATTTTCAGTTCTCCCAGTGTATTAGTTTGTTTTTCAGGTTTGAAGCCTTGTAAATGGTGATCTGAAAACTGGTGCGCATATGTTGTGAAAACATGTAATTATGTAAATATATCGACTCTGCGCTGGCTGGCTGTCCTCGAGCAGGGCCTTTTTTATTAGATTTCAAGCTTTCAAACACTCAGTTTCAACCTTTCGAAACTTTTCTTTTCAGTCTCAAAATATGGCACTATATACCTCCAAACATTAGATGTGTTGCACAGAGGTGAAGGGTGGTGGAGTTATCAGTCTTCAGTTAAAAAAAAAGTAATAATAGGGTATTTTATGCCCTCAATGTTATCATTTGCAAGTGCTGTAGCTGCACTGGTGACTGAAGTTTACATATTATATTATTATACCCATAAGGAATCATATTTTGTATGATTCATTTATAATCTTATCCTTTTGTGACATGTTATGCATGTACAATTGCATTCAAAACAAGTAATTTTATAGCTGCACTTCTGATTAAATTTTTCTGCTATTTATTATAAATCCATTAACATGTATAAAACATTTTGCATATGCGTACTGAGGTGGCTTAGCCTTACACTAATTCAACATTCCCTCACTTCACAAGATACCACCTTCTTTTTCTTGTTTTCCCTTTTCTTATTCATACAAAACACAAACACAGTGCAACATCATAAAACATGCTGAAGATAGACAACATTAAACATCAACATGTGAACAATACAATAACATTAATGTTAAAACAAGAAGATTATGGCATCAAAGAAAAAACAAGACAATCAACATGAGCTAAGTACTGTAAGCAGATGATAGGGCATGATATGGTTATGACTCACAGCATGTAAGAAATGTGCCCCCCCCTTTTCTCCCCAGTTCCCCTTCTTCTCTGCTTCCTTTTCCTTTTTTCCCCTTTTTTCTCCCTTTCTTTCCTATTATTTTAACCAAGGGCCCATCTTATAATGAGGATATAGGTAGAGGAAAAGAGCACAACGAAAGTATTGCTTATAGAAAGATAGATAGATAGATAGATAGATAGATAGATAGATAGATAGATAGATAGATAGATAGATAGATAGATAGATAGATAGATAGATAGATAGATAGATAGATAGATAGATAGATAGATAGATAGATAGATAGATAGATAGATAGTGATATTCTGTTGATGAAACTATTTAATTAAGCAAACCAAGATTAACATTACCCTTTTGGATTGATTTAACCCAAAAGTAACTTGAATCTTTGTTCAAAAGTAGAGGATTGAATCTCAGATTTTCACTGGGTTACCTAACACCACACAGTCAACAGATGAATAATGTTTAAGTGATTAATAGCACAATGTAATATTCAGCAGTCAATGTCTTGTCTTTCCATGCACATTATTTTCAAACTATTCAACATATTATATGAAACAAATACTATTGAATTACAGCATGTTCTCATTGGCCAGAAACTCAATGCCACGATGCCTGGATAATGCCTGTCTGTCTGATTTTTTCCAGGAATATATACTTCTTTAGCAACCCACACGTGATTCCTGGAAGTGTGCATAAATAAATGAGTGTTATTTTGATCAGCTGCTGTCAGGATAGTGAATGTCATAAGGATGACTCCAGTGAGGGTGGAAATGGGGTTTGTCCTGCAGCACTTAGATGCATGACTCCAGGCTCTCCTCTTGGGGTTTGCTGCCACTCTTCATGATTTCATCAGCAACAAACCAGATGCCATATGAAGGTTTCAACTCTGCAGCCTTTTGCTGTCCGGAGGCTTTGTGGCTGCTGAATGTCTCTGCTGACTACCCGAATGGGAAATGTTGATTCATTTGAATTTCCTTATCTCCCTTATAATAAAAATATCATTATTAGCTTTAAGCTGATATCAACCAACAACTGTCAGAAAATATGAGGAACAAACACATATATAAGGTTTTTTCTTTTTATTTCTGTGACTCCATGTCCCAGTATTAAACACTATTGTCATGAATCAGTATTAACAAATTTGTGGTGTTGGCCTTTTTACTGATGGAGTGGTTTTCATGCAATGGGGAACGATACCAATCTGGAGAGAGCAGTTTACTATTGACAATATGTCATCTGTTCAAAAATTAATAACAGATATAAAAAAGCATGCTGTAAGTGATTCAAGAGAGCTGGTGGAGGACTTAAATTGACTGCAGTGGATCTCATGCTCTACAAAGCTTAATAAATATAAAATATGAAACAATGTTGTGACCTGCTCAAAAATCTATGTATTTTAAAAAGTCACATTGTTTTTTTTTATAACTTTATTTTACATCATGTGATATTTGATACAACATACTTTTGCAAAATGATCTATTAAGTTGCACAAAACCTGTGAGGCAATGCTCACATCTATTTCTTGTATTTGACTAAATTTGAGAAGTGACAGCACAGCTGGCTAGTAGGTGTAAATTGGTGAAAGTTGTATGCTCCATCAACAACAAAAAAGCAAAATTCATAAAACCATTTTCTTCCAGTGTCTTGTTTATAAAGTTAAACTGTCACAGTGTGCAGTCAGTAAGGATTACTCTGGTGCAGGTTACTAAAATATTGTAAAACATGCAGGTTGGCATCTCTGTCATCAACATAAGAAGTTTTATAATATGAACTCTGGAAAATGTCCAGAGAATCAGGTTCAACATCGTCTGGAGTTGCCTTTTCAGACATGTAGCACACAACAGGATATTGTGTCAGATGTGTTCCCTCCTACTGGGAATACTCTGTTTGGTTTAAGTGAGGGGTGATGCACCGGTAGAGCGAGCAGGAGGCAGGACATGACACAAAAAGTATGTGCAGTCATGTAGTAATGTGGTCATAAACAACTGAGTCTTTTGTCACTTCTTGAATTTGTCCGATGATTTTTGAGTTCCCTAATCTCGTTGTCTATCCAGGTAGGCATTTTCATTGGCTTCCATTAACCAGATTGTCATTGAAAAACATGTCAGAATTCAAAACAATATCACAATGAAATAAGATGATAAGACTGCAAGTGTATGTACATTACATTCATGTTTTATCAATAGCTTAATTTTAATTGTTTAAATAGTGTTTTATTTTTCAGTGCAAGGTTTTTCAATGCCAATGTTTCTTCTTGAAGTTCAGGGTCTGTTTTCAATGCCAGATTTTACTTCCAATGCCAGTATTTAAATTCACTGTTCTGGCTCTATAGATACTAAGCCAGAATACAAGATCTATACAATACAGTGCTGTTACATCATGTAGATGCTCTTTACCATCTATTTAGCACCTGGCTTTGGAGTTTCACCTACACAGAGTCAGCATCTGTGTATTTTCCTCTCTTAATGCAGGGCTTGTGATGAGTGTTACTGTAGCTGACAGTAGCTGGCCAGCCCACACACACCTGACACCACAGCCTATGTGTCACGTTGAGAGGGCACAGTCTCGACTATGCCAAGATCATCTCAGCAGAGATACAGAAATATCCACAATGCCCCAGTTATACAGTACAGCTGTATGAGTCTAATAGAGAAACAGCAATATCTGAAAAATCAATGCTGCATAGATGCAGCAGTTAGGGCCATTTATTAAAACATGTATTAAATAGCACTGCTGTATATTATCAGTCTTAATATGTATCCTAAAACCCTATGAAATAACTCTCCAGAGAATTAGACAAATGGCTGGCACAGAGAATTATTTTCTACCTCGCTCATTAAAGACTAAGTCAAGGGTCTTAATTACTAATCAATGATTGGCCCTCCTCTGACCACCAACATTATGCTGCTAGGTAGTCAAACAGAATAGTAATGTGGTCCATCCTCCACAATTGATCTTCTTTGGAGTCACAGACTCACACACTTTTTTTTCTACTTTTTTTTATTGCTGCTCAAAATTCTGCTGGCAGTCTACAAAGAAAATATTTTGCAACCGGCACCAAATGGCATCAGTTGCATTGTCGGAAGGTTGTAAAAATTCTACAGGAATTTTACAACCTTGTAAAAGCTGTATCTTTATCTAAGAGTATAAAAAATGGGATAGGGATTTCTCGTCCCTCAACAGCCATTGTTGAGGTGCCCTTGAGCAAAGCGCATTATCCAAAATTACTACACTAAAGCTGCCAACCATGGAAGACCGTACTGTGCTGGCTAGCTACCAGGTTTGGATGTGACTAGATCAGCAAAACTCCTCTATAGTATAAAAAGTCTTATGGTTGGAGACTGTAAGAGTACCTAGGATGACTAGGTTAGAAATGCCACAGTGCTATATCTCTGTACACTTTGGGGTAGAAATGTCTGGAACTTTACCTGATGGACAAGCTTCAGTGTTTTTCGAAAATTCAAAACCTTATACCGCTTAAATATTTTCAAATTATGTATATGTGTTTAAATTTCAGGGTGCTAAAATGTGTCACATCCCACAACCTTTAATAAACCAGCCCCCTATCAAAAATATTCCTCTTTACCTAATTTTTCAACTCTATCTTAAAACAACAGCCAGGTGTCCATATCACTAGGAGTGATTACGACAAAAAAAACTAATCTAGTATTTATTTGGCCACCTGACTATTGTTTAAAAACAGACTTGAAAGATTGTGAACCAATCCTTTAAAGAATTGACTATGGTTCAAAATTAGATTTGATTACATTAGACCTTTATGTAAGATATCTTTGTCTTGAATCACCAGCACACCATTTCCTTTTTTAATTAGCAGCTGTGATTTCATATTGCATGCCTCTGCTTTTAACTGCCACTGTGACTCACAATAAGAAGGCTGCTGGAATTAACAGAAGGAAATGGAGACATTAAAGGTCAGCCTGTCATGTTCTCTACAGCAGCATAGCACTCAGAGACGGGCGCTTCCTGTCAGACCAATCAATGACATCTTACGATTGACATGTGGAATTCAAAGTGCTCTCCTTAGCAACAAAATTGCTAGTTTCATCTGCAGGCATGAGTGCTCAAGGAGGTTGCATCTTAGACTGTGATTGTTATATTATGCTGTTTCAATAATCACAAAGATGGGTTCCCTCTTTGACTGACTGGGGTCCGTTAGGAGAAGGCCCAGAGTGTCACTGCTGGAGATAACAGGCTGTTTAAAACATACCATGTCATTTTCATAGTTTACTCAGGATATCTTCGCTGATAAATTTCTAATAGTTTTAATGTATTGCTTGCAGTAATATGTTTTACATGAAGGACATCTGACAAATTACAAGGAAAAACATTTAAAATGTTTTATTGATGTGTGGCTTTGAAATCAAATTCTGCTCTCAATGTAACACGTTACGAAATTGTCACCACACATTAGCGTCTTTGCACTCAACTGCCACATAAAGGATTATGTTTATGTTTTTGTTTTTTAGGGGGGAGGGGCATTTGATAATGGCCATGTCCCCAAAGAATTTCTAATTTTACAAGATTTAATGAAAATTCAACCTGTTCCTTGCAAGAACGCCCAGTTATTCTTATTTTTGGAAAAAAGTAATCAAACTCAATGCTTACAAATGTTTCCAATCTGTTGTGGATTTTCCACATAAAACAAACCAATTTAGAAACAATTTTACAAACCATAGTCAAACAAAGTCAACCCATGGATCTCAACAACTCATCTATTTAACAAATGACTTTATTTTTTAACACTTTCTCCATTTATCAAATAAATCAAATCAGAGAAATTGAAAAAAACAAAAAAAAAAACATTAATATCAAAAATGATACTGCATTTATATTTGAAATGATTACCAAGTCTCAGCTTTGACAAATCAAGGTTAAATTATCAATTATTTTTAAGTTTTTGCAGTAATGACATGACCTGAATGATATTCTCAGATTGCAAACTACTCTGAGGCTCTTGAATGTGGTCTAGTGAGAATGTGGTCCTGTCAGTCACAGTTTATATTTACTCAAATGAAGGACAGTAGGTCGTTGTGTAAAAACAAACCATTTTTATCTGCTTAATTTATGACTGGTCACAGTTCAGGAGACTTTGCAGTAATTAACTCTGCAGACCATCTTCCCACCAGGGTCATCATGGTTAATGTCATCCCATCAAATTCTACCTCAGATAGCTGTGTGTTTTAAAGTAGAGGGGTATAAAGTGGAGTCCATGGATTTTGGGCCTAATTTGTATACAGTGTAGTTGCATTCTGAGAGAATAACTTCAGGTTTAGTATGAAGACTAGGGATTATTACAGTGACTTGTTACAAGACCCATTTTCACAACTTGGCATCTTGGCATATCAGTATTGTATTAAGACAGACATGAAAAAATCAAAACCTATCCTTTAAGACCAAATCAACTTGACTCTATAGTCTTCATTGTGTCCAAATATCTGTGGTATGCTCATAAATGAAAAGCCCAAAATTCTGACATCTGAGAGAGCGTCCATCAGTTGGTTTCTGTGACAGCAAGCACAGAAACACCGGCTTTGTCTTTATCGGAGGGAGAATGATTCTGTGTAACCTCTGTGCACAGTGAAGGATTGGAGCCAAACTGAGCCTTATCAGAGAAATGTAATGAACTCTATTCAAGCTGGGAGTATTAGAATCTCCCCTGTCCAGCATTTCAGCAGCGTTATCCTCCATTTGCAGCTCTTGCAGAGCTCTTAATTACTCAGATATGTTAAGGATTTATGTTTAATTTATCTGTCATTTTACTAAATTTGCTGTTGTAAAATATGATGCCACTCATGAGTTTTCACTAATTAAATTGAGTTGTCCTTTTTAGAGTAAATGTTGTGAAAATGTTTCACTGAAGTATACCGAGGTCATTAATAATATATTTAATCATTCAGCAACACATAGAATAATATCAAATACTAACAATAAATCCTTCCTTAATTACACTGGTTATATTCAATTAATATCTCAGTTGATGAATCGGGAAAAGAACTTGACTGCTTTCCTAAAATGCATATTTTTTCAATGAAATTTGTTTTGAAGCTGTCATTAATCATTGTGCATATTGCTTAGCGCTGCTGACTAGTCACTGAAATACAAATCATGCTTCGGGCTGTGTATATTTACATTACTGCTCACTGTATTCTTTGATTAATGCACTATAGTCTCATGAATGCTAAAGAATAACTATACTTGGAACATCAGAAGTCCTGCATGCTATATGTACTAATAAAAGAAAAACTCATATCCTCTTAAAATAGCACACATGTAAAACTCCCCAGAGGACGTTGTATACTTAACACTGTCACTGGTGGGTGATTAGAAGTGTTAACCGATAATTCATTGTGATAATAATACAGAAAGCAAATATTTAACAAGTATGCAATGTGTGGCAAAACTCAAACAGTAATTGACTAAATAGATTGAGATAAGGACATTATAAAACAATGTTTTGAGTGTTGTACTACTTTGCAGATATGGTGTTTTTGTTCTGTTCTTGTGCAATAAGACCAGCTATGACTTAGTGTGATATCATGCCATTTTGTTTCTCATGTTCTAGTCTGTAATTTCACCAGCATTACTGAGCACTGTTGACCTCTTCAAATCCATTACAGTTTTATCGGGGCAATTCTGACAAGTGACTGTAATGTGTATTGCTCAGACAAGCAGGATGGATCTCTTAGTGGTTATGTGGTCTGAATATGTCATTTGACCTACCTACCATGAATTACTTCAGATGCTAATTCAGGACACACTTTATATAAGCTATACAAGGGTGGCAGTTACTGTAAAATGCACTCACTCATCTACAAGGTTTCAGTAGTCTTAATAGTCGACAAAGCTGAAGACAAAAAAAAAAAAAAAACTGTGGGGAAAAAATACTACTAATAATGTCATTTTGATAGCTTTCATGCAGGTACAGACATCACCCACGCAGCGAAACTAGAGACTTTATAGCTGCACTAATTCATTTTTTTGTATTTACAGTGGATCAAATTACTAAAAATTACTTAAAAGGAGAAGCCTATAGTGGCAAATCTACAGACGTATCAGCCGACTATGCAATTCCCCACAGCTCTGTTTTACTGTCTTTAAGCTTATTGTCTTGTTTTTACAGCCTGAAACTTCTCCTTTTTGATCCAGACTTTTGTTGTGATTTGGTGCTATATAAATAAAGATTGATTGATTGATTGAATGCAGCAGGAAGCTGTTTTCAATGAAAAACTCTGATAAACCCAACATAAGCTTCCGGCCCAGCACCAAGTGCCACACATGCAAAAACTTACTTGCAACTACTAACTAGGTTATTTCTACTGCCCCAAAGTTGACCAGAAAAATCAATTAATTCTGCTTTAAAGCATCAAATTTAACATATTGCCCTATAATAGTCTATATCCAAGGCATATAAATAGAATGTCTGTAATCTCCAGCAGTCTTTTAAGGACTGGAGTCTCCTCTGACTAGTTTTGAACTATTTCACTTTGCTGTGAAATGTGTAGAGTTTTGAATCCTATTTAAATTTTAACCTTGGTCCTTGAAAGGCAGAACTTTCATTATGAATAGCAGATGGTCAGAAATATTATCATCTCATCCCAATTTCTGATGAGTCATAGAGGTAATGAAGCAACCAAGAAATGGTGCCTAAAAATAAGATAAGAGTGTAGAGTGTCTAGAAACCCTACAGACAAAATATATAGTGGACTCATATTCATGTTGAAGGATTTGCTGCACTTCCTTTGACAGTTCTGTGCATATAGGAAAGCATTCAGCAATACCATATATACCCTTTCTACCAAGGCACAGGAATGTATTTTGAGATATGGACAATACAGACCTCATACACTGCAGACACGGAAATTATTGGTTTCCAGAGGTTTGTGTGGAGGGCTCCTTATGCAATGTCAAAAGTAGTTCAGCCGAGATAAAATTAACAAAGCTATGAAATCTCTTGAAAATTAAATCAACATGAGACACCCTTATTGATCTACTATTTTTGAATATGTTGGTTGTTTGCATATTTGATGTTGATAGCACTGCAATCAAGCAGGTATCCTTTTTAAGGCAGCAACATCCTTTTTAAGGGGTGGCTGTGACTCTGATGGTAGATGGAGATCCACTCATCAGAAGTTCAGTAGTGCAATCCCTGACTTCTCCTGTCTGCACGTTGAAGTGTCTTTGGGCAGGAAAATGAAACCCAAATTGTTCTCAATGGTTGCACCCTGTGTGGTAGCTTGTGTGGTGTGTGAGCATCAGAGATATTGTAAAGCCTTTTGGATAAAAGTGTTCTATAAATGCAGCCATTTAAGCAGAATTCTATCTCGCAATCAGACCCATTTAGTGTAATTTTCTGCATTTCTATTTTAATCATAACTGTAGTCTCTGTACTCATATCAAGGCATCAATATGCATTGCTTATGGAAGAAAATCAGACAATAAGTGTCACTTTTTCTTTTCTTCTTAACACAGAATTCTTCCTGGAGCTGCTGGAGAACACCGAGAGGTCCCTGCACGAGATGTTTGTGAGGACGTATGGAAAGCCTTACATGCAGAACTCTGAGGTCTTTGCGAATTTGTTTGCTGAGCTGAAACGCTATTACACAGGAGGAAATGTCAACCTGGAGGAAATGCTTAATGACTTTTGGTCACGACTGCTGGAGCGTATGTTCACGCTACTCAACTCCCAGTACGTCATCACAGAGGAGTATCTGGAGTGTATCAGTAAGTACACTGACCAGCTCAAGCCCTTCGGAGATGTGCCCAGGAAGCTCAAGGCTCAGATTACCCGGGCATTCATCGCTGCACGCACATTTGTTCAAGGGCTCTCTGTCGGCCGGGAGGTGGCTCAGCGAGTGTCTAAGGTAAACATGTAAAATTCAAATTTAAACTGGATCATTGAACACCAAGTCGACTGCTTGATTCTGTCAGTTCCAAAATGATACTGTGCAATTTTGTTTTATTCCACACACTGATTCTGTTGGAAAATATTCCGTATTTGACCTCAGGTGAAATTATGATTTGCTGTGTTTCATAAGCAAATTTCAACAAGGCCAAGGTCTTGTTTGGTGTTTCTTCAGCAAGCACACTTTCCCCCCTGGTTTTCCACTGCAAACAAGTTCCTCCCTGATACTTTTCTGTGTGCTCTCTTGGTACACGTCTTAAGAAAGTTGGGCCTCAGGCAGCTTGTTCAGGTGCTGTCTGGAACACTGCATGCAAATTGCTCAGGAGAAATGCCCAGACACTGAAAGATGACAGAAAAGAAATAGCTTAAGAAATTGTCAGTTTTTATTGCTCTATTGGCTAATATTTGTTCACCCGGTATACAGAAGCCATTAATCATGCTGTAGCCTTAGTATTCTGTTTGATGCAATCGTAATGCTGCTTCTGCAGTGTATCATACTGCCCTGGGACTGTGTGTAGTTTTTATCATGTACAAAGTAAGATTAAAGGGAAAGAAAGAGGCTAAGGCTTTCAATTTAGTCACACTCAACAACAACAGGGCTGTTTCTGCATGCCTTCTTATGTGTTGAAAGAAGCACTGATAAGCACTATGCTGCAAATCCCTAGCCACCCTGGCATCACATTCACCACTGTATTGATATCAGTTAGATTGGATTATCAACACAATTATAAATATGTATAGACCCACTATATGGAATATAAACAGAAGGCAATGGAAATATAGAAACCTCGATCATCAGCGACAGAAAAATCACTGAGGAAAAGTGCTTCTCTATACGATATTCATTATCCACTTTCTGTTTGACCATAGTGCACTCCATGAACTTTAAACATGTTCCCACTATCAGTTTACCTCCCACCAGTAGTAGTGGCGAGGCTAATTTATAAGCAGCCGCATAGGATGTGTTGTAGCACGCGTTTACCGAGTTACACTCTGCGTTTCTTGTAAGCGAGCATGTCCCAGTTTCACCTCTTGACATTTCATCGGGACCTGAGATCCAGGTCATGTGTCTGAGACTGTAGCCCTTTGATCCCCAGGGTATAAACTCATCATGAGGGATTGGGTGTAAGCATAATGAAATAAGACACTCTGCTTGAGGTGTCTGTTGCAAAGCGCTTCTAAGATGTGACATCCATGCTTATTGCTATTGGGATATATTGAATTAAGGCAGATAATGTAGTACTTTATATCTTTTCACAGCTTAAGAGATGAAAAAAACGGGTGGGGGTGGGGATACTTTGAGGTAGGAAAAACTCATGTCTGGAGTCTGCATCTCACAAATAAAGCTCACACGTATCCCCAATGATTAAACAAATAGAGTATCTGCTTCTGTTTATTTGAAGTGATTAAAATCTTCTATCTGCTTATTAATTCTTAACGTGTTTAAATTCTCATGCGGGTAACTGACTGGAACTATTTTATGAAATGAATGCACTTACTGGAGCCAGACAGCAGTGCATTTTAGACCTGCAAAGGCGTAGACAATATGACAGCATTGTGCTGTGTTTCCATTAGAGTCTTGGTGGTCATTAATGGGCTACATTAACTTTGTAAAATTAATAGGTGATGATATTACACTGTGTTGCCAGTGTAGATCACCACTGAGTGAAACATTTATTCAATCAATTCAATCACTTAATTGCATTATACAGCAGAATTAAAATAATGAGTTATGGTGCATTAATTTAATTTGTCTAGTTATTATCCATAATATTTTTGTAATGCAAACTGAGAACATGTGAAGGCACTATTAAAGAACAGAGTCAAAAAATTGTCCAGAAATATCATTATTGTTACCTTATTGATTAAAGTACCATTAGCATATTGCTAATTCATATGATGATTAGTGTTACAGAGAAAAGACCGTGGAAGAGTGATCGAATTAATTATTATTATTATTATTATTGTTAGTAGTAATAGTACTAGTAGTATTAACAATCATAACTAATAAGAATTATTCATTATAACCTTTAAATCCACTGAAACAGATTCCTGTCTATTTTTTGTAATGCTGCCCTACTCATGTGTCAGGTGTGATAGATGTGGACTGGAACATTTCTAGAATATTCAGTTTCAACTTAGTATGTGACAAGTCGCGGCAGTCGTCTGCCACTTGATGTGTGAAGTTGTCAGGGCAGGTCTGCCCTTCCTTGGAGCCTGACTCTGTTGGGCTACAAAATAGCCCCACTCCTCTTTATGATACTTACCACTGGGATTAGAAAGAGGTACAGATCCAGGCACATCAATCATTAACACATGTCATCGAGATCAGGTCAATTCTCTCATTTGCAAACCTGGAGAAGGACACTAGTGTTTTTTCTATGTATAACATCCACACTCGCAGCGGCTAGGCACATCCCTTGACACTTTACACCACTGAACTATTTCCATCATCGTCATCCCTGAAAAAACACACTTTTTATTCATAGAAAAAGCTGTTTTGTCATTTCTTCTTGTGTTGTCTTTACAAAGTCTTCAATTTAATGTTGGCCCCTCTACAGATTATTACAAGTTTGTTGCTTGCTTTTCACTGTAGTTTGAAAAATGTAAATTATATCTGTTGCTGCTCTCGAACATAATCTCACTACTAAGATTCTTATTTCTTTTAATTATTAATCCAAAATAGACAACTACAACTGTGGTAGGTTTACAATACCACATAAAGATAAAAACTCTCGAAACTCAGAACTTATTAACTTGTATTAAGTTTTCCTTAATGTGTGTTTACTGTGTAAGGCTCTCAGGCAGGCAAAGATAGTGTCTTTTTTTATACTTAAAACTGTATGTTTTTTAATTGTCATCTTATTTTTATTATTTTATGTTTCATGTTTTAACTATCTGTTGCTCCATTATCCTTATCACTGTAAAACACTTTGCAATATACATTCAAGAGTACATTGTTACCATACTTGTGCAATCTAATGCAATCCCACACAACAGCTCTGCCACAAATTTGACTTTTATGAAGCCTATACATTTTTTGTTTTTGCTGACATTGTCAGAAAGGTGATAATTCGACTTTATGTTTATTACTGAGGTGGTAGTGGGTGGTAGCGGTGGTCTACTGGAGTGCATTAAACTGAGAAGTGTTCCTGTACCATATATTTTGTACATCCCACAGGTGATTGGAAAAGCAGAATTGGCAAACAGTTTTGGATTGCATTAGATTGCACAGGTGTTCCTAAAAAAACTGCTTAATGAGTCTCATTTTGCTATATAAAATAATATCTAAAGAGTTATTACAGTCAGATGCCAATTACAGAGAAACTTTCAGCCAAGTGTTAACTTGATTTCATTTAACATACTTTTCCTTTAGAGTAAAGTACTCCTTTTCCCTCTAATTTCTTTTGTTTATTTAGCAGATCCATAAAGCCTTGGTATGCATGTTCAAGTTCAACCCGTGCAAATGCATGGAAAATTTCACATGTAATTGCTCCTTTATTTTCTTTGTATGCAGTACCACCACCTCTAAAATTCACTTTGCTTTTTGTCTGAATGAACAATAAGCTAATCTAGACAGCACAGAAGACAAGAATGGCAATGGTGTAGCCAAATGGAATTTCTATAAATTCCAGTGCAAGAACCAAAGTCTATTTAATATTTTTTTTCATTTATATAGTGAAAATATTACCCATAACCCTTTCACAAACACAACAACTGTATGATATTACATTAATTTATAATATCAAACAATATGTTTATCTAATTAAATTCAGTATTAGTTTCTATTGTTCTCACGATTTGGGGCTGGTGAAGACCACTACAAGAGGTATTTGCCATTTGTTCTTTCACTGTACTTTGTAGTGATGACTTACTCAAAAATGTATGCCTTTATATATCCATCTGATTAAGAGCTCATCAACTGTTTCTATGGTAGTCAACACCACTACAACACCTCTGCTAATTGTTCTGCTTCATATCCATGAACATACATTACAGGCTCAAAATACATTTGTGTTGGCTGAAGGTTTCTCTGAAAGACTGCAAAATGATGTTTCTCCCCTGCTGAGATAGTAAGATACAGTTATATTGACTTTTCATTTAACATACTCCACTCATTCAATGTTCTTTTTGAATTGAGGTATGTTATTGTACCTTAATTTCCATTTAATTCAAGAAACCTGACTTATTTGCAGTTGCACATAAGATATTAAAAGTGAAAGGAAAGTTTTATTTGTTTATTTTTTCAGAGTAAATGATACATTGGAACGTCCTAGCATTGCAGGTCTGGGTGTAATATGGATGAGTTTTCAGCCTGAAAGATGCTTAATAAGATGCTTGTTGGTTCATCGTGGAACACAGAAAAAAAGGCCATTAGCTGCGACCCAGGAGCTTTCACTTCAAACATCTTGACAAGGCTACAGAATTCAAGCAGCTGAGTGTTGAAAGCAAGAATGTTGAATGCTGTATGCTCTTTAGAAATCATCTAAGAAAATCAGTTTTTACTAGGTCATGCAGTAAAGTTTGTATTTGCTATCTGAAATGTCACTATACCAACTTACACAAAACATACACAAGGCAGAGCAGACAGTCACTAATGAGATGTTGTACATGTGCATTTGACAAACAATTCTATCATCTATTGTTCATGTTGTTTGGTCTGTGGATATTACTTCACTATCACTAAATTGTACCTCCTGAATCGGATGGATGAAAATATTTCTCTATAGTTGCAAATGTGCAATTATCTGATGTTCATTGAAGGGACCAACAGTTGATTCACGATATTTAAGTCAACTGAATCTGATTAAAACTACTTGAATTTGCTTCAAGTTATATTTATGACCAGGCCTTTATTTAACTGATACCATACTGTTTTATTTCCCACATCTTTTATCCATGTAATTACTATTGTTGTTTTATTGTTTATTTTTTGTATTCTTCATTATTATTATTATTATTATTATTGTTCATCTCATAATAATAATATTTTATTGTTTTATTTTATTTTAATCATCATCATCATGGAGTTTAACTATATAAGGAGCTCATCAATTTCTATTTGTGGATTATCTGTAAAAACAATATGTGATATTTCTGCTTGCCCTTCCTATATCATGTGTTATTTATTATATGGACCTTTGCATTTGATGGATGTTTATAGCTTGATGTATGAGGGGACTTACCACCCTCTGACTCCTTCCACACAATAACAGCTGTTTGCATATGAAATCAGGGGAAAGGAAAATATTGAAAGATTCTGGCAGATGAGTGGGCTAAATGAATATTTGACTTTATTAATATTTGACATTTAAATGCAGCTCAAATTACCTGACTGTTGTAACTAATCAAATGAATGAGTCATGGTCACATGATTTGAAAGTGTCTGGTCAGCCAAATCTCTCTTGTCTTGGCTCCCTAAGGCAACTACATACATAGGCTCTGCAGCTACACTGTAGTGTTCACCATTGAGGATATGTGCCTCCTCAACTACACATTAGGAATGATATGGTTATGCTGGGGACTGCTAGAACTGTGATTAGTCAGCTTCTGTTGCTTTTGCTTTCTCCTACAATTTCCAGATGCTGGAGGAGATTATTGATAATGAAGACAATGTTCAGGAAGTTGAAAAAATACAGTAGTCTTTTTGTTTTCATTAATGCACATCAAGTACAGCCAGCTCCTCTGCAAACCTTCTTCTTAGCATGACCCTGCTCTTTATTGCAGCAAATGAATGAATATAAACATGGAGACTGCATAGCAGTAGTCTCATATTCAGTAAAGAGACAAAGACAAAATAGAATTTACCTACAACTGTAACTTAAGTGCTCACCATCATTACATAATATAAAATGTAACAGTTACTGTGGGGAATATAATAATTAAAGTAGGACACTATCTGATCATGTAAGAAACATCTGTCTGGTGTTGTGGTGGGGTGATCATTGGGTGAAATCTGATGCAGAACTATAAATAAAAACCTCTGTTGCATGTGTCTATGGTGGGATACCCATTAATCCTTTGCATCAAGCATATATCAAGTTAAATACTTTATGCACCTTTGATTGCAACTTGTTTAGACAGCAATAGTATTCTGATCAAATTCAGCTAAACTTTGAATATCATTTAGACATTTTTTTCTGTGGACATCTCACTTTGTGCTTCCTTAGAAATGTCAACTGTGGTGCATTTACAGTATGTAAGAAATGTAAAGAGGGCCAACATTCAAATCCTATTGAACTCATGTAACTATTGAGATTATTATTATAACAGAATGTGATGCAAATGGATTTAAAAGTAGCTGTCCGGGTATCAATAACTCACACTCTGTGTTCTTGCAGGTAAGCAGCAGTCCCCCATGTATCCGAGCACTGACAAAGATGCTGTACTGCCCGTTTTGTCAAGGCATGCCAACAGTTAAACCCTGTAAGAACTACTGCCTGAATGTCATGAAGGGGTGCCTGGCCAATCAAGCTGATCTGGATCCAGAGTGGAACCAGTACATTGGTAAGTCTTTTCAAGCGTAAACCCTGCCATTTTTCTCTTTGGATCCTGTTATTAAAATATTGAGCTTGTCAATTCAGAAACTCCAGCAGGTATGGATATATTATTGACAAACACAAACTTGCTTGACCAAGAAGATAGGAGTTACAATTTAAAGCACTGGTGTAGACCCACTGAAATGCCAACTCAAATTTAAAGGAAAAGAGTTGAACCACTATGCTATTCAGGCAGCTTCCAGGCGACCTTGTCCCAGTCACAAAATCACTATAAAATTGTTTACTTTAGCACTGTCTCTATGGCAACAATCATAAAGCCAGCTCGACTGGTAATAAGACAGACATATATATATGAAAATAGGATTTCATATATATATATGAAAATAGGGTTTCATATATATGGTACTTGTGAAAAATCCTTCACAGTTCTCTCCTTTTTGATTAAAAGATCAACAAAAATTACACGCCATACTATCCTTGGATTAACATACACCTACTTTAATCAGTCAAACATCATAACAATCAAAATATACAGTGATTAATATGAATAGAATATTTAACAATTCATAATTAATGTAATAATGTAGAATGAATTAATGTAATAATGTGATTAATATAGTGTTTTTCTTGAGGGACCCATATTTTTACCATTGTAAACTTTGGTGTAAACTTTTATTTCACTGTCATATGTGTGTGTTTGTTTTATGATGCTGAAAAGGATTGACATTATTTTCTCAGCTTATATGTTAATGATATACGTGGCATGTTTTTGTTTGCTATCAACAGCAGTTATAGCAGATGTTTTCCCAGAGAGGCTGGACACAGAAATCAAAACATATATTGGTTATACTGCCTATTTTTAAATCCCATTTTAAATGTAGTTTATAAATAAATATTAGTTGAGTTGAGTAGGCTATATTATGTTATATCTGTGACAGAATTAAAGATTAAAGGAACAGCATTATAAGAAGGTGGAAGCCATTTGATAGTTACTGAACTTAAGAGTGGCAGTTTTGTCAGTTACTGGCTCTTGTGTCTCAACAGCAGCTCTGAAATCAGTGGCCATTATCATTCTCATTTTTTCTGATTTCTTATTATGATCTATCATTCATGTTTTTGTTGCACAAATCACACTCTTTACCGCAATAATTTTCATCATATGAAAAAATATATGCTTACTTTGCAAGACACAACATGTAAGATTCAAAAGTACTTGGTGATTGGAATATGTAGTGATCATCTGAAATATGGACTAAGAAGCAATGAAATATCAATCAGTGTCCAATATAAATTATGTACATCCATGTGAGTACATATTACTGTGTATTTAAATTTACAATCTACTCCAATTACCTGGTTGAATTTGATTGAGAGGAATATATAGCGAAGACCAACAAATAAAACAAACAATCGATGTTTACCTCTTAGTTTACATAAGATACAATTATGCATCACCATCCATATATTAGGTTCTTTCCCCAATATGTCATGTTTTTTTAAACATATTTATCTTCATTCATCATTGGTATTGGTAACCAAATCGAACCCTTGGAGGTTGGCCTACATCACATCCAAACCGTTATCCCCAATGCATAAGATCTGGTGAGTGACTTTAATAGCAGTAGTGGTTCTCTTCAGGTGCGTTCTATTTTTTGGCTCCTGGTGTTTTTCTAAGAACAACAGTAGTGGTTGCATCATCAGCCTGGGGATTAAAAAGAGCACACATAAAGTGGTTCTGGGACAACAACCCAGTGGGGTCCAGTGTAGCCTCTCCATATTCCCCAAGTGTCAATTCAGATTTCCTCAAAGTGAATTGTGTAGCTCTGCTCTGCTGCCCAATTGGATAATTCTGTGAGTAATATGTCCAAACAATGATGAGTCTGTTCAGGGTTGTCACTTACATGTAACGCATGTGACTCTTCACATCTATGGAGGACTAGGTTTGTAGATGCCTGACCTTTATATCCAAATGTAGGGCTTATTACAATGACTCCTATCCTATCTTTTTGAGCAGTCAGTCTCAGTATGTGACAGGTAAGGGTCAGAATACAGTCCTTTCAATTGTCAAAACCACTATGTGGCTCTCAAAACACTGGTTTCCTGCTAAGTATTTTGATCCTTGTCAGTCCTCCTCTTCTTTTGCCACACTCAGTCCTGAATTTAGCCTTCCTTCAACACAGTGTCTCCTTTTCTTGTCTCCCTTTCTGAGAAATTTGGGGAGTCTCACCCAGGTTTGGGCTTGGCCAAGTGAAACTACTCAGCTTCAGTCAGTTTTCATGTGTGGAAATCCCTCTTCTCAATTGTGGACCCTCTAGCAGTGCCTGGCATGTCATCAACCCAGACCCATATGGGTCTCTTCCTGCTTTTTTAACCACTGCTGCTGTTATGAGCAGGACCTGGAATGGTTCTTTCCACCTAGGAGACAGAGACTTTGAAAGAGGCTTGATTAATACAAAATCACCAATCTGCAATAATTGAATAGGCTCCTTTGAGTGACTCTCTCAATGTTTCTGTTAGTAGTAGCTGGCACACTCAGTCAGGTATTCAGCAGTCCAAAGCAGAGTGGTTTTGTGGGGTGCCAAAGGTACTTCCATTAGTACTGTCTGAGGATGTTTGTATTATATTAGACTCATCAATTAATGGTTTACTATGACCTCTTCCCATGTTGTTATTCTGTAGGCACTCTGAGACTTTCCAGTCCCCTAGACATGACATTAATTGGTATATTCATTTATATTCATTTCAGTTTATTTATTAGTCCTTTGTTTTTATTTATCTTAACCTCACAATACCTTTTGTGTTCTTCAATATTGTATCCCCTTCCCATGCAAACGCAACATCACTTTGTCTCATCCCCATGATCTCACAAGCAGTTTCTTCTCACTCCGGGAGTTGATTACAAGCCATCCTCAGGGGACATAGACCTCTGGATCTTGGGTGATTTGAACCCTCACCAGCTGTGCACAGATTCAACTTTGCAACCCTGATTGTTGTGGCAATTTTCCAATGACACTTTGACAAACAGGAATGAGACACAGATCTCTTTGCAATATTGTCACATTTTATTTGCGGATTATCTCGGGTTTAATTGCATGAATTAAATTTCAAAAATTTGGCCAATCTCTCTTTCATATTACACTGAAATCCAAGCACTGTTACAACACTCTTTAAAAGTTATCTGTTCCACAAAGGCAGTCACTGTTTATTCCCTGCAAATCGTATTCCCTTCTTTTGGCATCTTCTCTCCTGGTTACCTGTCTGTCATTTAGAAGTCAACCAAAAAAAACCAGGAAGAAACATTTGAAGTTTAAAAAGTAAAAATGTAATGAAATGTACAAACGGAATGCAAATTGGGTGGAGAAATCTCATTAATTTTGTTTATTTAAAAGAAATTAAAAGACTCTCTTTCACTCTCTTTCAGTTAATTATCTTTCATTTAATTATTCCATTTCATAAGCCATATCCTTCCAAAAATAGCTAAAATGGAGAAAGAAAACCACCATTATACACCACCATATATGAAGACTTGTTATATTATTAATTCATTTCTTTCAAGCCACTTTTTGTTATTTTGTGTCCAAGCCACTGCTTTATTCCCCTTTCCTGTGTGGGCTCATGACTAACATGTACCAGCACATGGAGGAAAGACTGAGAACATTGGATTTTAGGGTCATGAGGATGACATATCATGGAGGAAGAGGAATGGCAGTTTTTTTGGCTGCAGAATCAGCCAATGCATTCCACGTGTAACAAGATCACAGGATTGTGACTTTATCTTTGGCTACAATACATACTCTTGTAAGTGCGTAAAGTTTAGCTGCTTATGCCGAGGTACCATTAGGTAACAATCAAGCTTCTATCACTACCAAAACATTCACCACGGCATAGCCAGAAAGGTTTTTACCTTAAGATTTCTCAATCGTGGTGGCAACTGAAGTCACTTATCTAAAACAACGTTGCGTGCCAAGGACCACAGGTGAAATCCAAGACAAGTAATATGCAACAGGCCAGACATGTTTCTGCACCAGGATGACTGTAGCACAGCCATCTCTCTCATGTAAATACTAGTGAATCACCTGAAGATAATCCAGGAGGCCCCAGGCTGGGGCTCTGGAGAGTGTTACAGTTCATGTAAAGCTTTATACATTTCATCAGTCCATAGTACAGTTTGAGGAGCAGATTGGACTACAGCTGCTAGCAAAACCGAGTCCATAGCAGCGTACTCATAAATCCAGTGCCTGCAGTAGTTTGCCATCCCCAAAAGTTAGAGCACCTCTTTTTTAGTTTTGGGAGGAAGTATGTTGTTCAAAAGTTTCACCCTCTCTGTCCATTCTTTAGAACATCTCCCCTCCCAAGTACGCCACTTCATGCGGACAAAACTGCAGCTTCGCAGACGAGGCCTGGAACCTCGCTAAGTGAGTCTTTGCAGGAACAAGATCGAGTCAGAACGACAAGCTTCCCCAGCAGAGAAGCTATCAGCTTGTCATCAGCTTTTTGGAGAAGGGTGGTGCCACTGGCACCTGGAACTCTTTCAGATTTCATTTTACCGCTGTTGTATACACCATCAGACTCTCTACAGTTCCCTGGACTAGCCTGGTCCAACAGTATTGTTTATCGTTGCGTGAATGCAAACAGATACATCTATCTGGATGCAAAGGAATCAAAGAGAATGCTGAACATAGGCCAATGACTGTGTAGTGCCTGTAGTTAGAAAGATTTGTGGGGCAAAGTATATTGTTTAATTATAAGCAGCTTAGCATTAGCTTAGTGTTTGAGTGTATCCCACATCATTCTTATGTTTAGCCTATAAAATATCAGGAACCTCAGAAAGATCAAATAGGGATCCATATTGCACTGATAGATGTGGCTGTTGCAATACTGTTTTTCTCAATGACTGGCATTGAGCCATCATTCCTCCAATATGTTTTGGTTCGTAAGCTGGTGTTAGTGCTCTAGTAACATGTGGACATGACTCATTAGCTTTAAACAAATCAGTGTGTCAGATAATTGGATTGGTAGCACACCCTTGGGTACCCCAAAACAACATTTGCTCACTATTTAACTATTCCTGTGTGTTTACAAATGAATCAGCAAATTGTTTGTTCTCAGCTAAAGAGTTATGCAGTACCGTGATAATGCAAGGCAGGTCTTACAGCAGACATCAATGATACAGACATTGGTGATGTTTTAGCAACTTTTAAAAGTGAAACGTTGAAAATGTGAAAATCAAAGTCCAGCAATAAAAACTATCAATGGTTTATTGAACAATCTCACTCCATCAGATTTATTGTTCCTTTATCAGATATAAGGAAAGAATGCTGTACTTCTAAACCCTCAATGGTTAGAAGTTGGTGTACACATTTGCTCATTATATTTTACTGCTAATGTGGTAACGCCACTATCAATCAAAATATCAACCTCAAATGGCATAGTCGGATCTGTCCACAGGACAAGTGGAAAGCCCAATCATTGCTGCTTTGGAATTTTAGTTGCACTGTCTCTTCATAGCCTCTCCAAGCCTGATCATGTGAAAGTTTCTTGTTCTCACATCTCTTCTTAGAACAGAGATTTTAATTTCAAAGAGGACGCCCGATTAAATAAGGATAACAACATTTTAAAAATGTGTCTGATAATTGTTTACTATTAAAATCACAATCAACAAGACACCAATCATGTTAAATCAAAAAACTGCATTATTTATTTGCCCATTTGCAAATGCCAATGCCCTTAAATAGCATTTTTATATTTCCACTTAATATTTCAATTCTTTAGAATTTGCTGTTTGTTTTTTTATTCTCTTGAACTCTCCTTAATTAATCCTAATTGCACCTAACTCTCCTTTGACAATGTACCTTCCTTCACCACGCCTAAATGCTTTCAATGTTCCATGCACAGATGTTATTAAAAGCTGATTCTCAAGTTTTTCTGAAATTAGCCATTGGCCATTTTTCTTTCTTTACTACATTATATTTGTATTCTCTGTATTTGTTTCACTTTCAACACACATTGTTAAACATCCAAATTACTTTTCATTAGTGTTAGGATGGTTACTTTTTAAATGCAATAGGAAACAGTTTACGAATTACAAAATGTAATAAGTAATGTAACTATTAAATCACTTTGTGACAGCAATCTAGCTTATTATTTGATTCCCCTTTAATTACTTTAACAAATGTTTTAAACTGGGCAATAAAGCTAAATAAACCTCATAACAGTATCCACGCTTATTACCATCAGACTTTTATTAGAAGTCCTTCAGTATAACCAGGGTTCAGATTTTAATGTTCAGATTTTACATTTATAATTAGAATTATATATTATATGTAATTTGATTACTAGTCATGAAGGTGCTGCTTTTCTGAAAATAAATTCTTTTATTTTCTCCTAACCTCTTTACCTTCTCTACTACACTGTGTATGTGTCATCATTCCCACAGCTTTGACACACTTTCTTACTATTAAACCCCTCACTGCTGTCACAGTTATATAACTTCTACAAAATATGTCTCACATTATATTTCATAATCATATGATTTCAACCACTTCAACTGTTTTTGCAGAGGAAATAAAAAAAACTTCTTTGCTTATCTCTTTCTTCTTTCTCCCAGATTACTACAGCACTAGAGTCGCACTGCGCTATAACTTTTACTCTGACTTTATTCTCTTTAGAGTTTTAGCATCCTTTAGTGAATTATTCACTAATTCAGGGTTACTCTCTACTGTAGACTAAATAAACCATTTTTTTGCAAACATACAGACTAAATATGCAAACACTCACTTGCAGACAAAACATGCTTGCAGTGATGCAAACATTTGCGGATAATAATTCCTGTTGCAGCATCCCAGATCTCTGTGCTCTTGTTATTCCTTTTTTACTGCATTCATGGCAATTTAAGACCTAATAAGCGACAACTCAAACTATTTCGTCTTGTGTATACAACCTTTAAATTGTTGCCTAGGTCTCTGAAGCCATCAGCATAACAGAACCTTTCTTTTCCCAACGGACACAGAGAAATAAGCCTCTTTCAGTTTACCCCAGAACGTCTTCACACAGGTTTAATCTCACTGTAGGTCTCACCTGGGTTGGGCGGAACTTGAAGCTGCCCCGGGAAAAAAAACACCCTGTGCATTGCTGTGGGGGTTTAATGACACACACCATAGTTTTTTTTCCCTCAAGTCTACCAACCACTAATGTCACTTAACCTAATTTACTTACATAATCTACATAACAATAACATCTGTATACGATCTGTTTAAGATTTAACACATTGAGTTAGGCCAAATGTATCTCACTAGAATCCTCTCCTTTCTGCTCCATTTTTATGTATTTATCCATTTTGATTTGAACATCCACTGAAAGATTTGTATCGCACATTTGCACTGAGCAACCCTCTCAGAGAGTTCAGTCAGGACACTGTCCCCAGACATTGAATCCTGACCTTATACAGGCTCACAGCCAAATTGCAGAAAACTACACACAGTTTATATTTTATCTCAGACAGACCCAGACATGGCGAGGCAAAAAATAATTTTGTTTTGTTTTGTTGAAGTCCTTGTTTATCAATGCCAATTTGTTATTGAAATCTTGAGCTCATCAATTCAGAAACTCCAGGAGATATGGATATCTTATGCAAAAAGGTTTATTGGCAAACACAAACTTGATCGACCAAGGAGATAGCAGTTACAATTCAAAGTGCTGGTGTAGACCCAGTGAAATGCCACAGCAAATCTGATGGCAATGAGTTGAACCGTTATTAGTTATTCAGTCAGCACCCAAGCAACCTCGTCCCAAGTCACAAAATCGTTATAAGTTTGTTTACTTTAGCACTGTCTCTATGGCAACAAGCATAAATTCAGGTCGGCTCAACTGGGAAGAAGTTTGTCTCAGTCTGAACATTTTCATATATGACACATATATGAAAATCCCTTTACAGATCCTGCTGTTCTGACATTGCGTGTTGCAGTGTATAGCTCCACAGTATGGTTACAATTGTACTAATGGAAGTGGTGGATAGGGGAAGAAAAAATAAAAGCACATATATTCCATTTTTACATTCACCATTTTGTGGCGGCTACAATTACCTGCTGCTGTACACAATGTTGCATGTTAATAACGGACAGGAGCCAGCTTTTCACATGAATTGCTTTGAAATTGTTTGAAACTGTTCCAAGAATACTATAATGTAATAATATTTCAAGTTACATTACTATGGACCAGCAAATGAAAAAAATGAGCTTGACGCAGTTGATTTGCAATACCTGCAACCTTTAACCTTTTAACATTACATTTTGATATCACAGATCTTAATGTAGCTCAATGATGTTTTATGAAAACCAAGAAAGTCTGTAATCTTTTGAATCTCATACGAAACTATAAACCTTATCGTGAAACTTGTTGAGCATATTAAATTCAAAGTTTTCATTATTTTTGACTTCATAAACCATCTTTTCTTATATGTATAATTTTATATATACAATTCACAATTAGGTATTCAGTTACTTATAGTATTCCAATTATTATTGCCCTTATTTTACTTCCATACAGTTTGGTGTTTCTTGTGGCCTAAGCAAGGTAAATGTAACTCTGTAGTAAGTCACAGTGGTTTTGTTTGATATGATGAATAAAATTATGAAAAGGATGGTTCTGGTCAATATGCTTAGCTTTTAAGGCTGATGGATTACATAGAGTCTGTGTGTTATAGTTTAACTTTCTATTTTAAAAGAGGTTACAGCTGGTGCTGTGGGGTTATCATGTTTTGACAATATCAGTTGCATTGACACACATTAGGCCCTCAGATAAGAAGACGCTTTATTTGTCATTCTTTTATCAACAGTTTCCTGCATGAAAAGATTTTATTCATGGGATTCTGCTCTCCTGCTGGGCTAAATGGGCACTCATAATAGGGCAGAAGTGCACAGCAGGGAGTGTCAAGTTTTCTGAAGAGAAGCTGAATGCGAACTTGTTCAGCTCAGAGAAAAAGAAAAAAAAAAAGTTCCTGTTTGATTCTTGCTGTCATGTAGATACGCTCATCCTTTAGGATTGAACTGAAGTGGTGGCAGTGAAAACGTGACCAAGCTGCTGCGAGAAACATGAGAAGGAGCTCTGTTTTTTTCTACTCCAACCATGTGGCAAATAAAACATTGAAATCCCACTCTCCACCACCAAAATCCCAAGAAACTGGGATTTTTAAGACACAGTCAGATTATAAATGCATGTTCTAGTCCCGTGTTCCTGCATTAACATCGTATTCATTCACTCACTATATGCATTCACTATAAGATGTCATCTTAAAGTGAATGCATTTTATAGTATAAGTCTATATATAGTAAAAACATTTTTGTGTTTTGATGTATATCAAAATCATTATATTTGTTCTTATCTAAATTATTGTAGAAAAAATCCTCAGATGTCAGTCGGCAAAAGCTGTCTTTACATTTACAAAGAGCAGTGGTTGAGATCTACATCATAAACCTGTTCTTCGTCCCTCCCCACCTAATTGAACAAAACTAGTGAGGATCCTCCAGAGACTAATGTTCACAAGATACGCTCACTTTTGAACGCTCAAATCCCTGGAAGATTTGATTAAGTCTATCTTGAAATTACACCTCACCCACATTCGCTTCCACTCAGAAAAATATGACATTACAGACACTAAAGGGGATTTTTACATGTTGATGTTTGAGCAGTATAGGTCAGAAACACTCACAGCAACAAAGCATTTTATCCACTTATTAAGTGTGTGTTAGCAAACAAGAGCTTGCAATCCCGCAGATTCAGAGCACATTCCAAAGGTACATACAGCATTCACTCGCCTTTTAGGTCTTGCTTGGTCCTTGCTTTCTGTTCAGTCCTCTATAGTGTGCAGAATGAATTCACAATGTAGTTTTGCAAAGTATGACAGCAATGACAGCATTGTGCCATGAGATATTGACATTTAAAGTGAGTAATCACAGAGAAAATCAACTAAATGTTGTTAGAACAGCCACACATCCTTTGTTACTACTGAACTACTTCTAAATGATCTGCAAATATGTATTTCTGCTTGTGACACACACCATGATGTATGCAGAACATATCATGTAGTGCATTAAATAACTGTATGGTTCAGTGAACCAAAACAATGAGCTTAAAGAGGGTGAAAACTGTTGCAGGGTGAAGTGTTGATTTTTCAGTAGAATCTGCAGAACTACCAACACTTACTCATTACAGTGGGTCATTAGATTCATTGTCATCAATGATATCACTTAACAGAGCATTAATGATATATTTGATCCATGCACACATCCACATCCATGCAGACTTTGAAGACAATGGTGAGCAATGAGTTTCATCAGCAATGGCCTCAACAGATATTTCTAATAGCAAGTGTACAATGGAAAATAAAAAGGAATGCTTTATCTTCTCAATGGATAATGTAATTATTTAATGTCTATCAAAGCATACAAGTCTTAAATGAGGTCAGACAAAAACCAGTTTCAACAACTTAATGAGATAACGCAATATGCATTGAACCTCCCTCCGTTTTGACTATACATTGCATGACAGAAAGAAAGGAAAGAAGGCAAAATGTGTGGGTCTTAAGCAGATCTGATCCATGGTGAACAAGCGGGCTCTATGTGTTCAACAAGAGCAGTGCAGAGCAGCTGCAGTGCGGCAGGAGAAAAGACAAGACTGACAGATGCCGACATTGTTTGTACATGTGGAGGCATTTTCGTCTAAAAGCAGGGGCTTGGTGGAGTGTAAACACACCATAATGAAGTTTACCAACCTTTCAAAATCTGAAATAACGAAAAAACAGCTCCCAGTACTCTCAGTACACTCTCTTGCACTTTTTCTTTTGTAAATACTGGGGTCTATCTTTCAACAGATCAAGGTATCCTCATGTGAGCATGCAAAAAATGATCACCCATATGTGTGAATAAAAACAAACACCTGACACAAAAAACAAAGGGTCTGATTTGCATAAAACAATGCTAAGAAAGATGTGTTTTGACATGTGTTGCTCAGGTGTGAAAAAAAATCTGAATCTATGAATATGCAAATGTTTTTCATTTTTTAGATTAAAGATTTAAGATAAAGTATCTTAAATCTAGGCGCCGATCCCGTGGGTGCTCCAGTGCTTGAGCACCCACTGAAAAGGTTGAGCACACACTGGGGGATAGCCATCAAAAAAAAAAAAAAAAACTACATCTTTAAAATGAACTGCACCTATTTGAATCACATTATCCAATGAAAATTATACAGAATACAAAATTACAGTTCTGTGCGTAAACTGTTAGAGCGTAGTCACATTAGCCAATGATATCGGCTATTGGCTATCGCTAAGCAACAGTCCGTCGCATACACAAAGCAAAAAATTGAAGTATGGTTGCTTATCAACGACTAAAAATGGACACGTATGTAATTAAAAAACCAAGAGAAACCGCTTCTACCACCAATTTTCCCACCACCAGCAGCAATAGCCAGTGGTGAGTGACTGACTCACCACTTCTTTCTTTCCGTAACAGTAGGCCACTGTGTAGGCTAGAGATTTCATGTGTCAAAAATGGTGTAACGATGAGTATATGAGTTTGTGCGGTGAATTAATGAGTGAATGGTGAACTTGTAAGTCCTATCGTTGTGTGGGCATGATATGGGCATCAGTGCATAGCTGTTTCACGGGTGGGTCGAGTGTCACAGCACCATGGACAGCGCTGTTTTTTGTGTGTGTGTGTGTGTGCCCAAATTCAAATTTCCCTCCATTGAAGGAAACGACATGAAGTAAAGAGAGAGAGAGAGGGGCGGCAGCTCCTTCCCGACCCAGTACCTTCTCTCTCCCTCTGACCCGGCCGGAACAGAACAGTACCCTCTCAGTGTTCCGAGTCCATCAAAATAGGCTATATATCATGAATCATTAGAAAACAAAGAAATGATATGTAAAATCTGATGTTCAGAAGCGGTGAGCACTCCTATATAGTCAGAATTATATGATCTTTATATGATGGTATTAATTTCATTACGGCACCCACGGGCAAAAATATAAATCGGCGCGTATGAAGATACTGTATTATCATTCATTTCATTTGTTAATATATAATACATACAATACAATTTTAACATGGAATAATTGTGGGAATGCTTTTACTTAACCTTTTGAATTTGAATTAACATTTATTTAAGAGAAGTTGCCATAGTAGCTAAATATGAAGCTGTAAACCTTTACTTCACTCAGACTGCATATCAGCAGGGAACTATTGATAGAGCCTCTTCCACGCTTGTGATGTGTTGCAACAACAGCACATGACCCTTTATGGGGATGGGTATGTTGGAATATGTCCTAGCTTTGTGTATAAGTCAGGGTAAAGTCCATCCCAGGACTGGTGACCTGTAGAGGCACTGGGCTCCACATTAACTACAATTCAAAGTGATATTTGACAAGTTAGCAGAAGATGATGGTGCATGGCCATTTTGCAAACCTGTGACCTGAATATTTGGAGATTTATTGCCTCAGTCATATATTTAATTCATACTTGTACCCAGATCTTGGATTAAGTTTCACCATTTAAGCAGAAAAAACCTCTACGGTTTCCCTGCCAGGCATAACTGACAATAGTGCAGAGCAAAGGTGAAAAGCGAAACGAACACTGCACCTTGACATTTACAGAGATTTCATGAGAAATGTTCATACAGAGGTTAAAAATGCCAGAGCACACTATTTTTCAGATCTTAAAATGAAACCTGACAAAACTCCAGGGTTTTGTTCAATGTAATTAACCGTGCCACAGAGAGTCCTCTAAGTGGCAGTATGGATTCCTTCCCTGAGAAATGTTAAAAATTGTTAACCTTCTTCATTAATAAAGTCTCTAGCACCAAAATTCACTTTCCCCCTCCTGCACAGGACACCATGATTTCTTTTAAATCTACTGACTTCTTTGAGTCTTTTGACACGATATCTATTGACTCTTTCACTGATGTGATTAATAAAATGAAACCCTTTCCGTGTGTTCTTGACAATGTGCCTGTGAGATTTCTAAAAGAAGTATATGGATGTCAGCCCCTATATTCTCTCCATAATTAACATGTCACTTTTGACTGCTTCTGTCCCAGATTTTTTTAAGAACACAATTGTTCAGCCCCTTCTGAAAAAGCCCTCTTTAGACCCCAACTCCCTGGATAATTTCAGACCAATTTCCAAACTGCCCTTTCTTTCTAAGGTTTTAGAAAAAGTTGAGTTGTTGCTGAACAATCGATAGCTTTTTTAAACAGAAACTGACTCTTTTAGACATTTCAGCTAGGGTTTAGGGAAAACCACAGTACAGAGACTGCACTCCTTAAACTGATGAATGATCTGCTGGTTGCCGCAGATGCTGGAAAATATTGAGTTTTAGTTATTTTTGATCTAAGTGCTGCATTCGACACTGTGGATCATTCTATTTTATTGGAAAATCTCAAACACTGAGATGACTTCTCTGGTTCAGTTTTAAAGGGATTTTATTTTTACTTACAAGATAAATCTTTTAGTGTAGCCATTCTCACGGTCATCCTCAGTGAAGATGACCAGAGGGATACCTCAGGGGTCTGTCCTTGGACCACTCTTGTTCTTTCTCTACATGTTAAGCATGGGGCATGTCATCTCTTGCATAATGTGAGCTTCCATTCTAATGCAGGACACTCAATTTTACTTCTCTTTTAACTCTTCTATCAAATGAATGCAGTCAAAAACTGCATACTTGACCGCAAATGCTGGATAGCCCAGAACAAATAAATATTGATAAGACTAAGTTAATTATCATTGGCACTGGAACAGCTACAGTTTCCTATTTTAGCTTTACTTCAATCGCTCCTGGTAAATTTTAGAATTCATTTTAAGATATTATTGATAACTTACAAGGCCTAGTCTGGACCCACAACCAAGTACATCTTAGATTTTCTGACACCATACATGCCTGGTCACAACCTGGGGTCGTCAGCCAAGGCTCTGATAGCCATTCCACAGTCTTGACTGAGGACCAAGGGTGATCCGGCCTTTTCTGTGCGGACCAATACTGTCTGGAACAACCTCCCTGAGGAGATCTTGCAAGGGGGAGGTTATATATTTGATGAAACACAAATTCAGTTGTATTTGTGTAGCACCATCTCATACAAATGCAGTTCAAAATGGTTTGCATAAAGCAAAATGTTAGTTTATTGAAGGTTAAAGATCGCCTCCAGACTTGTTTTAAGTCATAAAAGTACTCTCCTGTAGTTGTTGTTGCTTCTGTTGCTATTAAAGCGCTATAATATACAGAATTGGTAATACCTTTTCATAACATTAAACAAGGAAACAATGGCACCATTACAAGCAGCTTTTTTCTCAGTCTCTTTTTGTCCTGCAATGTTGACATGCAATGAGAGAACACATGGACATACATTAAAAGTCACCATTTCACCTAACATGCATGTCTTTGGACTGTATGAGAAAAAAAATGTAGAAACAGGCCGAACATGCATACTTAAAATCTCAATATATCTGTACATCTAAACATTAACTCCACAACAACAAATACTATTCAGACACAGCTGAGAATTTGACAACTGTACATTTCTGAAATGAATCCTGGAGCTAATGTTCATTCTGTCTTCATCATAACTCTTGTCAGTTGGATTATTGGACCTCGGTGTAGATTAAATACCAGGTCTATATCTATTGGCGCTGACATTTCATGCGCATTATAGGATGAAAGATTATCAATTAGCTGAAGGTCTAACCACAAAAAAGGTATTGACTTGGCTCTTGGTGTAAAATTGTCAGGAAAGCTCTTTCATTATCAGCATAGGTGTATTATGTAATGCCATATAGATTGGTAATGTCCTGATATGAATCATACCATACATATGTATGTGTAGCTCTCATACATAACGGTAAATGATTAACTCCCATGACAGTTATCTTGCCTTTATTTACACGGTGCAGTCAGCTTGAAAACATGTTGTACCATTTCTCTCACAGCAATGAGAAGCTTTAGCTTGAGGGCTTAGAGAGAAACTCCTGAGAGTACTGACACAGAGGTGTTACAGACTTAAAGCTACGATAGTCATCTTGATTCCTGTGGCATCCATTCAGACGAACATCATATGCCTGCTCCACTGACCAGAGAAGACAAGATATTGGGGAGGTGAAAACTAATCCAACCAAAGAGTTGGAAATCCTTTAAACCTAGCGGCTGCGCCCCTGATAGCAACGATTTTTCCCTATAACACCTTCTCACTGCACAACTCCAGCGGCAGGAAATCACACCCGCTTATTAAATAAATTCCAACGTGTGACAGAAAAAACAAAAAAACGCCACAGTTTAAATTGACCAAGGCCTCACCTTAATTTATCAGTAATGTGGGTGTGAAACAGAAAGAGACTGCTGTGTGGTACTGCCAAAGGCAAGCTAAAACAGATGTGTTGATGAAGAGCAGCTGCACTGCTATATATTCCTCAGAAATGTTTCAAATTGTCTGTGAATTTATTTGCAAGTTTATTTACACTGGAAGAAAATGTGTTGGTTGTTGATTCTTATTATTGGACATTTTGCCTTGAGGTTTCGGTTTCTATGCCATTAATAATTAGCTTTTAGAACCATCGTAACATAAATGATGGAAAAATATGCCTTAATCACATCATTCTTCTGTATTTGTTCATGTGATGCATACTGTATGCATCTCGGTATTATTGAGGAGAAGTTTTGTCTACTAACAACCTTTGATCAAATGTCCTTGCACATATGCTTGTTTTTCTTGCCCCTAAGCAAGATATTAATTATACAAGCAAATGAAATCTGACCAAGAAATTTGATTTAAAACACAAGCTGACCGTGGGCTCCAAAAGTGTGATGTCAAATTTAAATGCATTGGTCTCACGTTGTCATTTCAGATTAATTTGGAAAGGTGCTGTTGCTGAGACTAATATAGCTTTTGGGGGGAGGGTGGGGATCCATCTCATAATGAATATTAATATGAAACACGCATTCTTTTGCTCAGCAGTGTTTCTATAGATTCGCTAATTTTCAAACCACTAAAGCAGCACATAAAAGGATAACTATTGTTTCCAAGAAACATACATTTTACAGAGTTGGGATGTCATTCTAATATGCATTTCTTCCTTAATGTTACACTGAATAAATCAAATCCGAATAAATCATACAGTAGATTAAATTGGCTCTGCTGAGTAGCCAGTCTCTAATCCATTTGTTCCCACTGGACGGCAAATCCTTGCTGACCTGTGCCTACTCTGCAAGACAAGAGTTGCTGTGAATTAATTTTGGAAACAGATGTGAATTCAAGTACTTTTTTTGTCTTGCTTTCAGCTTTATTTTGTTATAAATGAATTGCCGCAGATACCATAATTTAGTTTGATTAGTAATGAGTGTGATTTTTTTTTATTCACTTGAACCGGCATTTTACAAAAGCAGTCTAATATGCAGTTTGAAGAGATTAAAAGTGGGATTAGATTTTAATTACATGAATTATCTGAAGCATGGAGTGGCTGATGAACAGCTGTCAGTCTGTTCAATGCACCTGAAAACATCACACTGAACATAATCGGGACCCGCACACTGGGATATAGAGCATTACTCTTTATGCATAAATCACTTCATGTCTGTTTTCAACGCTGTTTTTTTTTTGTCTAAAAACTCGAGTAGTACGTATTCCTTTTGTTGAAGAATGTTCTGAAGCAGGCTGTTTTTAACCATTCTTGATGTTATTTATCAAGCTGTCTGCACAAATTGATGTCTTCTTCCTCTTAGGTCGTTTGAATATCAGTCACATGCTGCGGTGATGAATATTGTCCTCTGCAGTTTTACACTCCACGTGTCATTATCATTTTTTTGTGTTGACAGGTAGTTGACACCTTTGATGGAACTTTTCCTCCTGCACCTTCATGGTATTCACAGTGAGGCTTGCGCTTGGCTTAAGGTCATTCTTAAGTGATCTGGTTGAATATGCAGCAGTATTTCTTGCAATCTTGTTGCATTACTGTTTACGGGCTGTTATTGGTCTCTCTGGAGAGACATGTCACCATATTGGGAGTGATCTGCATTGATTCTATCTGCTCATTTCTTTTTAATTGGGTGATTTGTTTCACTTGGTAACTGGAGCCAGCTAGAACCTTACTGTTCATGAAAATTCAAGTGTGCAACATATCCTTTCCTTTGTGAAAAAATCCTTAGGGATAGAATATTGACTCGAAAAAACCCTCACTGTGAGTTGGCAGCCTGTGGATTCTGAGGGGTTTTAAACCAGTCTTTAACAGGGGCTTCAACCAGTGATATGTCTCACACCTTTAACACTGCAACATAATTAAGCTAACTTAATTTAGTTTAATTTAACTACTTCTTTCACACCAGCACACTGGGTTAAACATGGGTTGGCAGTCAATCTGACACGCATGATCTGACCCGGATGGTGACCTTCCTCCCGAACAGCCTTGAATGTGGTTCAGACAGTAGTCACCTTTAGTGAACAGGTATTTCTATTAGGGTTGGGAATTTAATTTGACACCATTAATGTTCAATATAGATTTAACCTACTCTCCCACTCATCTGACAAAGAAAGAGGGAGACAGAGAGCACATGAGTGGGCGAGTGAGAGAGAGCAAGTGCAGAGAGCTGAAGCTGAAACTTATCTCTATTTGGTGCTTATATATTTGAATCGTGTGCAGAACTTGCAGTTTCAGACCTGAGCCCCTGTGAATGGTGACAACCTCAGATTAACCTGTATCAGTAGTCTCATATGAAATAATGGGTTACAGAACATTAAAAACATATTCAGTTATTTCTCTTTGTTTTTATTGATAGACAAAGACAGAGAAACTAGGGGTGACAGTTTGCTGTTATTGAAATATCAGGGACTAGTCTCTTCACAAATATGGCCATAATGCAACTTTTAATCATATAATAATTAAACAATATTCAGAATTTCTTGGTTTGTCCTGGAAGTTGTAGCTTTGACAAGTATTTATACCTAATAATCATTTTCTAGCATGCAGTCACTGATTTCTATGAATACTTACAGAATTATTGATGAGCCTCTGTGCTATGCAATGCTTTGTCCACCATCAAGCATGTATTAAATGTCCTCAAAAAAAAAGGGAGACAGAAAACCTTCTTGCATGTGATGTGAGCCTAATAATACATTTGATTGTGCAATCAGAGCTACAGTAGATTGAAAATCAGAGAGGTTGTACTCTCATAAGCAGTAAAATCCAGCCACAGGTCTTTATATTTAGCTGGCATTTCAGCTCACCAAACTCGCAGTACCCACAGGGAAAGGAATGGAAGCTTAAGTCCTCACACAACAAGGCATCATTGTCTTCATTCATTTATGTGATGTAACGTCAGAAGAATTTTTACATCAAGTACCTGTCAACGAGCTGTATCCTCTGTTCTATTAGTCTTTTTCCTTCCTGCGTGAGTCTGATTTTCCATTGAGGGAACAGACGCTTTTGAGCAGCGGTGATTTAGAACAGTGGTGCCTAAAAGCCATTTCACCCACACCTCTGATGTTAAATGGATTTATAATGGCTGTTTGCACTGTCTAATCTCTGTGGCTTGTTTCACCACCCATGGGCAAAAGGTTAAGAAAATACAAAGCTGAACTGCAAAAAAATCACCATCTTGAAGCAAGAAAATTATTCTGTAATCTACATCAGACCAGAAATCTGAAATTATGGCAAATAAAAATGACTAAGATTTACTGTAACTACTGCAGCATAAAACGCAGGTCACCCTCAATACATTGTCTGACCTAAAAATCTAATAAAAACTTGATATTCAGACATATGAGATAAAGGTGCTTGAAACTTTTCTTTATTGTCTTCAGCACAATTTAGGATATTGAGGAGCTTCACTGGGAGGGTTTGTGTAGAAGTAGTGTTCTCTTAATATAAGGCTCAATCAATTTGTTTCACATATTTTCTACAAGGAATAGCCATAAAACAAACCTCACATGATAGATAGAGTCGGTGTGATGATTATTACTGTTCTTACTGACCATGAAATTAATAAATTAAATTAATAGTCTGCTGTCAAGAGTAACTTCCTGGAGTCTCTGTTGGTTGCTTGGTAACTGGTCCTGGACAAGAAATAGTCCGGCACAGATTGTTATTTTTAAATTTTGGGGGTTTTTTTTGATTAAAAAAATATATGATGTGTTTGAGTTTTAGAGGTGCTGGTGGGCACCCTTTCCCTATTGTTTTACACAGCCAGGCTAGCTGTTTCCCTGTGTTTCCGTTCTTAATGCTAAGCTCAGCCAACCCACTGAATCTTTTCCAGAACAAGAAAAAGCATAATTTTCTATTCAATTTTCAATTTTTTATTCCTTTAAGTTCAGTCAAAGCTAATATGATGTTTTAATCAAATCAATTGGGGATCAACATCCTCGCAGGTGTGTGTAGCTCTTGCCTGGAGTTGTGTCCCAGCAGTAAAACTATATGCAGCTCCCAGAATATATCCAGCTGCCACATCACAGCAAGGAAAAAATATGCAGGGAAACACAAAAAGGGCTTCAATACAGGACTGCTGAATTATTAAGATGACTTGAAAAAATCGGAACCTGACTTTTAGAGTTTTAACCTTACTTACATACATGTAGTTTCAGCAATCAAGACTGTACCTTACAGCAATTCACTAAAATAAAAAAAAATTAAAAACAGATTTTGCCATGTTGTTTTTGTTCTACTGTACCTAGTTTGGTCTGATTCTTGCAATGATCAGACCAAACAATAAGCAGAACCACCTAGTCTTCTCATAAGAACAAGTACTGGTCAATTTCTGAAAACCAATGCTGTTATCAGAATTCAGGCCTGGTATCGAAGCAATCTCTCTCTCTCTCTCTCAGTGCCACACACACAGACCATCGGTGTAAAAATGCATTCCGTGCAACAAAAACCTGATTGTGTCTCTTCATCTACTGATCCATCCTGTTTGCTCTTAGCCATGATAGTGTAGTACTGTGGATCATAATGACTGAATTGAATTTGAAGTGCTCCAAGCTTTAGTGAGGTAGTATCACACAATCACAGACCAAATCTGAACATCCTCCCTCTGACCAACAGCAGGGCTGTTTGAAAAGATTTAAACTCTTTCCTAAAGTATTTTGATATAAAATACAATGTCAGCACATACATCAAGGTCACTGTGGCAACCTGCACCAAAAACAACAAGAAGCAGTAATTGAACAAATTAAATCGCCACTTTGTCTTGCTTTAAGAGGACAAGATGACAAAATTGGAAAAGCTCTTCAAAAGTGTTGATTTCTTAAGTAAAAATATCAATAACAGTCACAAGCACATTATTTGAATTTTCACCAGATAGATGACAAATGTGTAACTGTTAGAAGTTCTTGCTAAAGTATATACTATAAAATAACCATCCAAACCACAACAGCAACCTCAGTTCAGGGGTGAGGTGGCTAGCTTCTAGCCTATCAATGAAGGTCTAATAGATTGTGACATAGATTTAAATGAATAGATTTGAAACTATATATATATATATAACTATATATTTTATTGTCACATTGCCTCTTAAAATGCACTCAGTATCATAGCATCACGTGATATGATGGGCACACATAAATCATAACGTGCTCCTATTTTAATCTTCTATATTATTATTATTATTTTGTAACTCATTTCTGTTTTGCTCTGTGAAACTTGTTACATTTGCATATTCAGTTATGTTTGTGCACAAGTTTATGTATTCAGATGTATTTTCTTTTTTTTGGTTTGTGTTTTCTATATTTTCAGGATGTTTTTTTTCGAGGTATTTTTTTTCTAAATGCGGCGCACGTTGTCAAATAGATGAAAATGTTTTCTCCAGTTACTTGTGTTTTCTGTTTATGCAAGTGCCTTCTGAAATTGCAGTATATACCATTCACTCATGGAACTTATTCATGGCAGTGTATAGACTGAGCCCACACTGCACGTCATCTGTCAACAGAAATCAAACAAATTTTGCAGAACATAACATGCTCCTTCACAAGGCAACGCCTGGTGAATATTGTACTCTCACCCGTTTTTATATGAAAAGGCATCTGCAGCGAGTACATTAATTTCCATTTAATTTTATAGTTTTTTGCCTACCTAATCACCCACAGTTACATGACGATGTGGTTGAGTGGCTCTAATTACTGATTCACTTCCCACCTGTGCAATTACGAGTCTGCAGAAATAGAGAAATTTTGTGAGGAGAGAGAAAGTATTCTCTCCGCTGTATCAATGAGCAGCGAGGCGTAACATTGTCTTTGTTTGGAGCTGCTTGGCCGTTAAGCCTGTCCAGATCACAGCTTTGAGTTTTGTGGTGGTGATGTGCTCTGTAACATGTGGTTTTTACAAAGTGTAAACAAGGATGCTGACGAGAGGGGGAAAGGATTTCTTCAACATATTTGTCGGCAAACTAGTTGTAACACTTCTGTCAGCATCAATAGATTGAAATTCCATGACATCTCCAACCATATTAGTAACACTATCCGCTTGCGAATGCCTCATTATTGAATTATGCTGCTTAGTTTCATTAGTACTGTAGGACAGTGTCAGAGCTGCTCTATGGATTTTACAGTACATTAGAAGCCTTTCATACTCTTCACTGTGCTTTTATCACTTCATTGCAAATTAGTACTGTTATAATGGAAAATGAATGATGATAATGTTTTGTTTTTAAACAAGACTAATATTCTTCAACCACACTGGAACCCATATGAGGCTAATAATGCTAACATCCTGATGTTTAGCATTTAATATTTACCATTTTATTTTAGCATGTTAGCACTTTTCACAAAGTACTGAGGCTGAGGCTGATAAGAATACATTATCTGGGAACCATGTATGTCTGTGCAATTTTTCAAGCCAATCCAACATGTAAATGTTGACATATGTCATTGGATGAGTGAAATAAAAATTTGACCTGCTGGTGGTCCTAGAGGGCAGGGGGGGTTCAACAAAGATATTAAGATGTATCCTTAGGAGACTTTGATTAGTATCTATAGCTAATTTTATGGCAGTCGATCCAGCCTTTGTCAACATGTTTCTGAACCACAAATGTGAATCTGCTGGTGGTACTAGAGGGAAAGTTATGACATTTTTTTTATGTTTTATCTGTGGTCTGAGTGTGTCATCTGGGTTTTATTGCTAGTAATACTTTAAAAAGTGAAAGCCTTTCTAACATGTGGCAATGTGTCTCTGTATGGATTTACAGCACTGGTCAAAAGTTTGGACACACCTTCCAATTCACTTGAATGAGAAAGTGTGTCCAAAGTTTTGACTGGTATGTGTGTGTGTGTGTGTGTGTGTGTGTGTGTGTGTGTGTGTGTGTGTGTGTGTGTGTGTGTGTGTGTGTGTGTGTTTGTGTGTGTGTGTGTGTGTGTGTGTGTGTGTGTGTGTGTGTGTGTGTGTGTGTGTGTGTGTGTGTGTGTGTGTGTGTGGACCTTTTTTTATCAGGACAAAGTGTGAACAAAGGACAACATGTGTTTTTTTCCTTTTCCTTTTTTTCCATTTCTATACAGTTTCATATTACACCATTAGCTGGTTGACTGAACCACAGATGAGCTATGCTTTACAGAATCCAAATTACACCAGAGCCATTTTTCATCCTGTGGAGCTCTTCACAGGCAAAGAGCCATAGATGGGCCTGTTCACTTTCCTTATTTGTCCTTGTCTGCTGGAGGTTGCCGCTGGCTGACATAGCCTGAATTTAAGTGGACATCAATCTCGATAAAGAGGTAGAGCCCAGAGTAATATTGCCTTCTCTGATTTTTTTCAGCTGTTTAACAAGACAGCACAAATAAGCATGTTTCATATCACAAACTGAAACATTAAACTCCTATATGAAACTAAATATAGGAATCATGTTGTGGTTTCACAATCTGGTGTCTTTTCATTTTACATGTCTATACCCACTGAGGCACAGCCACAGATGTTTTTAAAAACACCGAACAGAATGGGACAAAATGTGTCTGTTTGCATGGCTGTGTTGTGATGATAACAAGATTTCCTGCGGCTGGCCAGTGGCCTATCTCATCACTGCAAAAATGATGCAGGGAAAATTTGGCTCAAAGTGGCAGCCATGCCACAGTGGACTGGACTTCATGCACCCCTCATAAATGAGAGTCATTAATTCTCCATGCAGGTAGAGTTTTCCACATGCAGTGCAGGAGCCACTCTTCCTCTGGGACATAGCCATACCCTGGCCTGTCTCAACCCAGTCAGCCCCACTTCTCATTCTGTCCCGCTCTCTTCTTCCTCTCTCTTTTCCTGTCTCTCTTTTGTCTCTGTCTGCACTCCCTCTGTTATGTATGAAGACAAAGTTCCCAGTTCCCTCTGTTTGTTGAACCCATCTGATAAGTCGCAGATAAGTCACCATTGTTGGGAAAGATTGCCATCATCTCTGATGCTAGAGGCATTCTCCTCTTTCTTCTTATAATGAAATATGAGGTTTTTTCCCAGTTGGCTCCCTCGACCTAAATATCAAGTATTTGCTCTTGACAGTTTTCAAGCTTATGCTTGAATTTATATTTTGTGTGTGTTTGTTGTAAAGTAAGCAGACATACCTGAGGCGGTTGAATTAATTAGCATCTTAATTAGATTAAACAGTAAGCAGTATGGCAATGCCAAGCTCAAATTACTTTAAAGACATACAAAAACAAAGGACTTTGCCTTAATTGCAATTTAGTTTTGAAGAAACGCATTATGACAACTGATCCACATCAGTGTTATAGGTAGGTAGTTGCAATCTTAACTTTTATAGTTTATTCTGCTGGTATTATTTACACTCAGACCATATGGTTGCACAGCCGTGCGACTGAAGTGCTACTGTAGAAAAACTTTCTGCAATGACGAACTGTGTATATTAAAAGCTCAGTGAGCATCACAGGCTATTTGCAATCCACAGTGTAAACAAACAGAAGAGCTCTTCAAAGGCTCAGGCTTCAACATAATTGGAAAGGAAATGGAGCCCGAGCAGAGCTAATGTTTCTCAGCTCTTTTCCTCTGCCATTAGTGATCTCAGGTCCCACAAGAATGAAGAGCTAGACAGGTCTGTTATCAAAGATCTGTAGTGGATTCTAAAATGTACAGTGTCTCCTGTTTCCCTTTAAAGCCTTTGACATACCCAAATTATTAAAATTTTCCAATAAATGCCCTTTACTTTCAGATATTTAGTCTGAGAGAGTTTCAGCCCCAGTTTTCTTGGTCTGAATATTATCTGGTCCTTCACGGCTTGAGAATAAATTATACTATTCTCCTGTGATGGGTGGAGCAGCAAGCCAAAAGAAAAATATATAAGATGTTCTTCGAACAACGTGCTGCATTTTAGTGCAGATTGAATAAACTGTTAAGGCAGTTGTGAACATGTAAGAATTTGTGGTCTCTGTAGTCCCCAAATGACAGGATGACCTAATTCTAGAGTCATTATGACAGCCTACTGGTGAGGTCCTGGGAGGTCTGTGGATTGAGGAACCTCTCCTGACAGATGGCTTAAATACTGTCTTCAGGTCTAGTGTTCGCTAAATTATGAGTTAGTGGTTTGGTGATGTCCAGCCCCCTGTGGCACACCATTCAAATTCAGAACTGCCATTAAAGAGACTGTGGCACATTAATATAAAAGCCCTCTCGAGTTGAGAGCACTTTTGCACTGTTTCATGGCAATATCAATTAACTCACTGAGTCTCTAAAGGTCACCAACAGTAGCCTAACAGGTTTTATAGCCAATGAAATCAAATCTGTTACAGTCAATATTAAATACTTTACATAGACCTTTTTTAAGCAATCAGAGATGCAACTTGAAAGTGATGAAAACAAGTGAGCTCTGCAAAGATGGTAATGGCGAGTCTCTCATGTTCGACAAAGTCTTTTGACTTGTGTCCACACAGTGATAGTAATGAGCCATTGACCTTATTGTAGTCATTGCCTGCAGCGGATGTAAATAAGTGCTTGGCTTTCAAAAGTTCTATTAAATCAATGACTCATCAGTGCTATTTGTTGCATGCAGCATAACTAAATTTTGTTGACTTGATTGAGTTGATCTACATAAAAATTGAATTTGCCCCAAGAAGCATTCATGCTTCATAACTGCGTGTTGATGCACTGTGCTGTGGAGACGGAGGTAATTGACAACACTGTGTAGTAATCAGAAGATACAATATTTTGCACTTTGATCTTTACTTGATATGATTAATAGTGAACGGCATCATTTTTAGGCTTTTTTTCTCAGTCATCTAATATATTCATTGACTAAATGTTTCAGTATAAATTATGTGGATAGTGTTTAACAAAATTCTAATAAATGGAAATCTGCAATGTGGAAACACACTGCATAACAACAAGTTATTCCTCTGGTCGTCAGTAAAAATCAACCCTTTTTATTTTGTGGTCTATGCAGGCTGATGGTGTCTGTCACAGCCTGACACATGGCAACAAATGAAGAAATCATATTCACCAGTTTGACAGCATATGCACTTCATTTACAGAAACACAAGCAAATACAGAAACACAGACAGAAACTATGCACAGAAGCACTGCAGATCTACTGAACACGATGGAAATGTATGCAGGAACATGAGTAGAGTTGTTATTGCTTGTTTCCTGAGATTGTGTTTTTTGCTTTTTCGTTGATCAACGTATTTCTTTATTATCCCCATCTGCCTGTATTTTTCTGAAGTTGCAGTGCACTGGGTTCCCTTTAGTTACCAATATTGGACCCTGCCATATCAAACATGATGTGTCACTAAACATGTGAACAGGACCACATAATGCATTTTACTAACACTGCTGAGAGAACATATAGGTGGTCAGTTATATTCAGTTTCCTGGGTGAAGTAATATCACTGCATAGACTTGAAGCATTGTAGGTTATTTCTGTGTGTGAGTGCTTGACCACTTAGCTGACAGTTTTTTCAGTGTTCCTTTAACTGATATTTTTGTCTTTTCACCTCTCCCTCTCCAAAACACCCCTCCTTTTTCTACCTCTGTTATGACAGATGCCATGCTGCTGGTGGCACAGAGGCTGGAGGGACCTTTCAACATTGAATCTGTCATGGAGCCTATTGATGTCAAGATTTCAGAGGCCATCATGAATATGCAAGATAACAGTGCCCAGGTTTCCTACAGGGTATGTCAATTAGGTTTACTCCCTAGAGAACAAGAGTAACGTGTCAGACAGGTTGTTAAAATCCAACTTTTCACAAACTGAAGAGTGAATAAGGGAACTTGGTATAAGTCATACTGGGCTGTGTCTAAGGTGTGCAGTACAACATGGTCTAATTATGTCCAAGTTTAGGTCTTGTCTTTGAATTATATGTTTCAATTTGGTCAGATAATCTTAGTTCAACTAACAGTAGTTAATGTGTTTCCTGTGTTTTACTGCATTTTTCTTCAGCCACAAAATTGTAGTCAGAAAGCAAAAAAAAATGTAGGTGGTTGTGAAGAATTTTTTCAGCCTACACAGTGTTGGATGCCAGTTCACATTCAAAGCTAAATGCTCTGTTGGCGTTCCCATGCAACAAATGCAGTTTTGTTTATGGTTTAAGTATATGTGGTGTTTTCCCCAAATCCCTAAAAACTTAAGTCTGTCATCTTAAATAGCATTGGTCACAGCCGAGTTGAATCACCTATCAGCGCGGTTACCTCAACTTGACGTAGGGCACTGTCATATCGGTAATGTTGGGTGAATGCTTCACAAGACCTTAACAAAACATCGTGTTTTCCCCTTATTTTCTGCATCCCAAGTAATTTAAGTCCCTTACAATTGGGTGCCCATGTTTTTGTAATTGCAGGTTTTTCAAGGTTGCGGCCAGCCAAAATCCTCAGGAATGACTAGGTCTACCCGTGGTGTTTCGGATGTGTTCAGCGCCCGCTTCAGGCCGTACAGCCCAGAGGAGCGGCCCACCACTGCAGCTGGCACAAGCCTAGACAGACTGGTAAGGAGACAGAGCCAGTGCTGGTGTTTTCAGGCGGGACCCCACTTCAGTGTAAACATCATTTGTCTTTCTCACTTGATACCGTTGATTAAAGCTGGTGATTTGCCATCGTAAGCCCCTGGAGCCGGAAATTAATTCTTTGTACTTGTCCTCCATTCAGGCCCCTCTATCGATTTGTGTTTGTTAACGAATCAACAGCATCACCCCAAGAGAGCAGGGGACGGTGTGGTGCACTGCGTTCATTGGCCCTTCTCATCTCTGTGTACTTGGCAAACAGAAAAGAAAGGGATGAAAGGAGAGATAGATAGATTTTGCGAGGCTGACCATATCAATTGTTTGCCGTAAAGCAAACCTATATTTTCCATCAGATTAGCCTTCTGTTTGTTGGATTGGATCTTGATACATGGATTTCCATCTCAAACAACCTTGAAACCTAAAATGCTGCATTGGGGTAAAGGTTAACACGGAGCTGACAGTCCAATTCAGCTGAGAGACAGTTCTCATCATGGATTACCTTTGCAGCCACAGTGCCCTTCTTTTCTCCCCTCTAGCCCTTTTGAAAGTAAATCTTTGCAAATTATATTTCAGTTGTGTGAGTATTTGCAGTAATTTTTTTAAAATTTGAAATCAAATTTGTACCATTATTTTTTAACGTGACCTTTCAAAAGTACCAAATTCATTAAATCGTTTTCGCGAAACAATGGGTTGTCAGTCTCGCCCACAGTGTTTAAAAAATGCTAAATCGAATGTCTCAGTGCTTTGTGACAGGTTAATACTAAGTTATTAAGTTAATTAATTAAATATTTGAAAAGCAGCCAATTTAGGGTTTTTTTTGTTGTTTTTTTGCCATCTGGTTCTTGGAATCCCAAAACAATAAATGAGTTATTTGTTTTATTCAATACCAATTATGTTTTTGCACAATCTAATTCATTCTCCGCACGTTTTTGATGTGTTATATACAGCATCTGCCTTTTTAGCTCTGCATGTCCATCAACAATTCTCCAATCCTCCACCTACACTTGAATTAATTAAGACTTTCTGTTTCCCTGCCTTTATGCTGCAAACCAGAGGATCATTTGGAATGCGATGCAACACAGTGTAAGGTTCAAAATTTTATACTCTTTTCAGTTGATTTTGCTGAAACTATTGTCTGGTTTATCATTTCATTCATTATGATTGCAAGTAGTAATAAAGTTTCAATATTGTGTGGTTGGTGAGGCATGGGATTTTATTCTTAGCATTTGATATTTACTGTAAACAAGCACTGCGACATGTAAATCCCAGTGGCATGCAGCACCTAGTGTGTTAAGTGTCAGTCATAATCTTGTTTTCATCCCTCATAGCATTCAATTTCACCCAGTCTCATTGAATTCGCAGTATTTTTCTTTAATTTATTAGGGTGTGTAATGCTAGAACTCTTAAGACCTTGGTAATTGCTGCAGGGGTGTATTATGTCATCAAAGCATCAGCTGTCAGTTTTTCGCAGTCAAGTCGCTAACACAACACGGATTGTTGAACACATGCCATGTTGTCCTCAGCTCTCTGGAGACCTAACACGAACCTTCCTCGATTACTATATCTATTCCAAAGACATCCCGGTCTAAAATCCTTATTGCCTTAGCTAATAGAATCAACTCGTCAAGGAAGGCAAATCAGCAGGTGACCTGCTTTATCAGAGCTGGGAGAGGCGATAACTGTGAAGAGCTGATGTGGGAGTGCTGCAACCAGCATCTGCTCTAATGGCACAGTGACGTGGGGGCTGCAGACTGCTCATGAATAACTGGGCAATTAGCCTGCTAGGAGAATCTCACAAGATGGAACTCAGTGACAAGAGTTTATATATGATATACAAGACCGGTGTACCGGCGCAGGAAGTATCATTATCAGCATCCATTTGCCTAAGGAATCCACGCTAATCACGAATAGCAGCTACAGGAAGCTGCTAATCGTGACATTTCTGTAATGTAATGTACTGTAATCTAATGTAATGTGTGGAGATGGGAGTTGTGTTTTGTATTTTGGCTCTGTCTGGTTCACAGCCATTATTTCAGCTGCAGTTATCAGTTGAGAATTTCAGTAAGCGTTTGAAATATGTAATTTCAAATAACAAACAACAACAAGATGTATATTTGGCTGGACAGACTACTTATTATAATTAAATACATTAAACATGCGTTAACTCTCAGAAAAATAATTTTTAGGGGGAGCCAAAACTAAATGTAAACTCAATACTACATTTGATCTCCTTTGGCAAACTGTAAACCTTTTTACACATTCAGCAGATACAGAGTCGAATTTTAAGGCAATTAGATCTGTTTTTTTTGTGTCCACTACTTTCTGTGGGAAATATGTGGCTCTTTAGTTGCTAAATGCTCGACAAAGTTCACAAGCTAGTGGCTAACTTTGTCTCCTTACTGTTTGGTAATGTGTGGGTAATATGCAGTGGGTTTATCAGGCCTTTTTCTGAAAACAGTTGCCGGCTGCATCTGGAACTGAGGTTGATGAGATCGGTGAGAGTGAACCAAGACAGTAAAGTTACAGTTAGATGCTGAAAAGTTCCCTATGCCTGAGGGGAACTGCAGAATCAAGTGACAGTTCTCTGTAGTTTTAGCACTACAGGTGACCCGTCCTACATACAACTGATCATATGAGCCATTGTCAATACAACAATATTGATTATAGTCACTTTAATATTTATGTCTCTATATTTTCCCTGTGAGTGGTAAAAACATGCCTGAAACTCACTTGACTGAAAGGACTGAGACTGCATATCCACCCATATTTTACCACATTTGTCTATTTAGCTGTCAGCTATTTTGTAAAGCAACACAGCATGCCACAACCACTGCAGCCAAATGCTGAGGTGTGGAAATACTGTATGTTAAGATGCCTTCTTTTTTTTTTAACTGCCACTAGATACTGGCTCTAAAAGCACCTCAACTGTAAAGTCAGTAAGAAAACTTGCATCCCAACAGTTGTTATATAATAACTTTTAATAACCATATAAAAATTGTAAACAACAAACAGCAGCTGTAGTCCCGCTACATTAAGTTCCTGATAATGAGCTCTGAAATAGTGTCAAATACTGAAGGCATTGCCAAACTAAAGTCATGCAGCATCTGTAAACATGCAAAGGTTAACCTAACTGAGGACTATTTTATGAAGTCAATTAGTAATTAACTCAGTGGGGTCCTGCTGGTTGAGTGGTTAAGAAGCAGCCAACTGAAATTGCTGCATGCCATCACACCCCTCTGTTTTCTGTCCCCCTATTCCGCCATACTGTAGGACAAAGGCAAAAATGCCTCTTTTATATCATTCATAGGAGAATGAATGGAAAACAGGCTTTTTATTTTTGTGTCTCCCTTAAACACCATGTAACAGACTAGGGTAACTTGCTTATGATTTGCTATTCTCTACTTAAGGTGCCAAAAGTTATGTTCAGACAGTGAAATACAACTGTCATCAGTGTGATGAGTCATGTAGCAAAAATATTAAACTACTTAAGTGGTGGCAGTGTGGTTTCCAGCTGTTGAATTATGTCAGTTAAGGCCATATGTTCCAGATACCACACACATCTGCTGTGAACTCACTCCTGCAGCTAACCGCCAGCTGCCAAATTTTAGACTGCAAAACACTGGATGTTGATAATAGCAATGAAACTAATGTTACGCAAACTGTGCTGAAAATTAATTAATAGTCTAGTTATAGCCTATTTTTATATATTACTCACATGTTAAGAGTTTGATGTACAGCACCAGTCAAACATTTGGGCACATTTTCTCATTCAGGTGAATGGGAGAGTCAAACTTTTGACTGGTACTGTATTCCTACTGAGATCCTGTAGTGGACATCACAGACTGTAATTATGCTCCACTAGCAGGCTAGAAATATACTCTTCTCTGCCCTGCAGCACACAGACACATTTATACTGACTGCTGAAATAGCTATTCACATGAGATAATCTTAACAAATACATTTTTTATTATGGTAGCCACATAAAAGCCCAGAAAAAATGAACAGAAGGATGCAATAATCATTTTATAAATTGTGTTTTTTTATATTTAAATAGTAAACATTCTTAGTAGACATTCTTCAAAAACAGCATTTGGACTAATTATAGAAGTGTAATAAAATGAGTCAGGAAATATGCATGTATAGTAGGCCACTCAACTAAATAGAATCAGTTAAGGTTTACTGCACACAAGATGGTCTGCATCATAACTGGACCTTGTACAAGTGTGACTACAGTATGCCAAAATCATTTTGGCCACTTGAGTTTGGTCATAATTTTTGGCCAAATGAGGCCTCCAACAGGATTTATTGTTCACCGTGGTGGCATTAGCTATTTGTGAATTACCATTTTTTTCATTTGTTTAGTTCTGCAGTTTTAGAGAGATTGCTCACCAGGTCACTAGGTCCACATTTTTAGAGTTGATTTGCCTGAGATTTCATGAGAATATACCATTGTTTTGGCATGTAATCAACTGTAAATTCCCTGAAGAAAAAAGGTGATTAGTGACTAGAAACCAGTCCCATGTAATGACTGATTTAGACAATAGGCAGTCAAATCCCCCCGGCCCCCTCCCCCCATCAGTTGGTTCTTAACAGTCTTTATGAAAGGGTCCCAGCTTGTCTTACTGTGTATTGTATAAAACTGTAAAATATTTTTTCCAGTATCTGTGAGGAGAGAGGTGTCTGCAATCATTGGTGTTGGCACATTTTTTCCAGGGATCATAAAATGTGCCAATTACAAGTCATTGGAGGCCTGATTTACCTGATTTATTATGAAATATCACTCAAATACAGGAAATCATAGTAACTTTTGTTTTTACCCAAATGCTTTCTGTCATTGTGGATGTCTTAATTGAAACTGCTGCTATTATTGTTTTCCTCATGCCTCTGTGCCGTACGTTACAAACAGGTGTTAAAGTGTTAGTCTCATCTAGCAGCTGCTTTGTACAATCATTAGTGTGGCAGCGTTTAACTGTTTATCCTGCGGCAGGGACATGACTGGGTTCCCTGGGAGAGCACATCTTTGTTGTCCCACACATTGTCCTCGTTTACATTTTGGCACAGAATAATTACCCGTGGCAGTGACACTGCTCAGGCTTGTGAAAGTTGACAGTAGTTTAAAGTGTCCTTTGATAAGAACTTCTTCTCTGGATTTAGCGCCAACTTTGCAAGTGGAAGGGATGGCAGGGAGGGCATTCATTCATTTCTGGAGGAGCGACTCCACCTCCAGCTCAATGAGCCATGACTGTTTAATTGCCTGACATTCTGTCAGCGCACACACCCTCAAAGCTCTGAGAGAAATGGAGATTTGAAAGTCCAAAGAGGGGATAAAGGCACAACAGACTGTTAGGCTCAGAGGCGCTTTTTAGATAAGAGGTGAAGCTTTAAATTTGACATTTGTAACAAGTTTGGTGCAGTTCAATTTAGTGCAGTTTTATTGGTGCTTTTTGTTCTCCTTGTGTAATACAGAGTTCACAATTTATCAGTATGGCACCAATAACAATGAGAGAAAGACACAAGCAGGACAAGACCGTACAAAAAAAGCCCGTAAGGAACCATTTTTGTCAAAGAATAAATAATTTGACCCACAACTTTATGTCCATATTCATGTCCAACTACATGTACATGTTCTTCCCTCCAAAAATTTAAACCCAAGTCAGCAATGGCCAGCTCAAACATCTTCGATAAACTCAGAAAGCTTCTTCAGGCCAATTCATTTCTATGTATATAGATAACACTTATTGTCACTTTTTGCACAATTTCAAGATTTTTTTATAAGGACGTCAAATTTAGTTGTATTAGACAAGGACTTGCCGAGGCTTCTAGTAATAGAAGAGACAAAATGTGAGAAAATACAATTCAGTTGCCGATAATTGATTAGTCCTTTTATCCATCACAAATGTTGAATGTTGAATGTTTCTTATATTCAAAATCAGCAATAATATTTTTGTTTTTCTGTGTAGAAGCTGATTATTGTGACTATACACCAAATGCAAAAACTATAATTGTAAACAAATTATAGCTCCCCTTTTATCCACACAGATATAATTTATTCCTGTCTTTCTCCGTCTCACCATGTCAAACATTTTTTGTGAAGTTGGATAAAGTAGTCCACAATCAACAGTGTATCAACAGAATCCAACATGCATTCAGGCATACACCCTAAAGGTAGTCTCACCACAGCAATTTCAGACTTGAAGCTCAGCTTGTAATCAAAAAACACAAAATATGCAAAATATTAGAGAAAACACTTTTCATTCAATCTGCAGGACCCTTTTGAAAACACACTCACTGTAGTTTACAACCGAGGACCACATGAGGATTAAAGGATAGGTTCACAATTGTTCATGGTTGTATTAAAACAACAGTCAGGTACCCACATGAACACTGAAAGACAGTTTCACTGTAATCATTTCTCCTGTTCATACTGGCCTTTAACAGATCCCCTTCAAATGCTCTGGCAATGTAAGTGATGAGGGCCAAAATACACGTGTCCATTCAGTCATGTTGTGCAAAAATGCATTTAAAAGATTATTTAAAGCTTATATGAGCTATGTGTTTCCTAGGACAGTGTTTCCCTGTTTAGCTGCGGTGGAAGTATAGTACCAAAAAGAGGGATTTTGGCACTAAAAAGACTAACACTGAAAGATATCACTTGATATGACCCATTTAGACACCTGAAGCTTCATAGGCTTCAGATAAACCTTTAAACACATTTTTTGCACAGAAGGAGGACTGTGGATTTTGTCCCCATGATCCCATTACATTGTAAGTGCATTATGAAGGGATCCTCTATGGACAGTATGAACAGGAGGAATGATTATGGCAAAAAACCCAGTTTATTTCTTCTGTGTTTTGTCATGCCTTTGCTCTCTTTCTCATGGAATTCTGCATAGTTTAACTTCCTCAGAGTTATTGAAATAAAATCACTTAAGACAGAAAAAGCACTCTTTAGTTGAACTATTCATTTATTTATTTTTGGCCCTGGTCCCAAATGAAATCATATTAGTAACCCCTGGTGCACACCGCCCACCCGCTCACTCATTACAGATTCTGAATGTGATGGGTAATTGGCTTGTGATGATTAATGTGGAAAAAATACAAATCAGAGTTGCCTTTATTAGTCACTAACCACACCGGTGAATCCCTGAGATTGTGCTCCCACCTGGCTACCTTGATCTAAACACCTCCCTGTAGTGTAATTTAGAGACAGAAGTAACTTGTGGTGTGGCGCCACAAGTGGTTTCACAACCAAAAAGGTTGAAAATCACTGTTCCAGACAGTATAAGTGTGAAATATGATTAATTTTGCTGATTTGAATTGTTTTGTTGAGTTCAGTACAATATGAAAATGTCCTATAGTTTGTTCACTTTTTTCTTTGTTAAGCGATCACTTCACTGTACCACTGCTCAGTTCTGACTCCAACTGTCTTCAGTTCGAACGTTATGTTTGGTACAGTTCAATTCGGCTTAGAAGTTATCTTTTCGTGACTGTTTATGTGTCTTTTGTAGTATTGTGTCTTACAACTGAGCTGACACTGAAATAGGTTTTCCTCACTGTAATCATTCCTTCTGTTCATACTGGCTATTAAAAGATCCCCTCCAAATGCTATTTCAATGTAAGCGATGGGGGCCAAAATTCTACAAAGTGTCTACAAAGTGATTTTGCAATATCATGCTTTCAGTCTCAGGTGAAGGGAGCTCTATAGCTAAAAACTACTGACTTGATTAGTGACAATGAAGAGTCAGTGTAATTCGATTTTTGTCAACAATTTATTCATTCATGTATAGAACACATTTACCAGGAAGCCAAAGAAATTGTAGATACACCTCAGAATTTCTGAGTCAGACATACAGTTAACATAAACTTCAAAAGTTGAATGTAGTGTGCCGTATAACAAGACTGTGCACTTGTTATATCCTCAGGTCTGCTGCACACCATCTTGCCCAGGTGCTTTTTAGCAGCAGGGAGACAGTCAAGTCAGAAAGAGGCAGTCACTAGACTCTTGGTTAGTCCTTTCACAAAGAAAAGGTAGCAGCATGGTAGATCAATTTACAATCGCTGCCTTCCAGAGATTTGCACTTGAATTTCAGTCTTCACCATGTTTGCCTTTTTTCCCTTTAAGTGCTCTCGTTTTCTACCACCATGCCATGCAGGTCAGTACACTGCTTCTACCAGAGGTGTACTGTATTAGGTGTGATTGTATTTGTTGGAGTATTTTTCTTTTCATTTCAATCAGCAACGGTTCAACTAGCCTGCCATTACCTCTGATTAGGAATGTGTGTGTGAATAGTGTGACTAAATTAATAGATAAATAAATGAATGTAAGGTGAAAAAAGGACATTTTTCAGCAAAATGCCCAGAACAATCTATCCAGCAGCATACTAAATTGTATCTACATATGGTGTGATAGAAACTGCAATATTACTTTTATTCTCTGCCAACTTTTTAATTATTCATCACTATAGTCAGTACATGGATAACTTACAATATCTTAACACTAAGTCAAATTGAATATTCATGCACACATTCTTTTCTGTCTCTTATTCTTGAGCCATGTTCAGTAGGAAGCACTGAGTAAAACATCCGTATGTGGTTTGTGAAGTCAGTTGTCAGGAAAAAGCACAACCACCGTCTTTCCCAAAATCTTGACCCTGGCATTATGTTTGTGAGGTCCAGGAACATGTCAAGCCACTGAGACATTCTTGTTTTGGATACAGTTTAATGGAAGTAAAGTGGGCCTATCCACAGTTCCTTTCTCTGTGTTGTTGTATCTACTGACTCTTGCCCAAGCCATGCAATTATGTAGATTCCACAGATTCTAACAAAACTCGTGCTTTTTCTTAGACCACACAAAAATAAATAGTCTAAAAGTGCACATGTGGCATGATCCTTCAGTGTACTATTACATTTTACAGTCAATTTAACAATTTCCTCAGTGTGGGGGGTACCCAAGCATGAATATGTTCCTGCAGAAAATGATAACGTGACAAATTCCACATTTAACTAAATCATCATCTCAGCACCACCTGTAAATGGATTGGAAATTATTTGCTCTGACTTTGTGTGTAATCCAAACACTTTAATCATTTTTGGCAGAGAAATGTGAAGAAACCAAAAGATCAAACAGGACTTTCAATGGTTCATTTGTGACTGGATGATAGATATTATGAAAGGTCAATTTCTCTTACATTTTAAACACATGAATGATCAGTTCCCTTTTCAACCAACCACCTGTGCAGTGCACACTAGTCACACCACTATACTATAGTGGGTGGTCTTTTCAATTGATTTTGAACATGAAAGAGCAAAACAAAGTGCATGCAAGACGTCAAGGCACAGTTATCTTTGTCAGATAGCTCAGTTTACAGAAAATGAAAAGCTTGTAGCATTGCACCACATGCAGATATTCTACATTTCACAATGGCAGAGACCTTAAGGCATTGCACCGGTCCACTATTTGCACTGCGTGTTTGTCCAAGCATTCACATTAGTGTCTCAGAACAGCCTGACAGAAGCATCTCATTACGCTGTTCAGAAAAAAGCTCAATTACTCATGGTTTGATATAAGCATTACGACATTTGAAGCTTGTAATGGTTACGAGTTGTCCATTGGAAAACAGGGAAGCTAATGTAGGATGAGCAATCAACATGGCTGAAGGTGTTCAAATCACCTGTGAACATGCAACATCCAATGTGTTAGTATCTTTTTAAATGTATTTGTTATAACTATTTTTAATTGTCAACAAGAGGCACATTAGGCTGAGTGAACTATTGCTTGAGAAACACTTACAAAATACAATTTCCTGAAGCCATGGTAGAGGTGATAATCATAAATTTCAATAAGATAAGAAATTCTATTAAAGGTACGGAGATCTTAAAATGTTGTGGATTAATTGAGCTTTGTGCAGAAGAGTTGAATTAACTCAACCTGTTAACTCAATCAGTACCACTGTTGACGTCTACAAGGCACATATAACCACTAGCTGCTCCAGTGGAGCCTGTTGGGTGTTATATGTACAGATCACACTGTCGTGGCACTGGGCAGCTTCCTGTTGTAAAAGCCAAATCAAGTCAGTTTTATTTACATAGTGCCAAATTACAGCAGAAGTTATCTCAGGGCACTTTTCATATAAAGGTCTAGACCGCACCCTTTAATTTAGGGAGACCCAACATTCCCCCATGAGCAAGCACTTCACGAGGGCAGCAAGGAGAAACTCCCCTTTGACGGGAAGAAACCTCAAGAACCAGCCTCTGTGTGAACAGCCATCTGTCTTGACTGGTTGGGTTGAGAGAGACAGAGGGAGGGGGAGAGAGAGAGAGGGACAGATATAGCGATGCACAGTAATAACAACAACAACAATACCAAGAACGATAATAATAAAAAATATAACTTATAATAATAATAGAAGCAGTGGGTGTCGAGCAGGACCATTGGACAAGCAGGTGGCCAGCAACCACAGATAGAGATTCTACAGCTTCAGAGGCAGGAAAACCTGCAAGATGAGAAAGCACAAGACTACGGAATAAAGACAAGTTAGTAACATGCATTAATAGGACATGAATGCATAAAGATGTAGAAAGAAAGGAGGACAGAGTATGTATGTATGTAATTGTGTGAGCGAGGAGTAAGATGTTCCTTGAAAAGAGCGTTCAGCCAATAACAAAGAAAAGGTTTAAGAAGGCCAGTTTGTGTGGGTGTATAACCATTCAGATGAGTCTCGCTTCTTGCACGCTACAAGGCAGATTGCTGTACAGTCAATACTGCACACACAAGCAGATGAGAACAACAAGATCTGTTTTTTTTTAAAAAGCAGACACAATTGTGGCTTTAAGCATAAGTAAAAAGTCTCACCTTTATGTAAATAGGAAGTAAAACGCTGTTTCATCACATAACCATCATCTTTGTGTCAGGAGATAAGATATAATTCAATAGTGTGTCTTATGAACATGCACAAAGATGTATCCCATAGCATCACATCACAACCAAGACTATCAGAGGACTGGGGTTGCAGACATACTGTACACCAAAGCTTTATCTTCCTGGTTCTGTAGTGAGATAAAGACATCACACATGCTGCACTGAGCCAAAAGGTTTAACAACTGATGAATACTTATCATCCACAGTTCACCGTTGTCATTCATTGTTGTCATTCACAAGGCAACAGAATACAGACGCTGCAGTTTTGTGGTATGTGTTTTAACCAGATGGCTACAAGCGGACCTCATAATTTAAATTTTAAAGTTAATTTTATTTGTTTCTATTTATCAATATAATTTAAAAAACATATGTTCAACAAATATAAAATAAATCTCTCAGGAATCCTGTTAGAGATAAAAGACATTTAAGGTATTTAATATGCAACAGTAATGCTTCATAAATTGAAAAAAAGAATGCAGTTGACATACTGTAAATGCATTCATTACGATATTTCAACTGTAATCCACTATGTATGATCAGCTATTATGCTGCTCTTTGTTAGACGAGTTGCCTATTATTTCTTTTGAGATGACATTGTAGTATTGGTACGGATAGTTGATCTATATTATTAAACCTTTCTAAGTGATCCCGTGTTAGGTTAAAATCAAATTGAATCACTGCACACTGAAATGACTTTACTGTGACTTCATTAGCAGCAAATGTGCCTATACGTAGTTGGAAAAGCTACGTGTATGCAAGGCGTTGTTTGCTTCTACTAATTTAATCTAAATAATGTCATTTCAGTAAAAAAAAAAAAATAGCATATTCAATTGCATCTTCTGGATTTCATCCAGGTGGATGTGAGACACTTGAAAACTGTAAATGCAAGGTTTCTGGAATAGATAGACACCATTCAACCAGTTGTTGTTTTTGCCATGCTCTGGTTTTTTTTGGAGTTGTTAATAAATGCTTAGAAAGTACAACTCTGGTTTATGAAATAAAGGCAAACAGTGAGAGAAAGGGAGGTACAGTAGGGAGTGAATTTCCATTTATTATGCAATGGAAAATGATTTCCATTGCTTTAATAAATTAGCTACTATCATATTGCTTTTATGTTTTCATATGCTATCACGTGTGAATGTTATTATTCATCCCTCTATTAAGGCTAAATGATAGTCAACCAGCTGCTATAATGCCAACACCACAATTTGTTTCACGAAAAAGATCAGTGATTGTTCAATCTGTGTTAAACAGTGTTATTTATTCTTTTGGTTAGAATCATTCCATTCAAAGTCCCTTATTGCACATGGACTAATGCTGGTGCCATAGAGGCTCTTCTACTTTTCATATCTGTCAATACATTAATGAGGTACATTGGCCCCATTACACTCTAGGCTGCCTGCCTCTCTGGGGAACAAGGGCAGCAGGGAGAGAGCAGGCCTACTGATGATTGCTCTGTTCTCCACAGAGCATAGCTTCCCTTTAATCATCTCCCTTTTTCAAACTTCTCCTGTCATAGCCTTGGGCGAATCACAAGTACAAACTCACCACTGTTTCATCAATATTCTGTCATTCCTCTTCACCGTGGGATCATTGTGTGATAAATTTTGCTAACCATGATAAACCATATTGCCTAAGTGTGCAGTTACCCTGGGACTGAGCGAATGGTTTGAGGCAGTATTATGTAAAACAGGCTTCTCAATATGACCTACTGCCCACTGACAGTATGTAAATACAACATAAAGCAAAACAACATTCTGCAGTGTGTCATTTATGAGAGTAGAGACCTGATCATGTTGTACATGTTTCATGTAAAATGCTGTATGGACAAAATTTCAGTTTGTAAGAGGCCAGTTAAGGTTGATTGATCTCCAACATGTGTTTATTGACTTGATTAATGATGCATTTTTCTAACCACCAATGCCCCCTTGTGCTTTTTTTTTTTTTTTTTTTTTTTTTTTAAATCACTGTATTTTCTTTGTAATACTCGGGAGTGATCAAGCCTGATCAAATTAATCTGTAAATTGGTATTTGGTAATTATTCATCTCAAAATATTTTCAGCTATTTTTGGAGCCAACACTTTCTTTTCTCTGTTTTTCAGGGCACACAGAGATTTGCCATCACATTAAATTAAAGACATGATGAATTATTTCTCCTACAACAGTTATGAAAGTTGGAAATAAAGTTGTGTCTCCAGGGTGTTCAAAACTAGTATAGAATCAAAACTAAATCTGACAGTATGCAGCAAAGCCATTATAATGTACTTGTGCACTTACATCAACATACCGCACAGTATGTCTTTGAGGCAGCAGTTTTTAAATCTTACAGCATGTGTAACACTGTGATAGTGATACATATTCATTACTTTTGTCTATTGCCTCAATAGTATCTGCCTCTTGTCCTCAGTTCCTGTCAGATACACCATTGAGATAGAGCTTGCAGCACTTCTGCTGCTAGTAAAAATCTGGGTGGCAAAGTCAACACAAATGCAAATTAAAAGGGAATTTTGAATAACAATAGAATTTCACTTAAAGTCAAGTATCCATTCCCCAGAAGCAGTGTAATAACGATCTCACAGCGCTGTCACTGACAGTGCTGTCACCAGGAGATATAAGAAAGATATATGCGCTGCCCAGGCTGAGGCTTTGTTCAGACGTCCATGTTAAATCATCTTATAGTGTTCTGCTGTGGCAGATTTATGCCAGGACATAATCAGTTGTAATCAAGGGAAACAAGGAGGGTGGATCCAGCTGTGAGTTAAAGAAAGTCCAATGGCCCACAGAATGGTGCTAAAAATGGCTTTACCGTGAGTGCGGCAGTGGAGAACAAAAAACACCACTGCGTTGTCATATCAAACCACATTTTAGTTTGCATGTGGTTGTACTGTTTTCTAAACATGACTAGCTTTGGTGTAGCATTCCCATCTGTGTGAACACTGCAAGATAAACAGCTGGGCGATGCCATTTTGGTCTCATCTATTGTGAAGTCACAGAGGGGAAACATGTTTGCTTTTGCCCTCTGTTGATGGATATTGATTGGATGAAAACAGTCCACGTCTATATGCACTCTGGTAGTTACCTGCTCTAGGCAGAACAGCCAAGTCACCTTTGAGATGAATGTTTCCAGACAAGGACAAAAGGCTAACACAAAAGACCGCTGCTATCACTGAGGTCTTTTTCTTGGTGTTCTTTAGGCTTGCCAAAATTATATCTACCAATTTTTTTAACATGCTTTACAGCCAGATAAAGGTCTTGGTTGAGAGAATCTGCTGTTTATGGGTAGACCTGAACCAACAGCGAGGACTTTATGACACGTTAGACACTGGATTAAATAGCCATGTTCGGGGACACACACCAGCGGGGCCTCAGCACCATGATACTCGACACTCGCTGTTGATCTGTTGGCTGCATTACCACATAGTGCACCTAGCCCTAGAGGAGAGTGTATTAGTCTTTAGGATCAACAATATAACTATCAAGAATGTGATGAAGAGACAGAGTTATTCTTGCTGTGGCCTTCCTCCTCGTGAGAAACTATTCAGTCTGTCCTCAAAGCGGTCATTGGTCAGGGAGAGACTTATGGCATGGCCCAGAGGTCTGGTATGAGCGGAACCGACTCCCTGACCTCTGTAATTGAGATGCAGGAAGAATACTGCATTCGTATCAAATGAAAAACTATTTTAACGCAGACAGGAGGGGCAGTTGCCAGGGAAAATAAGTTGATCGAGGAGTTGACTGCCCCTTGTGGGTTAGTGGTGAGACCTGCTGCCGAGTCTATGATTAGATTGAACATGCACTAATTTAGCTCAGAGTCACAGCAGAGGGATATGCTCAGTGTCAAGAAGGGATGACATCCCCAGATGGTAGCTTGAAAAAGGACAAATTGTTAATTTAACAAGATAGCGGTGTTTTAACTAGCAGGAGACAGAAGAGAACACCCAATAAGCTGTTTTATGTGTTCGTGAGAGGGAAAAAAAGGGAGATTTACCAGCCGGCAGAGCTGCCAGGGGAGACAATGATCACTGTAGGTCAGCTTTGGCAGTGCTGTGAGGGTGGTATGTGTGTGTGCGTGTGTGTGTGTGTGTGTGTGTGTGTGTGTGTGTGTGTGTGTGTGTGTGTGTGTGTGTGTGTGTGTGTGTGTGTGTGTGTGTGTGTGTGTGTGTTTGTGTGTGTGTGTGTGTGTGTGTGTGTGTGTGTGTATGTTTTCAGACTAAAAGTTAGAGAGATAGTCTAGCCACATATTTCTTTTTTCTTTTTTTTTTTATTGAAAGGCAGATAGCGCGTCAGGGCATCATCCCACAGCCAGATAAGCGCCTAGGCTCCTGACATTGTGCTGTTGCCAGGAGTGTGACTGCAGCTTCAAAGCCAGTGACACGTCAGCTTTTGATCTGAGAATAAGCAAGGGCATCTGAAAACCACTGGTCCAAGTACAGCTCACTTCACATGTCTACGCCAAGCTGAAAGGTGGCAACCAGCTACCACCCTGTTAGCATGCATGCAGAGAGCCACAGAGACTCATGACCTGCCTGTGTGCACTAAGCTGCACGCACATACACAAGGCCGATGATAAATATTGTTAAGAAATATTTTAAGTGTCTGTAAACACTCAGATTTCAAGGCATCAAATGCCATTATGTCATTGACTCATGCGGCTGTTTTTAGAAATAATTACTCTCTGCAAACATTTGCCCATGTTTGTCTATTTGAGTTAGCCAATTACTTTTTACAGTGAGTAAATATTGTACTGTATATCTAATATGTTTGGGGCGGATTTCATTTGTGGTGAAAATAGCAAGTTTAAAGGTACGCTTGTGTTTGAATCATGACAGTCTAAGCTGTGTGAGCTGCCATAGATTACAGGCTATTTTCAGTGCTGTTTACTGCTGAATTAATCTTCTGTATTGTGGTTTAGTGCTGTTTAGTAAACTTCCTGTTTTCCTGTTCCTGAAGAAACAATCAATCTGATGGATGTGATTAAATTTGTGATTGAATTATGTTTATTAAAACAGGTGTAATTTAAGCAATCACAATCATGCCCTGCAGCTCGTTGTAGTGGTTGTACTCAAGATATATGAATTGAAAACATGGAGGATAGGTGGATGAGGACAGTTGTAAGAAGAATCCAGAGACAACTGGGAATATATACCTTCATATCACAGTGAGAGAAAGAGAGAAACCAGAGGCTTTATTCTCAAAGATCCTCAGAATAGGAGTTCTGGTATAAGATCTCGGGTCAGGTAGCCATGAAACCTTCACTTTCACTTAGGACTGAGGTAACGGAGAGAAAGACCAAAGAAAGGGGAAGAGAGAGTGAGAAACACAATGAAGTAATATATGGTTCATGACAGGAAGCAAGGAAACAGAGGGAAAAAAGAGAAAAAAATATGGCTGAGGTGGAAAGGAGAGAGGGCAAAACTACATCGGTTTTCATCCTTTAAACTGATGCATCCTTTAAATGGATGCTTAATTGTGAATAAGTGATCTCCTTTTTTTAACTGCTTTTAAAGAATAACTGTCATGATGTTCAATATTTTCACTGTCAAATCCCAAGAACAGACTAAAAAAAACAACAACAGTGAATTGATCCTTTGTCTGTGCGTCACACTGGACTGCACTTGAAGCTGAGACCCTCAAACAGGACAGTTGTAAAGTGCTGAGAAACGAATTAACTCATTTTTGTTTTTGTTTTTGTTGTTTTCATACAAGAACATATAGACTAACACCAGACTTATCATTTAAATGTCCTTGTTAAAGGTTTGCTCAGTATATTGTACAAAGTGAAACTCCACTGAAACCTTTAACACTTCCAAATTTAAACAACTACATTTACTAGCATTTGTTGGTTTTTTCTTAATGTTATTATTTTTCAGTAATGTTAAGAATAAAACCACAAATCCCTTGGACTCTCTAAATACTATTTAAGTGCCTGAGAGCCTTCACCGTCCTTTATGTGAACCAGAACCATCTATTACTGTTCTTTCTGAGGCATTTTCAGGAATTCATTTCCACATAATTCTAAGAAAACACCATATACCACATCATGCCTTTAAGAAAAGCTAAAATATAGATGATGTGATGCATAAAACAGACAGAGCAAGGCCATGTACAGCCATGTATAAGCCTTCTTCAGTAAGGCGGTAGTGTAGAAATATATTCATATCTTATGTCCTTTTTTTGTGCTTTTTTGTTTACTGTATAAACTGAAACACCAAGTATCCAAAACATCTCATTTGGTAAATCATTAGGTTATAACAAGTGTTCTTTTTCTAGCTTTGTAACAGTGCATTTTTTATCAAGCCATAAAGGAACAAAATCCTTCAGCTTATCTGAAATATTAAACATCACCATGATACATTGCTCATGTGCTAAGTGTGAGTATTTGTGGCAGTATGTCTGTATGTGGGGGGATAAGGGAAAACAAATTCTCCATTCATGTGTCATATGTAGTTTCTCCTGCACACAGTAGAAATGTTGCTTTATCTGTACAATTAATTTAGAAAATGCTCATGTTTGAAATTTTGTTGATATTCTACTCAAGTTCACGTAGTCCTGATCAAGAAGTAATCTAATAGAAATAATCATTACTTGCACATCCAGTGAGTAAATGCTTCTATCAACTGTAGTTATTACAGAACCACAGGTATCACAGACTAATAATACCTTTAATGTCGTCAGGAATAGCTGTCACACACAGAGGTAATAGTCATCTATTAGGATGTCATCAAGACCAAATAATGTAATATCCCGACGCGAGGTGAGGAGGAGTTGTGTCTGTGATCCTCATTGTGATTTTTAATGAGACTATCCACCATGTTAGTTATAGGCAGCTGATTATAATGAGGACCTCTGCTCTACACACACACACACACACACACACACACACACACACTTATAATCAACATACTGGAATGATAATGTAGACAGGCTTGTCCTGTTTGTGTTCTAGATTTTTGTGTAATTAACTGTTTCATTAGTCTTCCTAGTTACACCTGTCTCCATAGCAGGCAGACTCGTTGTGTTATAGCACATGTGAACATTCATGTGGACTTTGGGTCTGATATGAAAGGAAACAAAGTAAACCTAATTGGATTCAGTTTGAAATTCATTTTCTCTCTTTGATTTCCTCACTGTCATTTTCTCAGCGGTTCCTCTCAACTGTTTCTCAAAGACATAGTGCCATCTAGTGTACATTGCAGCTGGTTGCATGCCAGGGTTTCTTGTTGCACTCATATTATTTATTCATGGACAATGCGCAATGAAGTGAGAGGCTGACTTTTCCCTTAGGAATATTTATCATTTTGAGAGAAGGCGTGTCTTTTCCTCGGCTCTTGAAAACTCTCCTCCTTGAACCATCGGACATTTGAGGTTTCAGGTTCATTGGGTACTTTTTTCCCCCAGTGGATTGCTTTTAGTGTTTTCAATGGTGAGTTTTATGTTTTTGCAAAGACTATATGTTGGTAATGGTTGGCTGAAAAAGGAAAGCATTAAACATTGACTGCCTCATTACAGCTTTATGTGTCAAATAGAGAATATCACAAACTACAAAGATTTAAAACCTTCTTAGTCATCTCATCACAATTGTTATGTGTTTAAAGACAAATAACAGACATCATTTAAGATATATACAAATTCTATGCTCGGGATAACAATTTGTTTGATATGTTTTTTCTACAAAAATAATTTCATTATATGAAATGTACACCTCTTCTTTCTACCTCACCAAAAAAATGGAATCTATGAATATGCAAATGTTGTTGTTTTTTTCAAAGTTGAACTACTGGACACTTGTGTAAGTTGCATACTGGATCACTACTGCCTTCAAACTAGTTGTGATGTCACAAACCATGCTTGTAGGTGCACTGTTTAAACTCAGATTTAAGGTGAACGCAGACAAACTTTCCACTCTTAGCTGATGAATGTAAAAAACTATTGTCAACCAGTGAAGCTCATCTAAGTGAAATAATAATAATAATAATAATAATAATAATAATAATAATAATAATAATAATAATAAGAGTGGAGGAGGACCTTAAATAACTAATTTTAACTGATTATCTATTTTCAGATATTTGCATCACTAAAATGTGAGTTTCTGACTTTGTTTTCACTGGACTGATTTAGCCAGCAGATGCTGAGAAAAACTCTCACTTGTTAAGCTAAACTTAACATGTGAGGTTTAGTCAAACATTGCCAGTCAATCTCTTGCATTGAGTACAGCCTTGACCCTCTGGGCAGTATCAGAGCTGCTGAAGTGCCTTGGCATCAGTGTGACAGGATTAACACATCAAAAGCAGTGTGGAGGCCTACAGCAGCGTCACACAGTCAGTACAGCACCTTTCATGTTCTGCTCAGGTTCACTACAATTTCACGTAAGCCAACAGCAAGTCAGACGGAAAAAGATAATGGGGCCAACCTGCTGCTATCAGGCTTTCCCTCAGCTTCAGTGAAATATGTCAAATTCTGTGTGTTTGATGAAAGATTGGAGTTCAACAGGCTCAAGTCGAGAAACGATATCTGACTATGTCACATGGCTGCGATGCAAAGGAGCATTTAAGTCTGACATTCAAACTGAGAGTATTGCTGAAAGCCTGCATGATTTTACTTTTCGTGATGCAAACCTTCGATAGTTGAAGGAAAATTAAACCTTGAAGAATGGAGGTGTATGGGCAGGTTGTTATTAACTTAAAAGAAAAGTCATTGGTCACACTATGTGCTATCTTTTGTACTTGATTTCTAACCTTCGAAGAAATAATGTCCTCGAAAGTGGTTACAAATGTGCAACCAATTAATGTTTCTCCTTAAATCATTTTCTATCCTCTGCATTTTTAGTGTATTATTTCTTGTATAAAGTACATATAATATGTACACTGAATCACTGGTTTGATTTGTGTTTATACAAGGCTTTCTTTTCTCCCTCGTAACATTCCCTGTCTTTGCTTAGGTGGTTGACATAAAAGAAAAACTGAAACTGTCCAAGAAATTTTGGTCTAGCCTGCCTGAGGCAATGTGCGTCGAGGACAGAGTGACCGCTGGAAATGCCAGTGATGAGGAGTGCTGGAATGGACACACCAAGGGCAGGTAAGGTTACCGGTGCCAGGGGCTAATGCAGGCTGATTTTAAAGGTTACTTAGAAGTCCAAAGTCTGTTCAACACAATCCATTTTAATCAGTCTAATCCTAGAATTAAGGATCAGATTATTTTACCGATTTAGACTCAGCAGTGCAAGAGTTTGGCATTCTTTGACAGCGATTTGTCAGCTAAACATACGGGACTCTCATGATCCCTCAAATATTTTTGGGTTGTTGTGGATACGCCCTTTAATATATGGTGGAATATGCTTTGCTGCTGATTTCATTATTGTGTATAAAATTGTATTTTCATTCTCCTTTATTAGTGCAACCAGCACAATGCTTCACTGTTCATCTCAATTTTATTTTCAAGGAAAATGTTTGCGCAAATGTTCCTCATGCCTGCAGCTATTACCGAGGTCATCAGCATGATCAAAATATGTTCAGCATTCATATTTTAAATCATTTAAATAAACCTTAAAGCTAATAATTTTACCCCACATGGGATCTGACTTCTGTTTTCTATAAAGGTTAAAAAATAACATCAGTGAAATTAGTCAAGGACATTAAATGTTACCTCTTATAAGTCTGTCAGAGATTTCCGATGTTTTTAGTACCCACAGTGACCTGGGCTTATGGGAAACAAATGCTGTTGTGTGGAACGATTTGTGGAATGCCCTCACATGATGATTTGCTTCTTATATATCAAATAGGATCACAGGCAGCTGACATGTTTTCCCTGGAAAAATATCTCACAAGTATGTCAGAACGTTGCCAAACATGATTAGGTCAAATGTTCATTGTTCCAACATCATTTCGTACTCACAGAGCTATTCTCACATGCTGTGTGAGAACCAAAAATGAAAACACTTGTGTATTCCAACCACCTTTTCTCTGGTCTTAAGACTTCTCATTATGAGTATTCTTTGCAAGTCAAAAAGCTCAGAGTTCATAATAAGGTTGACATAAATATTATTTTGATTACTGAGCGCTCACATGATTTGTTGTCCTTTTAACAAGCCTTTTCCTTTTTTCTCAATCTGAAAGGTATTTCCCTGAAGTCCAAAAGGATGGACTGACCAACCAGTTGAATAACCCCGAGGTGGGTGTGGACATCACCCGCCCAGACACCTTAATCCGTCAGCAGATCATGGCTCTGAGGGTGATGACCACCAAGTTGAAAAATGCCTATAATGGCAATGACATCTACTTTCAGGACTCAAGTAAGCAATTTGCCAATTTTCCCACACAGGCACACAAGATAACATGTGCCTTATTTTCTTTAGCTGGAAAATCTATTTTTGATGTCACCTTCCCTGCCCTAGCTGGACAAATTCATGCTCCAACTTGTCACTCATCTTGATAAGCTGTCTACTTTTTGATACCTAACCTTGAGGCAGAGGTAATCAGCATCAGTGAAACCATAGAAGTCACTAAAGGAGTAAATACCCAACACAGGAAGTGTGTGGTAAACAACAATGCCTACAATCCAAAGTCTTCATCAAGGTTTGTGAAACCCTGATGAAGACATTTGTGGAACTAGTAGCACATTAAGTGTCCTCCATTTACACTCCATTTACACTCACAAGCTTATGTTTACGTTGGCTTAAGTTAGCATAAATATTGTAAACAGGCAAAACCTCGACCCATAAAATCGTAATCTGTGCTGCATGTTAATTAGTGAGCTTTAGAGCTGCTGTTAGGCAGATTTTGTTACCTATGGACAGAGACAGACTACCCATTGCCCCCTTTTTCCAGACTTTGTGATAAGCTGAGCTAGCTCACTGCTGGCTGTAGCTTTATGTTTGCCTGACAGATCTGAGAGTGGTATAAATTTTCTCAACTAACTCTCGGCAAGAAAAGGAAAAACTATTCCTTTTTAATACCCTAAAATATATTGTAACCATCAAAGAAAAAAGGTTTTGCTCAGCAGTCACATTGGGATTACAGAAAGTACACAAGTCAGACTGATATTGTATAATGTTTCCTATTTTACTTTTTCACTTTTTTGTAAATAATAAAAAAATAAAAGTTAAGCTACAATACAAACAAAACACTACATTTTCAGAGACATGCTCAGTCTTGCTTGTGTTTTGTTATCATGTTGCAGGCGATGAAGGCAGTGGCTCGGGCAGTGGCAGCGGCTACACAGAGGTCTACCCCACAGACATGGACGCTGCTGCCAGTGAAGCCCCAGTAGTGGAAGCCGACCGGAGCGGCCCTGTGGATGGCTCTGCCCTGCTCTGTGCACCCTCTGTAGCCCTGCCAACCATGCTGGCCCTCTCAACCCTGGCACTCTACCGACAATGGAGATAATGCTGGAGGAGCTGGCTAAACATGGACAGCAGGGTTAATTTTTTTTTTTTTTCTTTTGCAGTTTTTTGTATTCAGGCAGATTGGAGCTACAGTCGAGCAAACAGTATTGAGGCTAACAGCCTCGAGGCTAAAGGAGTCTGCTCTGAAAAAAGAGCAGTCATGCATCATGATTTCCCACTTTCCCAAAGATCATGCAGTGCCATCCGTAGACTTGATCGTTTGTGGCATCACTTCACCATCTAACACAGATGCCAACAAACTCTGCTTCAGAGATTGAAAAGAAAAAGTATTTCTTGCACATATTGCAGGTATTAATGTAGGTCTCCGTGTGGAAAAATATAACACGCACTTTGATTGTTTTAAGGGTTTTTTTAAAAGCAGAATTTGTTTGTGTGTTGAACAATGTTGAGAATGTGGTTATTGATGCATCTAAAAGAGACACAATAAGTTTACTCTATGTTGAATATTATATTTTAAAACAAACACAAAGGATAATGATCTAAATCAGAAAAATTCAGGAACATGTTGTTTCCACCTTTTAATTAATTGAAGTTTTAATTTGTTCCTTGTTCCATTGTCATTAAATCACATGCCAAATTGTTGTTTAAATCAGATGCTGCCACTGAATCTCATCTTCTGTTTTACAGTAATGTCAACACGATGTTTGTTAAGATTTTTAGGTTTCAGTATATCACGGGTTGATCATGGATCTGCTGTGCTCCTAGCTGTTCACTCAAATGGCTGAACAGCCTCCTTGTGCTCATGTGTTAAACTCACACTTTGTTAAAAGCGATAAGACCGACATTTTTATATACTCATTTGCCTCGCAACAAATTAATTATCTGCGAAATATTTTCATATCATGCTGGTTTTATAGATTTGGCTTTTGGAGTAGACAACTTGGACAGAATTATTACGGAGCAGTTACCGTCATACAGCAGTGCCAAGATAGTCATGTTGGTTCTGTGTTGTTGTGGGGTGCACGGCCTGGTATGCAATCAATTCATTCATGTTTGAAAGGGCTTAACAAATTCTAATTATCACTTATAAACAGTATAAAGAATGATTTACATTATTACTTGGGGTGTGACGATACATTCAGCTCACGAGACGAGATATTGGGTTCACGAGATCGAGACGAAACAAGATTTTAACTATATTTTTAAGAAAACTTTAATAAGGAAATACATGACTTTGTTTATTTAAAATTCACAAAATGGAAATTGAATTGAAATGTTTGAACTAATCAGCTTGTAATGAATCACTTTTTTCTTTCAAAATATATAATTATTATATGCAGTATGGAGCACTGTAAAAGGTTTCCCCATATAGATAGATATTTTATAGATGGATAATTTTGGTATTTATGGAAATAACAACCATAAATACAAAAGTTAGATACAATCACAAATACTAAAACGTAAATTGTAAAGAGTAGAAACAATTCTCATATATAAATATAAATTAAATAAAGAATCCAATTATCACAAATTATAACATATTGCTAATAAAAAAAAACAGAAATAAAAGTAAATTGCACAAATCCTGTATCACATAAATACACAAGTAGAACAACATATAAATTGTTATAATTTGGTAGTGTGACTCCTTTTACTTTTTGCATCATTAGGCTTCCATAGGTGCGCTAGATTCCCTGCTCCTCCTACTTCAGGCTTCAGTGTAGAGACCTGAGGTCAACTTACCGCTGCTCCTCTCCTCATCTCCTACTTCTGACTGAGATCTTCTCAGCAGGTAGAAGCTGCAACAAGGTTAATGATCCACACGTGACATTATAAAAAGAAGAAATGGCGTGCGAATGAGCGATAGAAAACCGATCGTCTTTTTTTTTTTTTTTTTTTTTGGTGCGCCCCTTAATTATAGCTTTGCGAGACAAAATTCACGTCGACGAGAAATATCGTCGCGTTTTGTCTCGCGATCGTGATCGTGATACGAGATCTCGTCACACCCCTAATTACTACATTTCTGTTTCTTTGTCATTAGGGTTTATGTCTACATTAAGTGAGTGGTTGTCCAGGTTTCTGCATTAAGTGACCTACATGTAAAGACACTCAATAATGAGATACTACTGGCATTATAAAGGAAGTCATACACAGTAAAGTAGTGTTCTGTATATGTTTAAATGTACATGTACATTGCACTAGGAAGAATACATCCATTCAATACAGAATCGCCGTCACCAAATGAAGTCTTGCTGCTCCTGTGCTGTAATCTCTATATTAATTTACGGCATTAGGGCTTATAATTTTTCTGCTGCCTCCTCAGAAGTATTTCCACAAAAATTTGATTTTGTCAGAAGATCCAGAAATCCTGGATTTGCATATACAGGAATTGCAAGAACAAAGACAAGTTCCATAAAGTGCCACTTTTGTGTGTGTTATTAAATAGCCAAAGCTTATTCTGTAACGGTTTGGATAAAACAGTTATTAAAATGTGCACCGTAGTACTTGAACAGCAACAAAAGTGAAATACTGTCAAACAGTATTAAAAAGCCAAGTTGGAAGTCTCAAAATTTCTGGAAATTCATTCCCACAATGATGTAAAAGGTGAGGGGAATTATTAAAGAGAAGAAGTAGCAAACGGAACACAGTGGTTACTGGAAATGCAAAGAAAGGGTCCCTAAATGTATCTGTAAAGCTTGAATGGTTATGTCTGCAGCACAGACAGGCTTGAAGCCGACCACAGTCACCTGTGAAATGAGAATCTGTGGAGACTGGACAGGGCTGAATGCTCCGCTGGAGCTCCTCAGTAGAGCGTACTTACAGAGAATGTGAGAGGCCTGGCACTGCTGAGGGGGGCGGACAAAACCAGCCTGTATGTATGTCCACTGTTCTCTGAGAGCCCGTCAGCTCCATAACCACCAGGCCAGCTAATCTTACTTATCCAAGGAATTAGCCTGTGTCATACCCTTTTTGCAGTATATCAATGAATAATTGTTGAGCTTTTACTTTATTGCATTTAAATCAGCATCAACATAACAAAGACAAAAATATATAGAAAATATATCAAATGTGTCATTTAAAAGGATTCTTTATTATGAATATTGATCTTGCAGGATGCCCTTTTTATGTTTTGTATCATTGAATATTTTTGCAATAAAATATTGAAAATTGAGGTCCGGTCAGACACATTATCTGAAAAATAGAATTAGCAGGAAAGGCTGTGCTGTAAGTCAACATTTTTTACAATCAATGCATTGCTGTTTGAATTTAAATCCTAAGGAAGTCAGTTTGTTTGGAGTTTGAATATAACTTCAAACTGCAAAGGGTGAAGAACCAGATGAGAAAATATGCCTTACTGTTTTTCAGTGCAATTAAGATGATTGCATTGTGTTTTGTTACTGTTCTTGAGAATAAATATTTATTAAAAACATTCCAATAGATTTGCATTTGTGGTGACTGTTGAACAAACTGTATAAGGCACATAATACTGAGGGAAAGTGCTAGAAATGAGGTCAAGCCTTGGTAAAAAAAGATTGTTTCCACACCACTTAAAGTATATATGCATTTTGATTGGTTTCAGTAGAAACTTGGAGTAAGGTTCAATCAATATTTTTGAATGAATAGTACATGATTCGCAATATGATTTTAATACAAAATTATATTTAATATCTAAAAAGTACTAGTGTCATTCTTCTACGCGTTTAATATTTTCCTCTTGTTTTACAGAGCATTTTAGATTGCCTGCTCAATCTCTTTTAGGCATATCTGGGTGCTGAGGTGCTTTTCAAAGCAACTGGTGAAATCTAGGCTTCCTCTGTGTACTTCCTATTTGTGAAGTCTGCTTTTATTAGGGGTTCAAAGCCTCTGTTTTTCCGTTGACGCAGGTAGAGCACAAAGATAAGAAGAAGCACCAGGAGACCAATGAAGACTCCCCCAAGAGTGGAGCCCAGCACAAACACAGTGGGGCCTCCATCTGCATCTGTAAAGATGAAGTAGAGATATTCATAGAAACCTTTCTGCAGCAAGCACACTATGTAAATGTCATTATTTGTGTTAAAACAAAATGTTAAAGGTTTTTGCTCCCACATAAAAAGAAAGATGTGGAGCAGTGAATCAGCATCAGTGACTCAGTATTACTCAGCTATGAAATGACACTTGTGGCTTGAGCCTAAACCCTCTTGTGGCAATTTCACAACACTGAATTGCCCAAGAAAACAGCCGATGTTTGCTATTAGCAAACATTTATTCTCAAGCTAAAAAATAAACAAACATAGAAAAGCATGATAATTACAGTATTTTGCACCATGATGTTATGCATTCACAACATTTTTCCTCTTGGGTTTCTGCTTTATTAAGTCAGCGTTCACATCTACAGTAGAAAAGAAAAAACGTTCTCTCAATAATAGGTTTCCATTAGCAAAACAGTGGGGACGAGCAGTCTGTGCCAGAAACTTGTGTTGGAAGAGAGAACGTCTAGAGCCCAGTAAATGTCAGAGATTACTTTGTGCCTTTGTAGTTGTGGTTGATAAAGTCTAATGATCCTTTTGTTGAAGTACCAGTTTGAAAATACTCTATTACAAGTAAATGTCCTGCATTGAAAATGGTACTTAATTTAAACTTTCTATGTATTATTCGCAAAACATACTTAAAGAATCAAAATAAGTACCCAATGCATAAAAATGTAGAATATATTATATCATAGACTTGTTTCTAATGAATTAATGTAAGAGTAATGTTACTATTGTAGTTGGTTGGGCTGAGTTGGTTTTAACTACTTTGTATATTATTGGGTAGTTTTATCTGTAACATCCTATTTTATAAGCTTATTATATGTTGTGTGTGTAAAATCCTAATTTGTAAAATAACTGGTAACTATAGCTGACAAATCCATGAAGTGAAGTTGAAGTATTAAGTGGCATAAAATAGAAATACTCGAAACTTTTCTTAAGTACAATATTTGAGTATATGTACTTAGTTAAATTCCACTACTACTTTCTATCAAAGGTTATATAAACTAATTTGCTCACCGTCTATGGCAATGGAGTAGGAATATCCGAGCTGCTCAGATGTGATGTAGATCTCCTCATTAGTGATCGGAGGGAAGAATGGAACCATGTTGTAGTCTCTGTTGTGACCAATGGGGGCCATCTCATCTGGGAAGGTGGCGTTGGATGGAGCAAACCTCTTCATCCACTCATCAAAAATGGCATCAGTGAAAGCATGGAGAACCTAAAAGGCACAAAACCAGAAAAACATTGTTGATTTTTATGTCAACAAATCTAACCATGTCATTTCATAATAAAAGCTGAAATCAGATTCTGACCAGAAAGATGGGGTCGTTGGCTGCGGAGTGAGACAAAGCGCTGGTTCCATTGAGCATGGAGTGTACGAGGTTGTGAAGGTTATTGACTGATTCATCCAGTTCTCCGTCTGGTTTATCGTACCCTTCAAGAGCGTTTCTGTGTGTTACAGAACATAATAATTATAAACAGTACTTCAGTCAGGGTCTCTTAAAACCTGAGGGATAAGGCTCCTATGTTTTTGGTCAATAAATCTTATATACAGAACCAAACCAAATATGAACTGATCCTACTTACAAGTATTATGTTTGTATCCAAAGCCTGATATATCTTCTTCCTGTGCTGTAGACCTCCATTGTTGTCCAAAAACTGTCCTTCACCCAGAAGATTACCATTATGTTAGCTTGTTTAGAAAGGGGTTCCAAACCATTCAAACTGCTTCCTGTGCATGTGCGTCAGCCTTACACTGAACTACTCTCCGGAGACTGAAAACCTGATTGCTTTTATTATTCTTAGGAGACATTGCACTGGATGACATGTTCTTGACATGTCATGTGGCTCATCAAGGTTTTTAAAAGGTTTTTGGACAATAATGGAGGTCTACAGCACAGAGGAATGATACATATCAGGCTTTGGATACACACACAAAACTTAATACGTGAATAAGATCAGTTAATTGCTTGGCTCTGCAGATGACAACAAGAAAAATATAGATAATTGCCAGCCTTATCCTTCAGGTTCCAGTGGAACCCAGAGAATTGCAGACCACATTAGTGAGATTGACATAGTAGGTATAAATTTAAAATGATTACTGATGCCGAGCAGCAGATTTGTACCTAAAACTAAAGGATGAGTTGGTGAAGTAGGGAGGGCTGTCAAAGTCCCTGATTCCAAGACAGCTTCTTATGTCAGTCATAGTGGGCAGAGATGCATTAGCTTGCTCCATTATCCCTCTCTGAATGAAACCCTCACCGGTGCCATTGCAAAGAGTCACCAGGCGATTGTAGTCATCCAAACTGAAAAACCCCCCAAAAAAACAGTCAACAATCAACAACAATTAAATATTTTACAGATTTATGCCAATCAAAACACATACATTTACCCCACAATGTTTATTTCATTATAATTCAACTATTGAGTCTTTTCCCCTTCTGTCAATAATTTATGCCAACCTGTTACACACCACCCCCCATGTGGAGAATCTGGATTGGTTACTGATGAGGGAGGGGTTGTCTGGGTTTCGCCCCCCTAGCAGAGAGTCTGTGCAGACATCACACTCACTCTGCCCCGTGGCAAAGTTCCAGTAAGGGACTGCAAAGTTTTCATTGCCAGTCAGTCTCTGCAGGGAATAGACACATTTTATTATATGATATTGACGTAAGTATAATAAGTGTGGACTTTTTAGGCCCAATACCAGTTCTCATTGTTATTGTCAATGTGACTTGCATGATATCTTCTCCTTTTCTTCCCAAGGTTTCCCTGTCACTCTATTGTCATCTATCATCTGTCATTCTTCCTTTTTTGGCCCAATAGACTGCATCTACAAAATTGTCTACATCTATTGAAGAAATATAAATATATTGTGTTTTTTTCCCCAGATTGTGCTGAAGGGAAGACTGTGGCATTAAAAAAGTATCTTTCAGTATGTGACACAAATTAAATTTGTTTTAGGTTATCTGTTCTTTAAGGCAGAGTGAATGAGTATCTGGTATGTATTTGCTATTGTTATTGTACTATGTTATTGATCATTTAACAGAAAGGATAAACTGTACAAAAATTATCTCGAGAGAAACGTATGTATATGTATTACACAATAACCCAATTTATGATGTAAAATTAACTACAAAAGGGAATATTATAAATGGGGTAGCAACACAATTAAAATGAATATACACGGTCGCCCATAAAGTTGGAATAATTTTGTTTTCAGACACATTCCTCTTTTTATTTTCTATTCATACATATCACCTTTGACCAGGTGCAATGAGATTGATCAATACAATTTTGAGAATATATACACTGTATCTATCAAGAATAAATCACATTGTCACAATCATTTCATCAGAAGAAGTAAAAAATATTTTATTCCAACTTTATGGGCGACCGTGTATATTCCCTCAGTAACAAGCGTCTACTAATATTTTCTCAACAGTTTGGTCTAATAATTTAAAAAAGCACTTCTATAACATACAGTACTGGCATGCCATTGACCTGACCCAGTCATGCAATAAATGTGTTATTTTTTTCAGAAAATGACACATACCTGTAGCTCTCTCTCCAAGCTGAGCAGGTGATATCTGTGCCAGGTAATGAATGCTGGTCCTTTGTGTGAGAAATCAATGCCTTTGAATGGACGCCCAGGACCTACAGAGAAATTACATGTTTGACTTTCATGTAGGATTCAGAAGGCAATAATTTGCACAACACACTATTATTTGTAAAGGAAAGCAAATTAGTTTGTCTAACTGATAACATTAAAGTAGACAACAACATAATATCTACATTATTTTTACAGTTTGAATTTTAAGGTCAAAATCTACAATTACAAATGGGAATATGTTTTAAAATTACATGACCACACAACTATTAAGATAATAACTGTCATGAAATAGTAAGGAAAACATTATCAGTGATCCAACTCATATTTAACTCACTGTACTTATCTGCAGCCATATTTAATTGGGCTACAAAAATGTCATATAGCTCATATATATGATCAGTATTTGTCATACATCACCAGAACTCATTTAAATAAATTGTGACATTCATATTAATATATTCCTATGTTATTATATTTCTATGATTATAATATCCCCATAATATTCATAATAAACAGAGTCAACACCATGAACTAACTGTGAACTTATTATGGCTATATAACAAGAAATGTGACCGTGCTCATTTACCAAGCAGAGTGTCTCGGACAGAGTAGTAATGTTGCCAGACGAAGAAGTCGTAGATTGAAATGTTGGCAATCTGGGGCTCAGTTCCATTTGGTCCAAGGAGTCCCAGCCAGTGCTGGGTGGCAATCACGTAGTCTGGGTGGATGGTGGTCTTAGCCAGTTCCAGAGCATTAAGGAACTCTGCGAGCTCTTCAGGGGTCAGGGAGTGGATGTTCTTTCGTACCACAGGGGCTTTCCTCAAGTCACAGTTTGGTCCAGTCCAGCCAAACTTACACTGACCACAGTCAAATCCTGCAAAGTTACCTGCAATACAGTGGGCAAACTAAAGGTGTCAAATCATGTTGGTGATGGTCCATGTTTAAGATGAGCCCAACTGAATCTAGTTCTCCTTCAGCTGCTCTCTGACAAAGCATGTTAATAAAAGTACACACGACTCACCAGTACACCTGCAAGTCTGGTTGAAGAATTTGGTCGGCCACCTCTCTCGGTCATCAACATTTCTCAGCCTGTAGGGTCCTCCCCAGGGTTTGCTGTCGAATCGAACAGCGGAGCAGTTTCCTCTCCCGGACAGAGAGCCACACACGTTGTCAGGATCAGAGCCCAGAGCAGGGCAGCACTGCTTGGACTGGATTCCCTCCACGGTGCAACACACTCGAGGAAACTGAGCCTCTGCAGCTTCAGGCCAGAGAAGTAAACAAAGAAGGCCGAGACCCAGTGCATTCATCATCATTTACCTGTTCGTTTCTTCCAGTCAATGGTAACAAATCAGTTTGTAGATCAACTTTCAGCTGTAATGTGGTCAATTAGTTCCCCCAGCAAAGTGTGGAATCTCACTCTGCTATGGTCCCCCTTTGTGTATCTTCAAATTAGATACAGTGATAGTTTAACAGCTGCGGAGACAACACTTAAAGCTGAATCATGTTGTGTTCCAGTTGGTTACATGCACAGTTAGAAAGCCACTGATTTCTGTTCATGCTTTTGTAGAGCTGAGGAGGATTAAGCCATCCGGTCTTGTGATGATCACCTGACAGCAGGGCTGTGGACTGGAAGATCTGAATGAATACCAATAAAACTGCCTGAGGAAACCATAAAGTTTTACTCAGCCACTTTGTACCATCAGGGGAAAATGTTTCTCATTTGATATTTTAAGTCAATTAGAAAATAGAGAACAACACAGACATCTGATTTGCATCAAACAGAACAGATGAGAACCTGTAGAGCTATTTGGTCAAATACAAACAGAGAATATATATTATATTTATATATAAGTATATTAAATAAAGTACAAATTTGATCTAGTGCCCCTAGATCTCTTGAGTAAATCAGTGGGGGGCTAATCACTTGAATCCAGATAGAGGTTTTTGGAGTTTGTTTTTTGTAGCCATTCTGTTTGAAGCTAATTTGTGACACTAATCAGTCTTTCCACCCTCTTTACTCTTGTCAGAAAGGTATCAGCTTACACTCTATGCTGTGCATGTAAAGTGACAAAAGAGCAATATAGAAATTACAAGACTTAAAGTTGTAGTGTAAAAGAACAGTGAGTTATCTTTCACACACTATATCCATACTGGTATATGGCTATAACATAATGAATTTTAAGGAATTATTTGAAATATACAGCTTACTGTGACATCCAAGGATAAACTTCTCAAAAAAATCTGTCTACACTGACACCTACATTACAATGCAAGCGTAAATTATGTGCCTTAAGAGTTTAGAAGTTTTGTAATATGCTATCATATGTTATTTACTGTAAGTAGAATAAAACAGTCTTAAGACACTGGCATGATCTTTTGCGAACAAAGGGCTTAAAGTCTGCTCTCTGGTAAAAAGTAAACCATGAAAACGCCCTCAAGGCAGAAGAGCTGACTGTATATTGATTCTAACTGTGACAAAGACTCGTGTGTGACAGATTCCATGTGACGAAATGACTCATTTAACACTATGTTAACACATATGACACTGAAATATGCATATTCATACTGTTTATGGATTATGTTCCATTATTATCTATGTGTACTTTTTCTTTGTGCATGTTGTTTCTTGCATCTATAAATATATATATTATCACCCACAACCCAGTTAATTCCCTCTTTTTATTCAAAAATATTGTTTCCCTCTTATGTATTCTGTCAGTGTTTTTTTTTAATTCTATTTTACTTGGGGTTTTTTTATTACATTGTCATGATTTTTGTTTCTCGTTTGCACTGGTCTCAGATTGTTTTACTATTTACATTTGTTCCGTCTTATAATCAGATTGTCAGTCATCTATGAAACACTGATTGATTTGAATAAAGTTAAACTTGACTTGAACTGGAGTGGCATGGATGAGGGTAGAAAAATAAAATAAAATTCTACTTATTAAAAATGTTTAAAAAAAACAACAAATTAACTTATCATTCCCTTTCATTACCATTTACTTTTTGTCTGTGTGTGTTTTTAACACTTCAGATATTATGGTAAAATTCATCACAACCCACACATAATCACTTGAGTTGTGAGGTTGCACTTGTGACTGAGACCACAAGTTGCCACTGGTATTGGATGAGACGATCATATTGGATTGGTCTGACTGTGTCTTACATTTTTTCTTAAGCAGTCTTTGCTCAGAAGCAGGAACTCCATACCTATCAAAGAGGCTTTACATTGACTGAAAACCCTGAGGCTTAAACTTGTCACTTTGACCCACACTCCTGATGCATTCCAGTGGCCTGGCATGTGACTGCTGATGTAGGCTACATGTAGGAGGGGAGTCTATATTACACTATACCAAAGAGAATGTTTTTAACTCATTGCCGTTGTTATGATAGCTATAAATTGACCAGCTAGGCTCATTATAATTAAGATAAAATGAAGAGATAAATAAACATTTGGAATTTTCTCTCCAAAGTGAATTCACACTCAAATTCTCAAGTATTGTTTGTTAACCTCTTTACACTCAGTGTATCAAGATAAACCTTGATCCTGCTGACCGGGATACCCGCAGACCCCCAACATAATTTTCTCATAGCTTATGTTTGCTTTATTTTACCATTCCAATTTTTCATGACTTAGTCAATCTTTTTTTTTTCCCTACTGACTTTAGATCATTGTTTTCTGTTTCTGTTTAATTAGTGCTTTTTAAAAATAGCACTGCATTGGGGTACTGAGGGACCCCCAGTCAAAAGCACCTAAGTCCACCATGCAGTTTTTATAGATTAAACTTTGTATCGAGTTCATGTTCGCCATGGGTCAAAATTTAAAGTAGCACATACTATCAGGAGGTAGCGACACTCTGTCAGTCATTCTGAAGGCTTTGAACACATGATAAAAGCTGCTGCTTTTAATTGAAGGAGAGTATGTATTTACGTTTTACACAATATGCAAATTAACTGTGGTTTTCCTAAAATAATAATAATCTGTTATTTTTCAAATTACATGAACTACATAACTAATTATGCTTTGAGAAGAAATAAGTTAATGATGTTTGTGTCTTACAGTAGCTTATTCTTAGCATCTACAGGGACCCCAGTCAGTAGTCCATGTGTGTTAAATATTTTGGTAGAATGATGGTTACAGTAAGGTGATATTCCCCATGATGTAATCTGTTCCAAATGCATTTCTCTTTGGAAATGCATTTGTGCTTCTTTACACTGTAAACTAGGGGTCAAAATCCAAATTTTACAAAAACATGGATGATAAATAAATATTTCATGTCTATGTCCAAAATGCCTCTGAAGATGTAACGTGACAGATGTACATGATAATCTGTGCAGAGTAGACATAAACACAGCCCCATGAGAAAACTCATGTGTGACCACTGAGTCCTTTACACAACAAGCCTGGTGAGGTTCACTGCACTTGATTAGTGAGCAGAATTCCTGCAAATGGAAACGTCTCTCCACATTTATTTCAGCAAACAAGTCTGTGAGCAAGTGTGAGGAAAATGAATGGCAAGGGTGAATATGACTCTGATGAATGATTCAATTGTTGTTCATCACAGTCATGGCTTGTCATATGAAGGAAAATTTGATGTTTTGCCCCCTAAAAGTGTAATCCATTTCAAACCAGTGCACAGATTCACAGATTTAAAATCAAATCAAAGACAAGATAACATCAAAGATTTTCAAATGAAAAACAGATTTACTTACTTAAAAGATTTCCCAGACTAATTTAGGGACTATTTTTTTTAAACAAAAAAAAACAAGCAAATGTACACAGGCATGAAGAAGCATGTCTAACATCTCCAACACCCTCAAACAGATGCATGTAATCCAATAACACATACATTTATTGTAAGTGTGTGCTACATAGCACACACTACACTATACAGTGTTCATGTATATGTGAGCATGTCTGGATTATATCTATTAAAAACTATGTAACTTGAACATATCCTTGAAAGAAAAACCTGTTTTTCTTATGGAAACAATATGCGAAACTATCAGCTGAAAAGCAGCTGCATATACATCAACATAATGTGAAATTCTCTCAACAAAATGACTATTTTTCTTTCAGGTATTCAGATACTATTACTTTTAACTTGCTACTAGAAATGTCTTCTGCCCACAGCTGACATCTAAAAATGTGTAAATAACAGAGTCCATTATACCTACTGAAACACAGGATGGTGCCAGAGAGCCATGGAGAAATAAGGTATATGTATAATGATATGCAAGATGAGTGTGAAAGGGGGAAAATAGGCTATTTCAATAAAAAGGAAGGGTCTTGATAATTAATATTATCTGTACCCTTCTGCTGATCAGTTTAATAAAATAATACCATTCAAATGGAATCACTGTCATACATATTTTCTGCCATTATATGAGAAGATTTCAAAGAGACAAAATGGGAAGATATTTATAACACAAAACAGAAGAGTAGTTGTTGGAATAAATTTTGATTTGCATATCACTTAGTTAAAACTCGCAGCATCTATTCAGTTTCATTTGTCTTTTCATATGGAGTTCCCCTTCTCAGGTTCAACATAAGTACATACACAATAGTCCATAATTTATCTTTGAAGTATAGGACAAATGAAACAATTCGGTTAATAGTGTTTCAATGAATGCTGCAGGTAGAAGTGATTCATTGTTTGTAAAATGATCTACTTGTTGCCATGTGGATGAAGAAATGCATCCATTTTCTTAAAAGCCTTGTGAATATTGCAGTTAACACCTAACCCACTCTGCATACGTTTTCAGGAATATGTGTTGGCAAAGTAATAGAGGCTCTTTTCAGTTTCTAATTGAGGCCACTCCAGTTACATTCAGAGGTTTAAAGAAGGGATCTCACAGTGAAAAGCAACTGATTCAAATGTTTTTGCTTGTTTGTGATTTATTAATGGTGTGTAATGAGAAGAGCCACTCAACAAAGCTTGCTGTGTTTTGGGTTTTCTGCATATTCATACTAGATTTTTAAATGAGAACATACCACATTTAAAGTAGTTATACTCCTGTGTAGGGGTTACTACACTTGGAAATTAATCTTATGCACTCATAAAATTAATTAATTAAGAGGAAAATGAATTACATCAAATTAATCTTTATATCTGAAAGTTGTGAACTCTGAATACAGAGATCTTAATCTCTGTTGTAAAGGAATAAACAAACACAACGACTTGATGATACATCAAGATATTGTTTGAACTCACAAGGGTCAGGGATAAATAGGGAATAAATGAGCATATATATATATATATATATATATATATATATATATATATATATATATATATATATATATAATAAACGAATGAAAGAGGAAATTAAATTATGTTATTGTTGATTTGCGATGACAGGCAAATAACTAAAACTGAATTAGCTCTTAGATTAAACTCTTAAGACAGAAGACATGGAAGATGGTTAGTTGCTGCTGTTTCCGTGGTGATGAAGGGCTGATGATGAGGCTGACTTCCCGAAGAGTGCCGAGCATGGTGAGGCAGACTCGGTGATCCTCGGGTCGCCAAGGTGACAGCCAGATAAAAAGCTCTGCAGGTTCAGTGAGGCACTTTGGCGCAGCGTTCCTCAGGAGAATGAATTCAACGCTGGTCATTCTGAGACGAGCCGGCCACACAGCAAACACACAAACAGGAGTGTGTGTTCCAGTGCATTCAGTAGTAGGTTGAGGAGTTGGACCTGGAGCTGTAACTACCAAAAAGTATTTTAAAAAAGTCTAAAATTTTGAAAATTAAAGGTTAACACAATAAGAATAGGAGATTACAAAAATGATTGATTATTCATATGGCTAAAAGTGTGCAATGTCTAATGGTACTTGGTCTGTGGCTTTAGGCATCTTTTCAGTCTTTCTTCTGTTGCTCTCAGCTACAGTAAAGAGCCATGATAGGCTATCACAGCTGGCAAGGCCGAGAGGAAAAGGGAAGAAGCAGCAGCAATGGCCAGCAAGCAGCCAAAAGCCACAGACAGAGATTTGTAAAAACCTCTTATGGTCTAGGTTTTGGAAGAAATAGTATCTTTGGCATCCCTGATTTCATTGTGTGAAGAGAAAACTGGCCCCCAACTTCAAGGGGAATATTTTTTTGCAATAGAATATTTTAAAGCAAAGTGCTTACAAATTATATACTCACTTTTTTCTGTCTTCATTGCAGGCAAATCATGAAAGTCGGAGGGAAAACACTTAGAAATTGTATTATTGATGAACCAAATAAATACAGAATAAATAAATCATATCTCTTGTCGGTTACAACTATGAAGAAAGAGACTTATACAGAGCTTAGCACTCACATCATAGTTAAATAATACACTTATATCAAATATACTCATGTGGCACCATGTAAATTAACAGATTTTGAAGCAGAGTATCTATATTACCAAAAAAAAATCCTTTTTTTCTGAAACACAATAAAGGTTAACATTGGTTAGACATGTCAAAATATATAATTTTATGATTCTGAAGTATGAGTGGAGGTGGTTCATCCACGTTTGTATCTCAATAGAAAATATGTTTTTCATTCCAACTGTCCATTTTAGGGTTGTTTTTTTTGGTGTGTTAATTGTCTTTTCCTGACATCCTTCATCTAGCTTTCAGACCCATTAGGTCTGTGTGTCTGTGCTCACACACAGAAAGACTGTAAGACCAAAACAAATCATCATTTTCATCTTATTTTCCCTTGTTCATCCCCTGCACCTGCGTATATTAACTAAACTAAAAAAGAAAAGAACATTGACAGCAGGTTACATAAACCCTGTTGTGCTTCAGTTATTTACATGGAACCAATCCAAAATAAATTATTATAAAAAGCAACAGATAAGATGACATTAAAAAATATACTTACAACTGTTGAAATTATAAGTTCATTATACTGTATGTTATATATACATCATAGCTTAGGTCTTACATGAAATCTAATTCAGTAAATAATTCATAATAATTTCATCAAAACAGAATAAACAACATTTTAACAAAAAAAATATGTATTACTTTCTATATCTGGTTTATTAAAACTCTTTAAATACATCGTAGTATGCTAATTATTGAAATCTTGTCAAAATCCACGAACCTCTATGACTGAAAATTATTGTTTGAAAATGTTATATCCATCTTGTAAGATTAATACATTTACTAACTCATTTAAATATGTTACTGTTTTTCTGCTATGATGTTGTCATGTCTAGTTGTGACAATTTTTAAGCAACACATTTTTGTCTCAGTGGGGACCGTTAAACACAACTAAATTAAAAACAAAGTCTTCGAAAGGGTGTCATGTGAACTTTGCAAATAGTTGTGGTTGTAATTCTCCTTTATATTATGTATATTATTATATATTATATGACAGTATTTACAAGTATGAGGGAAACACCAATAGTGCTCAGACAGAGAATGATGTGCAGTATCTGTAGACAATAGGAGGGGGGCAGTGTTGCTGTTTCTGGTGGTCCTGGTTGGCTGGAATGACTGGAATGACTGGCCCTAACAGTTTGCATTTCCTTCAGGATGCACTACCAAATATGCCATGAAATAGTCTAGGATTGGCCATCTTTGTACTTTAACTGTCACCATTTCAAATCTCAACCATGCCAAGCAGTGACTGACAGTATATACAGTGGACTGGGTGGTATGCAGTCATGTGAAATGAGTAGCCTGTATAGAGTTTTAATCCTCTTTAAAACTCCTATCCATCTCCAAATTAATATCTAGGGGCCACATATACCTCTGCACTAGTTTGTAGTCTGTATAAACCACTTCTCTGGCAAACTAATCAAATTATTCACTGGAAAATAAGATTAATAGTTATGCTGCAAAACATGCTTGAGGTCAATTATTTGGGAGATTCCAATGATATACTCATTACACTATAAAGCCAATTCAAGGACAAACAGCATGAAGAACGTTGTTGTAGATTAATTGCCATTAAAGGTCAACATGCGTTCAAATTGACAAAGATGCTATCCATTTTCATCAGTATGAAGTGCACAGTATATGGGAAACCTATAATGCTCATTACATGCATTTAAATGGGTCTGTCCTAATTACTAATCAGACTCTTGTACCATTAGAGATGGAAATTAGAAATACAAAACAGTCCCTTGGGCTTCATTCACTCAGAATATATTAGAGTTTCCTTTTTACAAGGATAAGTGTTGGCATTTTAAAAATAAAAAACAACACAACCCTAGAAACTTTGTCGTACATAACAGAATTTTAAAGGCAGGAGTTTCACTTTTTATTCTTAAGCTAAAATCATGAAAACAAAAGTGCAACACTAAAGAACAATTGTTTAAAAAATATAACAGAGTAGTGTGATATATTTTTGTTTAACTGGCTTCTAAAAAAACAAAACTATACTGTTTATTCTGCTATGCCCCAATCAGACTATTGGCTAGACCCTTCAGTGATTCTTTCTTCAGTGATTCCCGCCCACCTCTCTGGCAGCTTACCGATTTACATTTGAGCATAATGCAAGCATTAGAGGAGGCACAAGGCAGCCCTGATAAGTTACAAAGTGCTCCAGGGGTAAACCTCGTAAGAGAGGGTTTGGAGTTATTTACAGCGTTCAAATCCTTCAAAAATTCATGTCTGGAGGATGAGATTGGTTTTGCAGTTGATGCTTTGCACACAAAGCAAACACAATGCATATGGAGGGTGTTTAGCTGTAAATGACCAGATGACATTAATTCTAATTGACTGATCTCATCCCATGCTTAGGACCAGTGTGTATGATACTACGAAGGACACAAGGGTCCTGTCAAGACACAATGTTACATACAAAGCAACAAAACAGAAACACTAAGATTGGCTTAAAACGGGAGGGAATACAGAGGACTGAAAAAATGATTTTTAAATGCAATTTAATTTTCAATGAAGCAATACTTAAGTTGTATGGCATTTTCTATTCAAAGATATGTTTTGATTGTGCAATTCTCATAATAAGAGTGCTCAAAAATTGCAAAGCCATTACAAAGGAGGTTAAAGGCAATGGAATTCCTTCTTATCAGAAATGCTTTCTGTACAGTTGTTCCATTTGAAATGCATTTAATTGCAAATAGAAAAGAAGAGAGAGAAAGCCAACAATGCGAGGGGCTGAAGCATTTTTCTCGTCCGCTTTGAGTGAGCGTATTCAAATCTAAGCAGGCAGACAATGAGGGAAAGGAATCGTGCTCTGAATAGTCTCTCTCTCTCCTTTTCATTCCCAGGCCAATCCACAGCCTTCTTCTTCTCTGCTGTTAGGGGCGGGCTTTCCACACGCAGCTCAAACTTCCTCGCCACTGTAGAACAACACATCCACCTGATAGTGTGGAAGTAGCAGATATGTAGGCACTATTCATCATGTCACTGTGAGAGACCTGTGTGGGAGTCTGGGCTCCTCTGTAAATATTGTCTATGACAATCTACATGACACACGTGGAGTCAATATTATGTTTTCACAGAGCTGTTCACCCACTTGTTTGACAGGGATGCCTCACCTCACTTGCATCAAGTTTTGCCAGGCCCTTCCTCTAAAGCTATGGCCAAGCCTTAACCCGGGATCCCTCTCGCCACTCGTTCCACTGAGGGGAGGGGTATCTGAGGATCATGGGGCACAAAGTGCTTGAAGCCTGGGCCTTTGTTGGGGCAAACTGGGAGAGAACACCCCCAGCAGATATGCTGACAGTCTCATGGGAGCAAGAGAAGAAGTTGAAGCAAGAAAGTGCACCCTTCAAACTTTCCAGTGCAGTGCTAGGAATTCTATTTTTTCTCAACAAAGATTTATACATATTTATACAACCCCAAATACTGATAGGAAGGTGGTAGAAAAAAAAATCTTGGAATTGCAGAGGTAAACTATATGTAAATGCCATAAAGTAATAGACTTGTAGTGCAAATCACACCATTTTATCTTTAATTTTGCTTTCGTACCCTCCCCACTACCCCCCATCCTCTTTCCTCTGGCTTAAAGGTGCATCAGAGATATGCATTTAAGCATATTCAGAACACGGGGCGTGAAATTAAATGTGTGGCAGAGTGAGAAAAATATACAGACGCTGGAGATGCCTTAAAAATAGTCATTTATGCAGATGGAGAGGAGTGAAATCATTTGCAATGGGATGACCCTCTCTCCAAGCATTTCTCCCCTCACTGTTCTTCCCTAATCTTGCACTGTATCTTCATTTTTCATTGAACTCGCCAGTTTGCTGCTAAGCAGCCTTGTAGATAAGGCAAAGTGCTAAAAGGAGACGACAGAAGGAGCTCAGTGGGCCCGTTTCTATTGCACTTTCACCCAAGGCAATGGGCAGAATTTAACGGATTCCTTCCAACATATGTTTTTGCCAGATAAGTAAACAGTGTGTGTCGGAAATGAAAAAAAAAGCATTTGCAATTTAATGACATTACAGCTCCCAGCTTAGCCCGCCGTGCTGCGAGGCGAGGAGCAGAGAAAGGGGAGAGCGGAAGAATGGAACCGGGTGTCATCAATGTTTTTTTTTTTCTTTTCCCTTGCAAGAAGCAGCACTGAATTCTTCTTATTCTTTTCAAACCCCTTCCCTTCTCCATCCCTTCCTGCTATTTTGTTCTCTTGCCCATAGTTTCCTCGCCTTTGTCAGAAGGAAATTATCTATTATTTTATTCAGAAACTTGCCATCCCCTGCCATACTACCCTCTCCAACATCTGATTTTCTCAGATTTCCTGAGCTAAAACACATCTACTCTGGCCATGGGTTCTCTCTCTCTCTCTCTCTCTCTCTCTCTCTCTGTCTCTCTCTCTCTCTCTCTCTCTCTCTCTCTCTCTCTCTGTCTCTCTCTCTCTGTCTCTCTCTCTCTCTCTCTCTCTCTCTCTCTCTCTCTCTCTCTCTCTCTCTCTCTCTCTCTCTCTCTCTCTCTCTCTCTCTTTTGTCTGGCTTCATCAAAGTGCAATAGATGCTTGGCACAATAAAGAAAAGCATGTTGTCATAACATTCAGACCTAATGTGAGGACCAGTAGTCGGTGATGAGTCGGGTCAAAAATAACCTCAAACTCTATATTTCAGTGGCAGCAAATGATCCATCCATCTTATGTGAAACTCAATGATTTTCCTCTTTTTCTCCCTGCTGGCTGTCAAGCAGCTGCCTTATTATAGAAGGCTAATTGTGCAGGAAAGCAGATTATGAGAGTGGTAGGATGTACTCCTTGACCATGTACTAATGTGATGACAAGTTTGGGGACCCTCTAAGCAAAAGGCGTCGCACGCCAGGGCACTTTTGGCACTGGCTATAATCTGCCTTTGGTATTAACTCAGCAAACCGGCTTGTTTGAGTATGGATCAATCACTCGCTCATTATTTTTACAAGAAAGCTTTATATTCAAGGCGCTTTGCTGGTGTTGATCTCTCATTAACCATGCTATGTAAATGCTCTGGCAATCCCTGTGTAAGGGATACGTCACCCCAGGGCCCAGGCTTGCAGAAGCATGTTAAGGAGAAGAAGGGGCAGGAAATTTGGGTCAGTTGCCGTCGCCAAAACTTGAATTTCAGGTCTTGCTTAGAGCCTCCTGCTCAGCTTTTCTCTTTTAATGTGTTTTTGTTTGGTGATGTTATGTTTCAAATGTCAGCCCTGGAGCTGTCCAGCAATTTAGGAGGCACAAAAAGCCCTGTCTCAGTATCGCTTCCAAGTGTTCATGTTACCTCTGTAATCGCTGCTGGCTGCAACATTACACACACTCCATTCACTCGTGGTCTTTTATCACCTTTGAGTGTATTGACTGTACAGGTAAAAGGTTAGATAGGGTCAGAAAGAGGTGATAATATTACAGGACAAATAGAAACACCCGATTCACTGCATTGAGTGGCAATATGGTGTTATTAGCTGCCTGCTGCTAAACTAACTGATTTATCTGAACAGAAAGGACCTGACATGTGACACACAGATCTTGAATCTGCATGAATTGAATTAGCTGTCAAGATGCATTGTGCATCAAATTAAGGGGGAAATATTTCAACTTGTTTACTCATTTCTTACATACAAATACAAACATCCAACAATTCATGGTGCTCAGACATCCGTTTGCCTGACAAGAGATCATGATGCACGTGGTGTGAGAAATAGAGGATTCTGCCATATTTGGCTTCACTGTGCACTGGCATGGTGAATGACGCAACAGGAAAATGATCCTGACAGCACCAGGCAGCGGCTCTGCATTTCTTTTGCGCCCTACATACATAAATCTCTTATTATTGCTCTGTGTTAGCGATGTATATTTTTACACCTGTCTGCACTAATGTCAAAGTGTACAGGTTTGCTTTTAGACATTGAAGTTAATTTGTATCTCCTGTAAGAGTTTGTATGGGTGCCATCTCTTTGAGAAGAAAATATATAGTGCTATTCCCAGATTTCATTCTATTTTGAAAAGGGCTGTCAAAGGGCACTGTTCCACTTGACCCATTTTATTTTTCATAAACAAATTCAGTGTGCTTGAATTAAACTGCTGGAAGTTCCAGACTTTTTCATGGATCCGTATCTCCTGCAGCAGCACTAAAAAGTTCTGTTTAATATGCTTCTATTCCTTATTTGTATGATGTTTTAATTGCTATTGATAACTTACAGAGCACGTTTTACTCTAAAGAGGAAGAGGCTGAATAAAAACAAACATCTTAGATATGTAATAAATAAAGAATACAATTTGGAGAGGGGGGCCAATCAGTGACTTGAAAGACAGAGACAAAGATGTCTCTGTGTCTGCAGGTACTGCAGCAGCTCATAGCCTTGTAATATTTGTGTTCGCAGCACAGTGAGAATGAAGGCCTAACGTTTGATTGTTTCCCTGTTTCGCGTCCTTTTATAGATCCTTCTTCTTTCTACACACAAGTAACAAAGCAAGTATAAATAATATGGTCAAAAGCCATTCACCTTCAATGTAACCCTTTTGTGGCTTTTGTGGTAAAAAAGAACATGGACATTTTCCACAACACAATATGACTAGGCACAGCGTGATGATGTGGCTAAAGAGTATGGAATGTCTGAAGGACCCCTGCATGTGATGTCTTGTAGGACCATTCATAATAGATTTGCTCTGAGGACCCTCACATTGCTTACCAATTAAGGTATGAAGTCATGCTTGTTCATCAGTATAACTAATGCCACATTTCATGAACAAGCCATGTTTTGAGATTAAAGACGTGTTTTGCATGTGTTGGATTTTCTGCTAAATATAATGGTGCCAGTAAGAATGATTGCTTTGCTGTCACTGAGGTACATACACTGCTCTATATTGTCATCACTGAGACATCTATATGGTTGTTCCAGTGCATTAAACCATGGCTGCAAAACTGTTTGTGTGTAAAACACACAAAAAAACAGCTACAGAGATGAGACCAGTGTCAGCTTTAGTAAACCAGAACTGCACCTGACACCTTACAAATCAATAATATAAACAGCTATTCAGAAATCCCTTTTTTGCAGTGTGGTCTGTGTCTCTCTAAGAGAAAAATACTGCAAGGAGAATGACTAGCAATCTTCCACTGATACAGACAAAATCCAGGTTTCCATCCACTGAGCGCATTCTTCAGGAATTCAACATTTCAGTACACAAAGATTAGTGATGGAGCGACATATTATTTGGCAATGATTTATTCTGCCAGCATTAATTACAGCAAGTCTGCAGTATTTGACTGCTAAACCACGATATTACAATGCAGAGTGTGAATCTCAAATCAAGCTTTGCACACCATAATCCTGTTAAAATGTAATAAATAATCTCTGTGAATTAATGCTGGCAATATTTCATTTTAATAAGTTCTTGTAAAATCGAGAGAGAGGGAAAATTGATGGCATTACAGCTCACTCACTTCAAGTGTGGTTGTGAGTGTGCAGGAGGAAATCATTCCTTCTCATTAAAGGTGCAATCTTAGAGCCCCCCAGATCTTTGTTGTAATAACTGGGGAAAATAATCTCTTTCATTGATAGGCACATGTACCAGAGAGTATGCCAACTGACAGGTACTTATCTTTTGCCTGTGTCCTGTGTTATAGAAAGATATAATTCTTTGTGACTCCTCCTCAGGGCATCAGCTCTTCAACTTCATTATTTCTACTTATGATAGATATATTTTTCCTTGAAAACCTGAGAATTAATACCAGAGCCAGCAATCTCTGCCAGCGGTCATTTGGAAATGGAACAAAAAATGTCACGTCAGTTTAAAGAACATTTTTTTAAGGCTGCTCACTGACATTATTCTAATTTATTGATGGATTCATAGAGTAATCCTATGCCTCATGTTTTGGGTTATTAACTTAATGATTTCAGTGACTACCTAGCCTGGCAGCTATAGGATCTTTTGAAAAAGTCTAATCTTGTCAAAAAAAATTCAATTGTGCCACAACATCTGTGCTTATATTTTTCTCCCCCAAAACTTTAAAGCAAGTTCACATATTTGTGTTTGTATATACAATTTTCAAATTGCATATTTTCAAACCAGCTTTTGTAATGTCTGAACATGACAAATAATTCTCCTCCTTTTAATACTGAATATGAATATAAAGCCATTAATGCAGTGAGTTCCTTTAGACAGCAGTGGGAGCTTTAGAGTCTGTTTCTCACTTTGTAAATTTCCTTCTGTTTTCAGATCCACAACAGACATCCTCAGGTTGGACTATATAGACTTTAACAATGTGAGGAAAAGTGAACACTCGGGTTTAGTTGACATTGGCTAAAAATATTATTAAAAATGGCAAAAGCAACCAATTTATTCCGTCAATTTTTTTATTTATTTTTTGACCTTGTCAAAACCCAATTTGCAGAAAAGTATTGAAGTGGTAACTCTTCTCTTCGCCATTAACTAGGGATGCACATTTGTTGTAGGTGATAAATTATAGACATTAGCATGAAGCATTTGCAATACACCAAATAAGAAAATAGCTATATTTTACATAGATGATGCATTATGAGTTATGTATTCTTTTGTTTGTCTAAAAGTCATTCACAGACAAAGAAATGTGCAGTACTGTGCATGTTATAATTGTTATCCTACTTAGTGATGTTACCTATACTTAGGTTAAATTACACCACAAAGAGACAGAGACTCCCTTTGGCCTCTTATGAATAAACGGTTAGAAAATTGAAATAACAGAAATCCAAATATTGACAGGTTTTTAGGATTTAGCAGGGGTAGTTTTTAAGAAAAAGCAGATATAGAGCTATATGTAAGTTTTAAACTAATCCAGAGAGAACTAATCCATCATTTTCTGTAGTCAAGTCCTGAAACATATCAAGTCAAAAATAAATCCTCATAAAATTAGGACAAGTGATTCAATATTTAACTGATAAAACAATTGTATGTGTTTTTTGAGCTGTTAAAAAGAACATTAGGCTTTAATAATGGGCCGTACCGCAAAATGGTGCATTCTTACAGCAGCATCAAGGCCACATGGGGACAAAATAGGATTTCATCAGTATTCAGATTGTGAAAAATAAAGAAATATTTTACTAATGTAAGAGGCACCCTAAAATGTATATTTACGTGCTGTAATAAATATTAGCAGGTCTATGACGCTAATGTTCATAGACACACTAATGAAAGACATCCTGCTCGACCCTATGAGTGGAATTCACTCATCTCACCTCCAAAAGTCATGATTACCTCGAGCCCCCCCAAGACATCACCCTCCCTACCTCCACCCTCCTGCCCCCAACCTAATTCAAGTGTTCCCCTCTCTGAACTCCAGCAGGGGTCCATCGACTTATTGCATTATGTACTATTAAACAAACTTGGACTTCTTAAAAGCAGAGTCAGACTTCAGAGGCTGTGTGGCATGTTTTTAGGGATGGACTGTACAGTACACAGATATTTCTCATTTCTCTTGGTGACCTTGGGCACAGTGACGTGTATGGTTTTGAGGCTTTGATTTGCCACGTTGAGGTGTTGCGGAAAAGGTGCAATGCAAGATAATTTTGGCATTTTTTCCCTCCTGGGAGCATAGAGAAGGAAGAAATACACCAGTTCATACTCTGGAGATTACAGGTAATATGGCACACAGCCTTCATAAACATTCTTGACCCAACCTGATGATGGAGATATTGCTTCAGGAGAGACTTTTCACACTTTGATTTGCCTAAAATGAGATGGAGAAGTCAGTGATCAGACTCTTTGAGGTTCCTAACAGAGAAGCCAGCACCGGCTGTGCATCCCTCAGCATTGCACACAGCACACACACATGCTATGACAACCAGGTGAGCAAGAAGCAGACTCCTGCAAACAAATAGAGAAAATATCCTCAAAGAGATGATATTGATGTATTATTCATGTCTGAAAAAAAATACAAAAAATGATCCATCTCAAGCCATTGAAGCCAGGTGATAATCCACATGCTTGTGGGGCGGCCCTGGGCGAATTAAGGATGAGGAAACTATTGTACATCCCTCTAAGGTCAACATGGTTGAACCGGTGATACATATGTATGTTAATTTGCCTAATCTCACTTCTACAAATGTCTTACAGGCACATAAAGGGTTTAACACTAGCACATAATGATATCAGGGCATCAGCGGGGGGCTTATGAAAACATGAGGCAGCTATGGCTTTAAATCTTGTGTAGAAACCTTTGTATCAGCTGTCAATATAGGCTATGTATATATATATATATATTATATATACAAAACAGAATTTTAATTTCATATTAAAATGTATTAATTTAAAATACTGACTACATTTTTAGTCTTTGTTTATCAATATTCTTGTAACACACACTGTATAGGTGTTAATTAGCTTTTTAATAATTGCTTTGAATTTAAAACACTTTTTCTCCCCAGTTTTAATTAAAAACACTTAGCAGTGTTATCATCTCACAACTTAACTGCTTGTTTGTTCTGAATTTTTTTTTTTAAATATAACATCATAAAGTCTGTAACTTAAATTAATAAACAGACTGCTTTTGCAGGAGGAGCAGACTTTATCTCATGTGAACACTCTCACTAAATTGAGTAAACATATATTTTATCCATTCCCAACGCTCTCTGATGCCAAAAGAAAGGATGTGCTACTGCTATGGCACCTTAACAAGTTTTCTAAAAGTGTGTTTAATCAAATTAAGTCATTTTACCTGAACTACTTCTTCAAATTATTCAGTGTTTTTGTAGAGTGTTCACGTTGTTCAGCACTTTCACATCAGAGACAGGCACATTTAATGCTCACCCATCATATATTCAACCAAATACAATTATCATTAGGTAGCTAATTGAGAACATTTAGTTTATTGCCCCAATGAACAATAATGTCAATAATGTCTTAGTGAAAGTCTCCCCTGGCCTGTAGGGTTAAGACTGCAAGAGTAAAAAAAAAAAAAGAGCCAAACTGATGGGATTCAAGACTGAAAGCCATACACATGACTGTTGTTAATATATATTCTAAATAATAATAAATACACAATTATTTCAACTCTAAACTTGTCCTGGGAAGCAGGTTTTTATTGTCCCTGATTTACTAAGGGTCTTGGAATCAAGACTGAAAGATGTTTTATTAGAAAAAGTTTTCTCCCACTTATTTCCATAGTTGCATCTCCACCTTTCCCATTCAGTTCCCGTCTTAGACAGAAAAAAACACAGGCTATCTATTCAAAAGGCATTTAGTCCATTTCTTTCTTGGCCGGTAAACCTATTCATCAATTGTTCTGGCTTGTAGGTGGCATTCTAATGCTAATCTAGCGTGTTAAATATGTTTTTGTTCCCCTTTCACCGTTTTGTCATTCAGTTTATCCAGTTTTGGCCACCCATTTTATTTATTTATGCGCCTGCTTCTATTCATGCGCTCATGTATTTTTTATTATGTTGTTTCACTGTCATGCAGTGTCAACTCACTCTATTCAATGTGGGCTACTTGAAGGGCTTGGAGGGACAAAGCGTGTACACATTGCAGTGCTATTCACTCCGGCCAGCTGGATCGGTTGAAAAAAAAACCTTGTGAAAAGAAATCCTCCACAATGGACACAGAAGAAGTGCACAATGCTAACAGTTTTCCAAATACCACTGATTGCTTTCATCACAATGAGGAAAAGCAGCCGCTTTTTCTGAGCTCCACTTCAACAAACAACACTCTCACAAAACCTCCCAACCCACGTTTTGTTCCCAGACAAAACCTCCTCGACCGTCTAAACGCTCCCAGAGTTGGAAAAAAAAGTTCTTTCAGCTTTCTTTCCCCTTTTTCCCCCCAAGAAAAAATATAATAAAAAGGCCAAAGAAAGAGAAAGAAATGGCCACTGAACTCGTAATGCAAGTTCTTTCACAGACTTGACGACCTCTCTGTGTTTTGATCAGACAGCAACTGCCTTTCATGATACCTTAAAATCATTAACATAGGCTATATATTTTACAATGTGTTAATTGTATTAAACATCTTTCAAATATATTGATTTTTTTGTGGCTAAACAAGAAAATAACACTAATAATTTGAATAATAAAAATGAAAGGATTTTTCAAAAATGCGCAGGCCTGGCCTCAGATTCCCAGAGCATCAACAGTCGTGTCAAACATTACCCAAATGTCTCCTTCAATATGCTGAACATGAAGTAGAAATGCCACCAGTTCTCATCTCTTTTTCTCCAGACTGTAAATGAAACACACAGGGTCACTTGCGCGTTATTTTCTGGGCCAAAGAAGGAAGTTCCGCGGAGGGAAGTGATCGGGGTGTTACAATAGAGAACAGAGTGCTGAAAGGGTTTAATTAACCGTGACGGAGATAATTATCCCTGGACTGTCCAAATTAGTTTTGCATAATCGCTCCATCCTTATGAATTAATCTCTCGGTGTAATCTAGGAGGGGCAGTTTGCTTAAATAACCTACATCACACGTTATAGATCTAATAGGAATTGAACACAAACACACACACACACACACACACACGCACTTTTACATGTGCACGCACACGCACTGGCGCACGTGAGAGCACACAGGACAGGTGATCAGCATGTTGTATGTTTTCTTTTCAGTGGGTGCCCCGTTTAATTGAATTTAAATTGTTTCTTTTTTTTCTGCTTTTCAGACTTGCGAGCGAACTCACTCATCTCCTGGTTGTTTTAAAGCATCAAAGACGAGCTTGTTCTGCAACCTAAAAAGCAGCTCAATCCTGGGAAAAGAGAGCTCAGAGAACCAGTTTTATCTTCCTTCCTATTCATGATTAAAATTGTGATAAATAAGGTTTTGGCTCTTAATAACAATGAGGTTGATTTAGATTTCCCCTCAGTAATACCATTCAAAGCGCGGGACAAAAGCGGCCTTTGGAGGATACCTTACACTTCACCTGGACTGAGGAGCAGGAGCAGGAGCAGGAAAGAAAAGGAGCACAATCGTGTTCATCTCATCAAGAACTACAGCTGCGATTCCTTTCCGTTTAATCCGAATACGCTTTATTGTGGTCCTTTTTTGCTCAACAAGTGAACAGTAGCAATAGGCTGAAGTACATAACGGAGGTTAAAGAAAACACAAAACATACAAATTCCATAAGAGTTAGTTAAAAACGTTTCTTTTTTTCTGCTGCACATGAGAAGAGTGGGAGGGGTGAGGGATCAAGATAAACTCAGAGAATAAATTTCTGCATTTAAAATGGAACTTTTTTTTTTACTGTTTTTTTTTCTTTTTTTGGAAGAAGATGAATAAGAAAATCAAACCCGAAAAGTTGCAATGCACTGAAATTGAATATCACCTTCAGAAAATAAATTAGGCTACATCCTGTACGTTTCATGTGCAAATATTACAGAACTAGTCTTGTCCTTTTTAAAATTGCCTGGGTCACCATAGATTCCACTAAACAATAAATATTACAGACATCTATAAAACGGTTTAAAAACTCAAAGTATATACCGGGTTTCTAGTGAAAGTATATACGCAGGTTCTTGGCCCTATCTCAAACACTAAAAGCCTATAACGGCAAATAAACTAGAGTCATTTTGTCTGTACACATTTACAGTCATTCAAGAGGGGAAAGGGAAATGCTGTGACTATCCTCCTTGATCGATTATAACCCCATCAGCCTGCAACATCTTATCTGGGAGGACATGTTATGATCATGTGATTAACGTGGGCATTGTATATGCTGCCATTGATTCCAACAGGTTTGTCAAGCAGGTGCAACTTTGGGAAAAAGAAAAAGATAGAAATCGAACAGGGTACCTTTCAAAAAATTCACAAACTGCTCTGATACCTGCCATCCTTTTAGTCCTTTTTCCCTCTGGGTTGTGAGGGGTGATGGCTGAGTAATAATAGATTAGAGAGTTCTCTAAATAAGCATTACCTTAGATAAAGGCATTAATCAATATACATACACATGTGATATCTGAGACGACGAGCACTTCATCACATGTACAAGTTTGTGCATGCATAATAAAACTCTTGCATGGATAGCTTTTTTGTTTGTCTTGTTTTCACATTTCATTTTTCTTAGAAGTCCAAAGTGGGCCTATCATAACGCCGCAGCATATGCAGGGTACGGTTCAAGTTGAGGTTTTCCCATGCCGGGCAGCAGGATGTATGCTAAGGGCGGCTGGAGTCCTGCTGAGGGCCAGGTCGTACAGTTACAGGGGATCATGTAGCCCGGATTTCCAGGGGACGGGTGTGTGTGAGTGTGGGTGTGCGTCCCGCCACCTACACTGCCAGTCCCGGTGAAAGCCGTGGCGCCTCCCGGCGGGTAGCCCAACGGAGACGCGTACGGAAACGAATGCTGGGAAAGCTCAGTCATCTTGGATCCCAGGTCGAAAAAGGAATAAGGGTTCGTGGACATGGATGGGTTGAAGAACACCCTGGCTGCTGCGGCTGCTGCCGCCGCTGCTGCCTTATCAGGGTTCCCAAGGACGGACTCGGAAAGTGTTGCAGCGGTAAACCCGTTCACTTTGAGCGCGTCGTGCTCCCCGAGATTGTAGGGCACCGGGAAAGAAAACTTATCTTTTTTCATCAGAGTCTTGGGCTTCCGCCTCGGTCTGTATTTATAGTCTGGGTGCTCCTTCATGTGCATCGCTCGCAGCCGCTTGGCTTCGTCAATGAATGGCCTTTTCTCAGACTCGGTGAGAAGTTTCCACTCCGCTCCCAACCTCTTGCTGATCTCGGAGTTGTGCATTTTCGGGTTTTCCTGAGCCATTTTTCTTCGCTGGGCTCTGGACCAAACCATGAAAGCGTTCATCGGGCGTTTGACGTGATCCATTGGTTTTGACATGTTCTGACAAACTCTCTGGGAAAAATAAACAAACAAACAAACACATACATAAATAAAACGAACCAAAGCAAGTAGCCTAGATAACTTGCAAAATCAGTACAAAATCACCCACATGGCTCCTTCATAAAGTTTAACATTCAGTCACAGATTCACAACAGCAGCAGCTCATGTTTCTGGCTACTTACTTAAGACTTCAATTCTTCATCCCACCGCGGATTATCTTCAGAAAAAAAGTACAACTGGCAGCGTCCGTACGAGTGCTCAATTTATGTTTTCTGCTCCATGGTGGCATCCATCAGCAGTAGGCTACGCCTTTAGCAAACAGGAGAGAGAGAGAACGAGAGAGAGAGAAAGAGAAAACCGCTGTCTTGTTTTCCTCTTGTCGCCTGAGACTGTCAACCACCACTCAGCAGCAGCATTTACGCAAGTGGATGATAACTCCCGGTTGCCCCATGTGAAATACAGGCTTGTGTGGCAGGTAGTGAAAGTGCCGCTAACGCATGCGCATTAGCTTGGAGCACACAAATGACTGGTGGACGGTTTTTTTTTGTTGGTTTTTTTTAATTTCCCACCCTGAGTTGAAGGGGAAACGCGTCACCTATTACAGAGGCTGTCTTTATTTACAATATCAGTGTTTCAACTCAAAGAGGCGACCTCGGTGTTATTTGCTCTAATTACTTTGATATTTTAATTGTGTTTATTGTAATGATCAAACTGGCCGTGGACTCGCAGCTGTTGAGTTCAATTAAAGCCATTAACTTCTTCACCTGGTGTACCTATGGATGGCAGCATGTGCAGATAGGATGACTGCTGTCGACAGGCGCGTGTCTCTGAAGTTGCTGCTCAACTTGCCTTGAATCTGGGCCATCAAATACTGGAAAAACACACAGACACTCTCCTAAGTGTAAAACATTTATCACCACACGCCTAATCGCGTCTTCGGTGTCTTTTTTTTGTTTCATTGACAATCAAACCAGCTTGTATCAGCTGGTGTCACTTTTACCTCCTCACCTTTCATCCTGTCCTTTTCCCCAATGGGCGCCGCTGTTATTGAAAAAAAAAGCATGCGTGAAGTAGACGACAAGAAAAGGTGAAGAATGTCTTCTTTAATTTTCTGATATTGTGGCATTTTGTCGTAAATACGCAAACGTCGTGGAGGTCTGAAGTGTTTCTAATCGCGCTTGGTGAAATTAATTACTTCCCTGAAATCCCCCCTTTTCACTTTCACTTCAAAGGACTTTCCCAAGGGCAGCGAATCGACAACTGAAATGAGGTTGTCGAATATTCAACTAAGCAATTACAGTTATCTGCAGGACTTGTTGAGTAAATTGTAGGTTTAAGTGGTTTGTTCTCGCACCTTCTCCGTTGTACATAATTATATATGTACACACACACACACACACACACACACACACACACACACACACACACACAAAGAAATAGAGAAGGGCTGTATTGGACAACAATATAAATGAGGAATTAGGCTTTAGGTCGAGCGTTTCAATTAGGATATGAATGAATTTTTTTTAACGGTTTATTCTATTATTTGGACAGTTTCCTCAATATATGGTCTAACATATAATAATAAGAACAATATTATTATTACTATTATTATTACTATTATTATTATTATTATTAATAATAATAATAATAATAATAATACATTTGACAAATAATTACATTTGACATTAAATGTGTCGCCTATTCTTGACGGGGTGAAAGTTGAGTGATGACGCACACCTATCCCAAAGTGAAGCGCAATTTGCGAGCGCCCCTTTGATTGCTGCATGTTGAGTTTGTTAAAAAAATTCTGTTAACAAGGATTAGAGTTGTTTTTATTGCAGCGGGGGATAAAACCTCACTGAGGGATAGCTCTATTGTCTCAAGTAAGAAACCTGACAAGGTGGGGATGATCCGCGCCAGAAAGGACCAGATGAGAGACAAACCTGCAGCTTGAGCTGAGTCGGAGCATCTCTCAACACCGTGCGCCTCTTTTTTTTTGTCGGCTTGTCATTCACCTCGATAACATTCCTTGCAATGAAGCGCTCCACTTACTCTGCAAGAGCACATGCCTCTCATGACACAAAACGGGCAAAAATTGCTATGAATTGTATGAATAAGTTACGGTGGGAAGTTCTTATCGGGAGTTGACAGTATTTAAGTGCAATTCATGTAAGTGTGAATGAGTGTGTGTGTGTGTGTGTGTGTGTGTGTGTGTGTGTGTGTGTGTTTGTGTGTGTGTGTGTGTGTGTGTGTGTGTGTGTGTGTGTGTGTGTGTGTGTGTGTGTGTTTGTGTGTGTGTGTGTGTGTGTGTGTGTGTGTGTGTGTGTGTGTGTGTGTGTGTGTGTGTGTGTGTGTGTGTGTGTGTGCACGCTTGCTTTTCACTGGCCTATCTGGAGATTTTCTAATTTTTCATTTTTCTCCCTGCAGTTTAATTTCATCGTATAATTTTGTTTATGATTATTTGACCTTGTAGAAAAATACCTTTCCTCACTGTCTCGCTCCAAAAGAATGCACGGCCTCTCTTTTCTATGACTGGATTTTTTTTTAGATTTTTTTTTTTAGTTGAGTCATTATCTACTCTTCAAAATGTCAAGATTAGTTGCATCATTTTTAAGATAATCCTTATTATTTTTTACAGACTGAAAAAAACATTAATTTATTCAATTTGGTGATTTTAATTAAGATCAGATAAAACAAAACAAAAATAACATCAACAACACTCCAGTCTGTGTTTTTTCCCTCTTTACCTCCACCGTGTTCCTGGAAATGACACTTAAATAATTCAAGATGAGTTAGTGAGAGTGGGAGAATTACCTGCCGATAAAGCCTGAGTCCAGCCTCTGAGACGGAGCCAGCACTCCCACCTCACAGCACACTGATGATAAGACTGAATAGAAAAATATCATGCAAATAGAAGGCAGACAGCAGCAACAACAAGCCCATGGGGCCATTTTCCTACCCAGAGAGATCTCACACAGTTCACTCTAAAGTGCTAAAGCCATCACTCTGAAATAGGAGCCCCCGGAGGTGCAAGAATCTTCATGATAGCACCAAACAGTTTATTCTGCTCGACACTCCACTAACTCTGGGAGAAAGCACAACAAATTATAAAGCGGATTGATGAGGATCCCTGGATAATCCCAGTTTGCATAAAAAGCACTCATCTATAAAGAATATTGTATGATGAGTACTTTACCTCCTTTTTCTTTTCAAAGTGTTCGCTGTTATTCTCCACTGTGGCAATGTTGAAAGAGGAGGGAGGGGAATTAAATCTTTTACTTTAAATAAATTGATTCCAAGGGAACACAAGTTGACCTCTTGCTATCAGATGGCTTTTCTTTGACTGGTTAAAAGAAAAAAAGAAAAAAAGTGAGCAGGGTAAACAACAATATCTTGTGTTTGCCACTTCAAACCCCACAGAGTGGAGAGTATTTACTGCAACATGAAAGTTTGTTCATTATCGGGGAGGCTGGAAGAAAGGGAGAGGGAGGGGTCCTGATTGTGTACCTGATGTGGTTTCTTTCTTCTTGTCTGATCACAGCTCTTCCCCATCCCTTTCAGCTCTGCTGCTCCCATGCAGGCCGGGCCAAGACAGAGAGGCAGTGAATGCACCTCCTCACAGTAAAAGGTAGTCATCTCATTCTCATCTGATGATTTTTATTAATCCTTATATGAACATGCTCCACTTTTTACGCTAGATTTCCAGATTAAGGATTTATACCACAAAGCACAATAAATCTGGACCAAAAATATTTCATTAATTCAGCTGAGAACATATTTAAAAGCATGGTTGATGTTACAACACTGAATCTATAAGGAAGGGGGAATATAAATCATTTTCTTGTATTGTTTGAAACATAATTACTGCAGTTAACCCTTTTCATCGTGTAGCCTATTTTTGTTAATCATTTGGTGAAATAAATTGCAACTGAGGAAGATTAAGACAAAGATATCCAATATCAAAGATGCTGGGATTTTAAACAAGGAAACAAAATCTTAGAAATGGAAATACATTTTCTAGAGGAGCATATATACATACACTGAAAGACAAAGGTGTTCTCTGCATGATGTATTAAAAGTCAATTTGTCACTATCACACGCCATTAAGCTGCAGAATCTTATCTTAAGTGAGCCTTTGATAAAGTGCCAATGACAAACAGTTTAACGTTGTGAGGGATCCCAATTGATTACTATTTAAAGATGATTGCATTTAGATTAGAAGTCATTTTGTCTAATGAGGTCCCTTTAAAGCTTCTACAATACGTAGAAAATATGCTTAAGTGCAAGGCAATATAATGATCGGATTGGTAAAGAGACAATGCCGACTTCAGCATCACTTCAAATGAGTCACACAGAATGTCTGAATAAATACATAATTAATATGAATAAAGTTAATATTTTTTTGTGGTTTAAATATGTGACCTATTTTGAATGTTGTTCTCAAAATATATTCAATAAGTGCCAAATTAGTTGTGCAGTTCTTTAATCATTCTAATTATACAGTCTTTATTGCTCCTTAGGGCAGATTTTCATGTCTTTGTCTCAGTGGGAATTATTTTGGTGAAGAACCAAAATATTTACTCAACCATAACCTAAATATTACGCATATCAAGAGGAATTGAGAAATAATCCTCTCATAGAGCACAGTATTAACTTAATCACATTAAGGAAAATACTATTGATAGTGGTCATGATCCCTAGTGTGGGGATCTGTAATTCACAATGAAAACGCCATACAAGATAGAACACACTGCACACTGTGTGTGTATTGAAGACTTGGGACTTGAACAGGCAAATGGCCCTGAGGATTGAGTGAGTGAGTGAGTGAGTGAGTGAGTGAGTGAGTGAGTGAGTGAGTGTGTGTGTGTGTGTGTGTGTGTGTGTGTGTGTGTGTGTGTGTGTGTGTGTGTGTGTTTGTGTGTGTGTGTGTGTGTGTGTGTGTGTGTGTGTGTGTGTGTGTGTGTGCTTGAAAGATGGTAAAGAGGGAAGAAAGAGGAGTGATTGTCAGTTCAATCTTCGAGGACCTGAGCTGACAGATACAACAAACTTTGAAAGCACATTATGGAGGGAGAATGGCGGCACAGAAGGATGTGGAGTCCACGAGATTGATAAGACCTTCGTATTTAAACTGCTGCTTGTCAATGTATTATATGTAATCTCACACTGCAGAATATCTTCCACACCCTGAGGCACAAACAAAATAGCAGCAGCAATCAAACGACTTCCTGGATCATTAAAAAACGGCCGATCCTACCCTTTGTGAAAAGTCTGATTTTTGAACTCTGATTGCTGTTACCCCCCACAGGGCAAATGTTTGGCTTAAACCTTCCACATATTCTCTGTCGCAGAGCCCTGTGGTTTAAATCCACAGATACTTGTTTCCCTCCAGGCTCTGAGATGACTTTTCCCATGACAGACTATTTTGAACCATTTAGCGGATACATTATCGCTGGCCTTTCTTCCTCATTATATTCCCCTTATCGCCACAGCATCACTGCAAAGCCCCAAATAGAGAGTTGTAATTACCCAGACTGCCACCTGATAGCAGCCCTTCTATCAGCTTTATCACTCCAGGTCCTGCTAACTCATCATAGGGACAGAGGGAAGAAAAGGCCTGCTTGTGGCACAGCCCGCCACAGATAGCTCATCTCTCAGATACATTTATAGTTCCTGTTGGGATCAGAGAAAACTGATGCACCAAGGCAATTTTTTATCCACCCCTTGCCTTCAACCCCACAAAGACTGCTCTCTCTCAGTCCTCTCCTAGTCTCTCTCTCTTTATGTGGAAGCTGAATTGAGGCCGCTCCGCAAACAAAAAGTGATCCAATCTCCTTGAACCCATGGCAGCACGGTAACATGCTATTGGGGCTTTCATAGTGTGCCATCGTCCTTCAGAGAAAAGGGGTGACTTGTTCATCTTCAATGTTATACACTACATGAAAGACACTTGTATTAAAGTTGACAGTATAGTGCTCCCAGTTTATTAACCACCTTTGACCCTTATTACAAGTTTCCCTGATGTTATGAATAAGAAATGAAGAACCAAATCTATGGATTTGTGTTCATCTGGGGTTGAATGAACAGGTGAAAACACTGGAAAAAATAGAGATTAAAGGTCAACATTTATTCAAATCCACACTCTTTTCAATGCACAGGTCTGCAAAAACAAAGAAAGGAAAAATCAAGTTGAAAAAGCATTCAAATTACTCACAGGTCTTCTGATAAAAATGACCTTGAGTGATTTTTTATTTATATAAATCATTGTCCACTGCCTGTTAGACCTCACAGTCTTGCACACAACCAGTTATAAAAGAGAGTAAGTACAATTATACCAAAGTAAAATGAAAAGCAGATCATTCAATTAAGTTTATACCAGAATACTAACCTTGACAGTGGGACTGAATGATACTGTGAATAAATATTTCTTTGAGTGAACATTACTTAGTGTTGGACAGACTGTTTGATATGTTCTGTAATCCCATTCAGTATCATACAAAAACAATATAAGTCTTACTGAGTTATCTTAATAATCTTAAAAGTACAGAAGCTTCCTTATGTGCAATTATATCACTAATTAAATGTGCAAAATGGTGTTCATGTGTATCATTATTGTTTTTCTCTTCCTTACTTCTTGATTATGTCAAGATTAATTAAAGAACACTTCAGTTTTTAATTGATTTAATTCGTTTCTTTCTTCCCATTTCCAGGTGATGGAGTCCCTACCACCATGCATTTTAAATGCTAGTCACCTCTCCATGGTCATGGCCCTCTATTGTTTGCAAAGTACATGAGCTGAAGGCTGTTGCCTTGCCATATTTTGCTTGTTAACGCCTTGGAGGCTAAGGATGGTTTACTTCGTGGTGGGGGGACTGACTGATTTGATTTGCTTATAATCAATTTGTGCATATCCAATACCTTGATGGACTGACACACTGTATGCTGACCTCCCTTCTTTATCTTAACTGTGGAAGTGAGGCCTTCACATAGCTGCACCCTCTCCCAGGTAAACCATCACACCCATGTGCCACCTTTTTGTTACCTCACTTGTCTGCTGGTTGCCCCACTTGCCTTATATTTAAATCCTGTTTTTCTGTAGCTTTTTGCTAGCCATATAACTGGCCAAAAAGGAAAGAAAGATATTATTTAAATGGCATTAGTGAGCCCAGGAACATACTACATATCTTGCCCATCCTCAGTTGTTTTACAACTCCTTGCTGTATCTGTCTGTTGTAATTTTTTTCTAGGCCAACATTTTACTAAATTACTATTAACCCTTAGATGCATAAGTGGGTCAAAAATGACCCGGTGAGGTTGTTTTCTTGCAATATCTCCGTAATAAAAAGTTGTTATCATTTCATATTCCAGCTATTCCTCAAAAACGTGTTATTGATATCATGCCATTTCAATTTTTAACTCTTAACTAACTATTTTGTGGACCACACAGATTATATATACATGTTAAAAAAGTGAAAAATAAAAATATTTCAAACATGAAATCATTCTTGTGTGGACCAAAATATAATACACAATACACAAATGATTATTCTTAACCAAAATGAAAAAAGTGGCATAAAAAAACATTGATTCTAACACAGGTCATTTTTGACCCACTAATGGAAGAGTGTAGGGTCAAGTCACTCGGCATTTAACCTTCATGTCTGCTCAGTTTCCTGCAGGATGCAGACAGAAAAAAAAGAATTTGACTTCTATCAATACCAATTATATTTATTGTTAGTATGTACAACATAATCTACCGATTCAAAGTGCATGTATACATTTGTATGACAGACTCACAATCCTGCATCTCTTCCTCTCTCAATTGTAACAATGAAAGAACCTTTGTGTGTCTACTCATCAGTATGTCAAAGAAATCGCCTGAGTGACTGTGACCTCCATCAAATGGGAAAATTGTGAAGATACGTTGGAACTCTATGGTTCCCATGGTCTGAGCGTACTCTGACAGAGGCACTCTAACACGGCCTGAAAGGAGAAATCAATCTTATTTGAGGAGATTAAGTGACCAAGATAATAACCATGTCATTGAGAGAGAAAAAACTCCCACTTTTCAAAAGAGGCAAATAACTGAGTTCCTGCAGATGGCTCATTGTTGCAGCTGAATGTCACATCTATCTAGGTGAGCCCTTTACAGCAGTGTTGTCTGACATAACTCAAGGACAAAACAAGTGGCTTTTCCAACAACTGAAGTAAGAGTTCATTATACCCGACACATAACGCACAGGAAAAACATTAGTGATATTGGCACCGCATTTCGCTGTTTTGTATCCAAACACGTGATTGTGTGAGTGTGTGTGTGTGTGTTTGTGTGCGCATCCTAAGCACTGGCTTGAATGACAATATGATCAATGGGAGGGCAAGTGTCCTGTCAGCACATCCTGTTCAAGAGGGGGAAGGTGGTGGGGGGTGTGGAGGGGTGCGTGACAGTGGCTGTCTCAGGTGATCTCATTATTTGATGGACACAGCAGTGGAGAGGCTGCATTTATACTAAACTCTCTTGTGTAGCCAGCTTAATCAAGCCATTACTCATGCAGAGTAGCGGAGGCACTTATAGGACATATTGATCATATTTTGACAGAGTATTCTCCCCTCTCCATAATCAGCAATGCATTACCACCACAACGCTGCACAGCAGCACATGTGACAACATCATTAGATGCCGTTGCAGGGGGGCTTCACTTATCAGCATTCCAAAGCAGGCAGCCATGTGTTTGTATGTTAAGATGTTTGTCTAATGATTTTAAGTAATCTGTTTATTCCCTATGTTTATCTAACAGCCTCTGAGGGGAGGGCTGGCAAAGCAAGGAACATGGCTTTTTCAAAAACCAAACACTTCAAAGCGCTAATCGCCTGCGTGAAGATTAATGAATTACTCGTACGAATGCTCCTCTCAGTTTTCACTTGTGCAGTTTTTATGTTTGGCAAAAGTCAATATCCATGCAGAGATACACATTGAATAGATAGCTAAACCTAAAGGCCAAGACCCTGTGAGTGTCAAATCATCATCCCATGGGACGTTGGCTAAAGATGCCGTGACACGCCTGAAGAGCTAAAGCTCCAACGGGGGTCTCAAGGGCAGTTTGCATCTGGTAGCACAAGCCGAAAGTATCATCTCTGTCCAAATTAAGCCTTGCCAAAGGGTCAAGTGAAATCAATATGTTAATCCATAAATTGTCCCATGTGATAATTACTAAGAGGAATAGTAATTACAAAAGACATTCATTTACCTCTTAGATTTTGTGCCACAGGAGAGTTTCAGCCAGTCTTGATTCATCTATAGGCAAACAATTCACAGAGGAAGCGTCCCTTCTTTTAGAGCAGTGGTCGATTCTTTCAGGGAACAGTAGGTGCACACAAGCTCTCGGTCAAAGCACTTTTGGATAAGCTACGGGATTGTTTGAAGGTTTTTGAACCCCTGTGTAGTCAACTCCAGGGTTCTTACATTGACCAGTCAGTGATGACAAAGGTTTCTGAAAACACACACTTTGGTTCCCTCCGACAATGCGTCTTGGACATTAGCATAATAATAATATTAAAAAATCTATACGGCCTGTTAAGGGGATAAAACCTTTATGTCCTCAGCTAAAGACACATGGAGCGCCATAAACGCCACATTGCTTTAACAGGGCGACAACCTATATACATTTTGATCTTTTTCTTCCCAGCCACTTCGAGGCATGGCACAAACATTGTACAGGCATTCTTTTCTAAACCCCAGGTTGCAGCTGGTCCGCCACTCACTGTGCACTGCCAAGTGCTAGAAATGGGTCTCTTTTATCAGGATGGAGTAAATCTGGGCTAATGTGTCTGGTAGAGAGTGTCCCAGGGAGCCTCGCTCTCCCATTCTTTGGCCATTCTTTCCACTTTTCTCCTCTCCTGCACTTGGGATAATTGCAGTTTAATTGGGTGACAAGAAATGAAAACTGTGTCCACATTATCTAGGATTATGTCTTTTTCCTCCAGCCTGCCATCAATTCAAAGAAGCCCATTTATCAGTGCAGGGAAGCTGATGCTTGGTCAGCGGAGGAGAAGCTTTGAGCACCAGTTAGCAAAATAAAGAGAGAAAGGGGCCGGGAGCAATGGGAGGGGGCCTGACAGCTAAGAAAAATGCTCTTTGTATCTTATCGTAAGCGTACATTCATCTTCAAGATACATATCTTTTAAGCACTCTAAATCAATAAAAATACAATAACATTATTCTAAAAATGTATTTCTTAAAAAAATAATGCCAGTGTCAGTTCTCCAATTCAATTTCAACAGCAGTAGGTTGTAACTTTAAACGCTTGAGTTTAATCATTCAGAAACATTGAACAAAATCTACCACACATCACATCTCTGTAGCAACGCAGACAGAACGTAATGATTACCAATAAGTCTCCCAGCATTGTGGCTGTGATGTGCTTTAAAGTCGGCTTCATTCATTTCCCAAGCATTCTTAAATTCTGCAAGGCAAGGTTATAAACATTGAGTCATACTCAGGCCAGCCTTAGCTCACCTTCCTTTTTGTTTGAGATATACTCAACCTTAAAAGCCCCTTTCAGGATGCATGAATGCATTTCATTTTCTCTCTGAGAACTTTGTTCTGATAGCAGAAAAAAGGAAGGTTGTTTAGAGAAAGACGGAGAGACAATGAGGGGGAAAAAAGCTTTCAGATTCCATTATGAGCATTGCTCTCTATTCTTTTCAGCTGTTTATATTGTACATTTTCTTCACAATAATTCCCCTTTGCTTGAATATGTTTGCCTGTCGCTCGAGCACGATTCTAAATGGGCCTTGCATCAGGGTTATGGTAATGCAGTAAATACTAGAAGAAATAGTGGAGGGGCATTCTGGGAGATCATTGAGAGCAGATCAGAAAACGGCTTCATTAATACTTTGCTATCCAGTGTATAGAAGCAGATGAAAGAAAAGAGACCTTGCCAATGGACTACATACGTACCTATTCAGTCTCAGGTGCACTGTGTAAAAATGTAAGATGGCCTGATCATTTGGTGGAAAGAGCAGGCTTTGTTTGGCACTAAAGCATGAAAATGTGTGGCACAAAGAAAGAGCTGGAGTGCCTTCCTCTCTGAATGCAACAGGGGCCTAAATAATAAACACAATATGTTTGAAGGTTACAGGATATACTGGCTCTTAGTGTGTGCATGTGAGTGTGTGTGTGTGTTTGCTTGTGCATGGCGTGCATATGCATGGGCTGCACATGGGGGTCACAAAAAAAATGTAAACACTATAAAAACATGACTTATGTACACAATATGAACCCAACACATTTGATTGTTCCTCTTAATCAGTATTTGTACATCATGAGTTCTTGTCTTATATTAAATAATGAAGCTGTTTTTGACCAACACATTTAAATTTAGGCAGAAGATTTGGTCTTTCAGTAGCTCAGTTAGGTGTCTGCAGGTTGCTTTGAATCACATTTAAAAGTGTCACCTGCCAGACCTCTGTTCTAGCCGATAGATTTTGCTAATTAACTTTTATCTTCATACAACACAACTTAGTAGCAGTGTTTGTGATTATTTCCATGCTCCAGCACCTTCGAAGGAAATGTTTGCATGACTTTTTCTGACGTGTGTTTGTGCACAAGCGTGTCATCTCCAATGTACATGCCATACTGTATTCTGTGCTATATTTTGGGATTTCTGCCAGAGTTCATGAAGATATATCCAATATATATTGGGAGCAACACCAGAAATGAATATACTGATTGTTCTGTGTAAAAACTTATTTCAACCTCTGCTGGCAAACTGAGAGAAAAGAGATGTTGGGGGGGTGGGGGGAGGTGAAAGGATCAGCCAGCACTACTCTGTAAAACAGTGTAATTTCTTTGATTACCCTGATAAGGCTTTGATAAACATTACATTTTCATAGATATGATTGTAGTAGTAGGACTGATACCAACTCAGAATCAGTGCTGGGCAGGAATATGGCTACAGTGAATGGCTGCCACAATCACCCAGACAGTGTTAATCATTTTTACGCAGGGCAGCAGTATAAAATTGCTATAGGAGAATTGCTTTAGCCCAGTCAGTGCAGGGAGCAGTTTGTCTAATCAGAGTGCAAATAAGGTTTGATCACTGTCCAGTGTAATCTGGCCCACGAGCAGCATTTACAGCGCTAAATCAAGCGTCAGGGAAGCTGCAGGTGCTGCCTCACAGACAGGCCTCCCCCTGGGGGCCCTGTGCTGGGGAATAAACAGCAAATAAATGGCAGTGCTGAGAGAGCGATGAGCTGATTAACTCACTGCAGGGCAGTTTCTCATTATCCCCTTAACCCAGACGAAGACCTACCCAATCTTACACCCTGTCTCACTTACAGTAGGGTGCTGTCCTGCGCCAGCCTGGCTGACATTGTCTGGTTTATACTTACAGTATGATAGAGTCTGTTCACAGTAGATGATGTTTAAAAAGTGAGAAGATATATATGTGTGTGTGTGTGTGTGTGTGTTGTGTGGTCCATCTCTGGGGAGACTGCTAATGTGTCAGCTCCATGGCTCATTTCTTTCAATTACAGCGGCTGGACTAGGAGAGCCCACCAGCGGTCCACTGACAGCTCCATATGGGTCCCATCACAGCTTATCACGGGCCACTCATGGATAATTCATTTACCCTTCATTGAATATGACATATTACGATCAACAAAAGCAGCTATATATCACACAATTCACACATTGTTAATTAAGGGCAGGTCATCATCACACTCATTTTAGATTCTACTATTCAAATGTAGGTGGGATTATTTATCTGAGCCAGATAAGAGCCGTTTATAATCTAGCCCAATCCAGTATGAAAAAGTGGGAAATAATGGCTCTCGATTATGAAGTTTACTTAACATCATTGAAAACTTATTAAATAAAAGGAGTTGTACTAAAAAAAAGAAAACTTATTTTAACTGTCTGTGATGCTCCAGAGAAAAATGTGAAATTTTCTATTGTAAAATGTTGATTTAGCATGTCACCTGAATATAAAGCATCCTCAGAAATGAGCTGCACTGTTTTCCATTGTGCTTTCCCCTGTGGTTTCAAAGCGAATTAATTAACATGATACAGAAATAGGTAGAATGCAAATGTTGGAGCCCTCACTTTATGCCTGGGTATCCTTTTGTTCCCCTTTATTGTACCAAATTATTTAATTGGGTCTCTCTGATTGTGCACAGACACAGGAAGGAACACAGGCCATTGTTAGCTTCCATACAAGCCACAATACGGTATCAAATTCAATTCCCATCAAAAACGGCAGGCTGCTGTAAAGCCCACAGCGGCCCCAGAGATTAATGAAGATCTGCATCAAGGCAAAGCGTTAGTCTGAGATGGGAGATTTTTCCCAAATAAAAGACCCCTTCACCAAGAACAAAGGGGGCCCTGAAAAGCGTCGGGATGTTCTGAGAGGATGAAATAAATCAAAACAAAGACAAGAGTTTGCGAGGAGGGGAGGAGGGGAGGAGGGATGCTGTGAAATAAACCAATTTCTTTTCTTGTCATTTGATTTGCTTAATTCAGTCAACAAGTTGAAATATACAATCAAGCTTGATGTTTCTTCAGAGGGTGAAACAAACAAAAAATATATATATTATTATATTTATATTGGCAAATCCGTGCATCTTATTTAAAATAAATACTATAATAGAAATACTTTTAATTTTAATGAATAAGCAGACAATGTTTCTTACTTTGCTGAAAAGTCTACAGTTACATACTGGAACACAACTAGCTGCTAGTTAACTAGTCATGATGCCACAAGTCATCCTCGTACTGTAGCGCACCGTTTAAAGTCAGATTTAAGGTGAGCGAAAATGTCGGGAGATGAATGTGAAAACAGCCTTCTAACTCTGCACATACGTCACTCATACGCACATGCTAAGTAACTATAAGCAAAAACACATTTTTGAGTGGTGGGGGACTTAAAAGAGTCAACCATGTAATGGTTTACCTTAATTACCGTGTCTTCATCAAGGCATGAGGGACTAACAGTGGAGTGAAAGCAGTGACTGACAGGCTCTGAAGTGAATTAATACACAGCCTTTCTCTGTTTTGTTCTTTCAAATAACAGTCGTCTGTGGAGAGACACACTTCAACTGTATTCAGAATGTGTGAATGGATTTTCGTCTCTTCACTCTCTTTGTATGACTGCAACAACTGGATGATTTGTTCTCTGAATACAGCTTGTCGACAGGTGGGCTCTTTCAACTCAACTTAGCACAACACTTGTTTTGTTTTTGCTTGATAGGTTACAGGCTCCAGGTTGGACTCTCATCATCTTTTGAGTTGTTTGATAACCACCAATAGGTGACATTATTCATAAAACAGATATTCAATTTTCTTTTCTTTTAAAAAAAATCTACAGTATATGCACTCAAAGCACTTCAGGCAGAGAGTGCTTTTTAAAACTAAAATTCATGAATATATAATTGTTTTTGTAATTCGTGCAGCATTGCATGTCTAGATTTGGTGTGTTTTACTATTCCAACAAAGACAAAAAGACAGGCACAAAAAAAAAGAAAGAAAAGGAAAAACAGATTTGGTCAGTGCCACCAAAGCACTGCACTCCACTCTTTCACATTCTGCACATGGTGTGTCCCAGCCCGCCATATTTACTTCATTTCCCCCGATTCATAGATGCTGCTCGCTGGACCAGAACATTCCAGCTGCCACCTCAACATCTCATTATTTTTTTGAAATATCAAGCTTGTATCTTCTTGATAAATAATTCGCAATAGTATAATGTATCAGACTAAAACATATTTTCAGGGGGGCATGGAGGTTAAAGTGCCAATCTCACCTTTTTAATTTTTTTTCGCCCTGAAGACAGAGATTTCCATATATAGAGTGACCATGGTTTGTGTTCAACATGAGCAATCGGGATGAAGCGCACGGTGACACATATTGCTGTCAGAGATTGGAAATGAGGCCTGCTAACCTGTAGGCAGCCTCCCCAGACCAATCAGCTTTACACATTGCCAATGCATTTGCCGCCTCTAAAAAGAATTGTGACTGTGAAGTTTTTATCTGAGTAGTTGACAAACATTACTCTTTAATGCAGTTTTGTAGAAATGCATTCTTATCCCTCTTGGAAGGCATTTATCTACTTGAAACCTGCAAAATGGTTGCCACAGGGAAGGATTTCTTTTAATAGACTACAATAGGCTCAGTATGGGACACATTCTGATTTTTGTGATAGATAGGGGGCCCAGCCATATATTCATGGGAAATTGTTTATCTTCAAGGGAGAGGAGTGAAAGGCCATTTTACAACAGCATTTCAACTTTCATCTGAAATGATTCTTTTCAGTCTTATAAATTGTTCTGTAGAATTTCAGACAGGTGCTTTTCATAAAAAAATATCAATCTGCAAAAGGAGATGTCACAAAGCATGAATACAAACCACCCTGATAGTGTGTGTATTATATAAATAGATGTGTGTGTGTCTGTATACACACATATATATATAAATATATAGACACACACATATATACATACACACACACACACACACACACACACACACATATATATATATATATACTTACACACACACACACACACACACACACACACACACACACACACACACACACACACACACACACACACACACACACACACACACACACACATATATATATTTATGTATACACACACACACACACACAAATTATAAAAGAGACAGCACTTTATAGGCTATGTATGTAATGTATGTATATTCATACACACATACATATTTGGGAGACTGCAGAGGAAAAAAATCCCTCTGTGGGAGGCAAACATCCCACAGCATCTTCTATTCAGACGAGGCTACATTGTGCTGTGGTGCTGTCTCTCAAGCCTTCATGCGGCTTTTTTCTTGTGAGGTCCTTGCGTTGTTTGGGCCTTTCCCTGGCTTGTCTCTGTAACAGAAGCCAGCAACCAGGCGACACAATGTAAGAGCAGGGCCTGAAGACGGGGGGCCTTGTGCACTCTTTAACGCCACTCTCAGGAAGTGGGGACAATAAATCAATAGACTGTCCCTCTCCAGTAGGGGCCAAATGTAAACAAATTGAAAGGGACAGAGAACAAAACACATTGGTGAATGAAACAGACATACTCAATAGGGGTACTGCTACAAATGAAATGCCTTTGTGGACATTTCCTTCCAGACTTAACTATGATGTGTGCCACTCTCGGCAACATGATTTTGACTAAGAAACAGCAACAGGTGCAAAGAAATGTCCTTATGTTTAGCTTACTCTAGAATCTGCATGTGCTTAAAAAATAACATTTGCAATGCAATGAGAGGCGCTCAGCATTGCAGGTAGTCTAATTTGTAAGCACACTTCTTCTGAGTAACCTATGCTGATGAGCCACTGCAACATCTTACACCGTATAACATACAACGCTCAAGGGCACGAGCACACAACTCTGTGCATGTCAGAGCTGCATGCCACAAGTTAAATTAATGAATCTTTAAAAGGTTTAGGTTTTTTTAATGAGAGAATCTGTTGTAGCTTTTTATCAAACCTCTTCATATTTCACTGAGGTGGAATGGTGCACCACATTTGCGAGGCAGAACTAATGCTATATAAATCTCAAGTAATAAGCAGGCCCTGGGGACATCATCTAAATGAAGATTTTACACCAATTTAAACCTGCCTGCAATTTGATTCCTGCCTTAAGTGCATTTGTTTAACAGGTGCTGGAGAGGCAAGCGTTTCCCTCCAAAGTGTCGCTATGTCTCCTTTATTAATTTCTGGATTGCAAGTGGGCGGGGGAGTATGAAGAGAAAGGGGAGTTGACAAACACTAATCAAAGGTTCAGAGTGGGCTGATTCTACCATAGAACCAATGTACTTTTGCTTCATTTGCAAACTAATGATTTTAAACCCCCACAATCTGTTTGAGGTCAGCTCCTGTGTATTTTGGATACGCTTGGCTATTAGCATCACTGAAAGCTTCAGATGTGTCAAGCCTGCTCCCCCTCCAGTGATAGTCACCTACTTTAATTTCCCTGCAGGCCTCAGAGGGGGATGAATTCAACTAAAATCACAAGCTGTTTTGTTGGCAATCCTTTGTGGCCTATAATGAATCTAATGAATATAAAGAGAGGAGAAGGGAGGGAGGGGGGAAAGGGATGGAGGCGAATACATTTCAACCACGCTGTGTTGCTTTTACTTGACGATTTGTGACCCTCAACAATGGGACAATGGCGAGTGTTTTTGTACCCTTAATTTGCCTTTGTGTTTCAGCTTCATCTCTTTCACCGCTAAGCATTGAAAGTCGTCAGTTGAAGAATAACTGCTGACTCCACGGTCCGACAGACAAAGGGGAGCTTTTAAGATGAATCCCTAACTATCAGCCAGCCAGAGGAGCAGAAAGGGAAAGGGGCTCAAAGACAACAACAGGCAAGTCAAAGGTAGAATTAGCCGGAGTTCCCAAACACACATGGACCACTTCCTCTCTCATCGAACACACTATAAACAGCACTACCACTTCTTGAAAGTCATTGGTATTCATCCTCAGAGAGGTGTTTGGCACATGAATTAAAGTGGCTCATCTGATAAGAGCAGTGGGTAGTGGAGGTAGAGGCCCAGTGGAGTTGTGGTGCTGCTGTTAAAGCTGGCATGCTCATGATTTCACAGGCCCCTCAGGTGGCAGGATCGTATTAACAGCCTTGTTGTTCTCAGCTCCGAGATAAAGACTTAAAAGTTAGAGAGACTTTAACTAATGTTTCTGAACACATTCGTGTGTATTCAACAAGCCAATATATAGAAAAATATCAAACCACAAATCAGATACAGAGTAAAAAATGACCACAGTTATAACCACTAATGCCATACACTACACATTCAGGAACATGAACTTTTAGGTGATGTAGTGTGCGCTGGGTAGATGATAAACAAAGTTCTGTGTCAATGGTCCATGCCGGTATGCTCCCCAGTCCCTGTAATGATTTCTATTCATAAACATGCAGTGTGCTATCCTCCACCTGGCAGCTGCCTCTGTGCATATGAGATTGCTATTATGCATCTTCCAATCCCAAGGATAAACATCTCTCTACTTTTGAAGTTTGCAAGCATGAGGCATATTTTAGTGCCATACGACTTAGGCATCCCTTCAGGTATCACTTGCAATCTTTTCTCATTCTATATACATTGTTCAACTTTAATGGGTATCTAATTTGTGTTATCAGCTTACAGGGCAGTAAGTAATAATTTGCATGGCTGCCCTAAGCAAATATGCTTCCATAAGCATCCCATAGTATAGACACTAGAATGGATTAACCTCCATATTGGCTATGCCCCGACGGTCAACGCTTTTTTTAGAAATAAGCAGAACAGATAGTTTAGTTTGGTGGCAATCGCGCTATGAAAAAAAAAACTGTCTGGATTTATCACAAAACCCTTCTACCTTCAGATGCTATGTTGGATAAAAGCCTTTAAAGCATAGCAAGAGTGAAATGACATCTGTGGATCGACTGTATATTTCCATCAATGCAAACAGTGTTTAAGAACCTTATTTTCTCTGGTGACAGTGCGTATTATCATAAGTGTCCCCTTGTAATTTCAGTTCTGCACTGGCTCACGATAAGTCAGCCTGAATGTTGAACGTGTCGTCCTCTCTGCTACTATCTATCTCCGTAGGTATTTAGACAAGTTATTTTTCCTCTCGTATTTTTTGCCTAAGCAGTGATAATAAGCCTGAGCAGAATGAAGGTCAGTTTGATTTTAGCATGTCAGCTGTAGAGGCTATCACTGCTGATAATTTCAGCAGATTCACTCAAAATAGTCCTTAACACATGGAGAAAAGCTTTCAAAAGCCCATTTAATCTGTCTGAGAGCTTATACGGTCTCACTAGTCCCTCACATGGATGACGGGTGTCTTTATTTCTAGTGAATTTTAAAAGGCAGTTGTACTCAAATGTAAGCCCTGTATCAATGTTGGAGAGAGTAAAGTTACTCAGTCCAGAGCTGCCAGTTAATCAACATTTGAAACGAATTAGCCTGCACATGTGTGCTGTGTGTTTACAGGGTAAACAGGGATACATCTAGGAGAGAAGCTTGATATTCTACTGGCTTGCGTCAGGCATGTGTGTTACGCTTGTTAGCTTAGTAGACAGTTAATTGCCATGGTGGGTGGTTAGAGTGCTAGGAGCCTGATCTTAGGAATATGTCATATTTGTTAATCGGACATGCAGATGCAAATAATGCATGACAGACTGTGACCGACACTACCGGAACATAAATACTGTGAACTTCAGAAATGTTCTTGGCTCAGAAATATTACTGCATAAAGGCTATAAAGACAACCCACTGTTTATCTATTTATTTATTTTGTTTAGCTATTTCTGTGCATGGGCCAATATGACAAAAGAGGTGTGATAACAGAAAAAAAAATCCTACTGGAATAGTAGCTTGCCAGATTATGCTTTGTTGTGGGTTCTGTGTACAACAATCCCACGCTAGTTGGGAATTGTTGGCCTGATTACAGAAGCTGCTACGAAGAATTTGTGTAAACCAAGTGAAATATGAACTGTTTTTTAACCATGAATGGAGGGAACACTCAGGTTGCACAACCTAATTCATATTCCTAGAAGGATGTGTAATTTGCAAAACATATCAGATATCTGACAGGAGGGCACAGCCTCTTTAAAACTACGCTATTCAAACTTGCATACAGTTTGAAAAGCTTGTCCATAAAGATTGATTAAAGTTGTAAAGATTTTGTATCAAAAGAGGCTCTGATTAAAGCTATCTGCCACACAGAGATGCTACTCTTTTGCATCAGTCCTGTAATCTCTCTCACTTGGTGAAATTGTTGTTCATGCAGAAATAATATCAATGCAAACTATATTAATAACCATGGTGTGAGAAGCACGGGCAATGTCACTTAATCAATGAAAACAAATCATGTACACCTTGCTATGATTATCTGAAGGAGTGTGAATATTAATGTCTGGGTCTCAATCAATGGTGGGGTTGCATATATTGCCTTCTGTGTTTACTCATGGTTAAGACATTTCTTTCTTTTATATTTCTGCTGCATCCCTGAGAGCGATCAATGATATACTAAATAGAAATATGATACCAGCTATTATAGTTATTCAACAACAGCAACAAAACGGTAGCGATTGTATTATTGTAAACTATAAAGATGGGATGTTCAAATTTCAATTAACTTTGGTTTGTATTTGCTGATATTAATTAAGAGGGCTTGCAGAAGGACACAAAAGAGACAGGCTTATTGTCTCAGATTATTCTCATGAAAGTAGCATTAGTAGGTAGCACACCGCAACCTAATTAACTGGCATGGGAGGCAAGACATTACACTGGAAACCTTTTGATATGTGGGAGGTAATAGCACTGGGCAAGAAACAGATTCTTTATTTCATTATTTGATAAGAAGCCCTTTAATGAAAATATCAGCCAGCAGCAGTATAAGTCAACAGCACTACTTTGGTGTAAAAAGAAAAAAAAACTTGCTTTGAGGAGTATCGTTGCAGGCAATGAATTACCTCATGACTGCAGTTCATTAAATAAAATGTGAAACACACCTGGTGGGCTAATGCAGGTCAAATGCACAAGCAGCAGCATAAACGTAAGAGGATGTGGCAGTCAAAGACAAAGCAGCATCTCGCCTCGCTCAGACTGCTTAATGAAACGCCTGCTGCTAAGTGTTCCTGTAGTGAGACTCAGACACAGTGAAGCTTCACCCGAGTCAGCTATGCGACGGTGTTGTATCAGTGTCACTGAGAGCAATCACAACATTCCTTCCCTCAGAGTCCACAGCTTGTTTTAAATTCCCTCGGCAGCAGAATGCTTTAGGGGGTCAAACTCACCAAATCTCTGAACAATAATGGGCCAACTATCAGTTACATCTCTCACCTGTAATCGTTGGCTGGCATTAAAAGAATCTTTTTTTCCATGCTGCATACTTGACTGTGAATGCTTTTGAAATGAGTATAATGTAATCTGTGCCGCATATATCTTCTGCTTTTGTACATCTATCCAAGCAGTGAATGGTTAGGCCTATCAGTTACTCTCTGGAGGTGATGTATACGCTCGCTAGAACAATGCTACAAACAGATGAAGGCTATAATGTGCTGCCCATTCCTGCTCTCTCACTTTTCAGGGTTATTTTGTTTTCTTTTGCGAAAAAACATTTTAAGTGCCGCCATTTTTTTTTCCAAAAGGAACATGTACAAGCTTTTTTGAGCCAAGATTCACTTATAAAAACGCATTTCTAAAGTGCTCTGGCGGCAACCTCAGGATAACCTCAAGAACAATTAGGAAGCTTACCTGCAAAGAACAGGAACTAGCTTTTTTTTTAACAGTATGTACTATAAAATATAAACCCAGATGGGACACATTCAGAAACTATAGCAGTGCTAGTAAAAGCAAAATATGTGTAACTGAACAAAATCACCTTAATAAATGAAGTTATGGTACAAACACATTTCTGTAAGAACCGAAATCCATATTAAAGTAACTGAAGGGAGCCATGAGACGTAAAAATTTCCATTACGAGATATATCACTCTGACATTATCCTCAAGATTTAAAAGTTTTTATTATTTGACTGTGATGTGTGTCAGATTATCCACCTGGCTGTCTGTCTGTATTACCCTTTAATTTTCACACTGACGGTTTGAAGAATAAAGACACAGGGTTTAAATACATCTACCCACTGAATAGATATTCTTCGCCAGATGTGCAACAGATAGTGTCAATCTAATCTTTGGGCAACAGCGTCAACTTTATATGTATTTATTGAAAAAAAAGAACAATCTTCACACATGATGATTTATAATCAGCTGTCAGCTTAAGTTTAAGTTCCAAACTTTCTTTTAATTAGAGTTTCGATTCATACAATTCACTGCATTTCTTTTAGAAAGAAAATGAAAACCAGAAAAAAACACCCTCAAGATTAAATTATAAATGTGTAAAATGATGAGAGTCCAAAGTTTGAAACAGACATGTAAGCAGAGGAAGAAGCCATTTGAGTAATTGCAGAGAGGGACATGAAATGAGCCAGTTAGTATACTCTGCCTCACTTTATCAGGCATCACCAGCATTGTCCGTAGGGAGTTAACTTTTAGACTGTTTACTGGCTCAAAGGCCAGGCATGCATCTGAAGCCACATAGGCAAGATAATGTATCCCAGGCTACAAAAGCAGGCAAATCACTGTGCATTAAGACTGGACACACAATAGACAACAATGGCTTGCATAAACACTATTTAGAACTATTCACATGGCATTGAAGAGATGGGCGTAGACTCACTATTGCTGCAAAGCCGGCGCATTGTGCGGAGGTGAAAAGAAGTCTAATGAACAGGAAGCCTTATTTGAGAGAGCTGACAGTAACCATACAACAGCCGCATTGTGCGCTTGCCACCAACCCTGTGGGTCTCTACATTAGGAGAAATGATGAGAAAGTAACCCGAAAAGACACAGTGGGCCCTTGGACCCACGTAAATGCAACCAGACAATAATGGGGGACACAAGCTGTCTCCACCTTTACCCAAAGCTGCACGTTTACATGCACAGAACATCAACCGCTCTCATGGTCAAGGATAAAAGCCCCCTGGCCAGATAGAACTTTGAAGTACATTTGGGTTCGTTTACCGCCAAAGACTGCAATTTTAGCGCAGCAGCAGTTAAAATATATGTCATACATTTTAAATTATATCAAACTCTGCAGGGGAAAGTTCAAAACTCTAAAGTTTGGAGCACAAGGCCTCCTCCACCCCCCCCCCCCCACCCCCACCCCCACACACACACACACACACACACACACACACACACACACACACACACTATGCCCCCTGCCTCAAGCTTCATCAATCTTCCACAAAGGGATGACATCACCAATAAGCATAGCCTTTTATGGCTTTAAGCAATAAGCCTTATTTACTGATGAGATAAGCCCTCCGCTATTGTCTAGCCCTCCACTTTGCTTCTTTCTCTCGCAGTTGAAGAATCAAACGGCACTTTTGGAAGGTGACAGAGCATGCCCAGGATTTAAGGCTAAAGCATGAAAAGAGGTTTCCTATTTGGTGGCCTTTCAAAGAGCTACATTAGCCAATTTAGTTCAAAGTGGCACTCTGTTTCTTTAAGTTTTGTTTGCAAACATCTGAATATGCTTTATAATTTCAACAACCTCACACAGAGTAATATTTACTCGTTTTATATAGAAATGTATGCAGACACTAAATTTGACTGAAATTATTCTCTGAATGCAAAATGTTACTCACACTCTACAGAGTTCAAAACAAAACCACAGCCTTGAGAGTTTGCAACACATAGTCATCAATTGCACATGTGACCTATAATTACTGTTTGTAGCAGTATTAGTTGGCCAATCCATAAGACCAGTCCGGCGTGGTCACTAAACTGCTGAGGCATCATGATACAGTGTGGCTGATTAAACCTCACATGCTTGGAGAAACTATTCACAGGTAATGTTTCTGTTTGTTTGTAGTGAGAAATACAACATCAAAGAGAAAGTGCTAACTTTACGTCCTCTAATAAGTTGGAAATTGACATTTGGTAGTTCTCATTTTCACACTTTTACAAAGTCTGTCAGAGGAAAAACTAGGTCTAACTAGGTGGTTGCTGCAATCTAGAAAAAATAGCATCAACATATTCAAAATTGAGGACCTATTTTTAACAAGATAAAAAGCCATTTCCTAACACACTACATCCAGTGTCACCACATGTATCTTAAAAAACGTGCCATTTGTTGTTTGTTTTTCTTAGCACCACACAGAGCCATGTCAGGTCTTGGGAACTTGTCAGATATTCAGTCTGTAGTCACTTTAGAAAGACTGAGCGCAGAGTCTCTGGGGGAATCGCTCCAGTCTCCCCATCTCCCCTCCCCACCCCATGTCACCAGCCAGGAACAAAGCCGCCATAGTCAATTCTCCTAATTTCACTGCAGCCTGTCGAAATCCTGTTCTCCTTTTCTCCTTCTCTTCAACAAGTACTTTATGCTGGGATCAGTCAGGTCTGAGTCGCCCACAAAAACCTGAGGCTCTCGCTTCATCGTCTTTCAGCACCGGGTTTGACACTCCCAAACTCCCTGCCATTCAGGCGCCTGAACCATGCAATTTGTTTCCATTTGTCAAACAGCAGTATCCATCACAAAAGAAAATGCTGGCACAACAGAAAGTTTGTGAAAAACATTGTCTCCTCAATCAAAAATGGGCTTGAGACTACTTATTTGCCGGCCCGTAACAAAACAACCTTAAACAATTTATAGTACTTTCAGTTGTTATACTTTATCTTTACTTTATTATTCTTCTCTCAAATGACAATGACGACATCTTTAACTGAATGGTGCTGGTATCCCACCTTTAAATCAGTGCCAACGTATCACTTCTCTCTTTAAGTGAGGATGGGCTAACTGCTATAGTTTGAATTCATCATTTCATTCACTGCCTCCACATTGTGCTGACGCTTATTTTGTGTTTTATTTCTTTGGGATTAAACTTCATTGTGTGGACAGCCAGGTTTCTCAGACATTTATTTATTAAAGCTATATCAGCACTATGTTGACGGCATTGCTATTCGCACACCTATTCAGATATGTCTTAAAATGGCACTATTATTGGGCGACGTAGGAAGGTATCTGGTTAATAATACTTATTGTGCAAACTTTGTTGTCACCATTCTTGTGTTGGCTGTTATCGAGGGGAGAGCAGAGAGAATATTATGCTGACTCTGATGTAGATAGTGCCACGAGTATTGCTATTGTGGCAGCTGCCATGTGGTGCAGTCCCTGATAGGGTTTCGAATGCTGTCAATGTAGTGTCAGGTGCATTAGCACCTCAGAGACCCATGATGCTCCAGCTGCTATGCGCCTATGTCTCCCCGGGACCTGGCCGCCAGCCTGACACCCGACACAAAGTAATCACAGATCACAGCGTTTAATCACTGAAACAAGCACTCCAGAGGACCCCACTGTCAATATCCCACTCTCTCATTATCTGTTTGGATTGCACATCCACACTGTCAGATAAACAGAGTGGAAAATTAAGATTAAAAATATGGTAATTTCATTTCAGGCAGCAGGCTCCTCTCACTGGCCCATTATGCTATTGATTACCTCTGAATTCAATTTCTCTTTTCAATGTAAACTTTAATCTATTCGCAAGCCAACAATTCAACTCCCAAGGGGCTATTTGAGAGTAAGTAACCATTTAATATGACGCTGGCTGAAGATTCACTGGCTTTAATGAATTGTGTAAATCACTCAGCTTTTAAAGGAACTGGTGTCCCGCAGTTCACGACCCAAATCTGGGCCTGCTTAAATACTGCCTTTTATACCAGGCTAAGTGTTTACTGACAGCCATTTCTGAATGTGTAATCACCGGCTCCACTCCTGCCTGTACGAAGGTGAATAAAGCGGCTCTTTTCTAATTGAGCTGGTGATGACAAAATTACATTTTAATTAGGACTTAATCGTCATATTGCACCACTGACATGTTAAATTAAGCAAACGGCAATGCCACTTTACCACTATGAAACTGAATTTAAGAATCACTTGACTCAACACAGTAATCACTGGGTTGTTTTCCTTAACCACTTACCAATTTGTAGCGCCGTGGTCACGACCAGTTGTAACCACCGACCTGAGGCAAACACACCATTCAGATAAGTGAATATATGATGAGCAACAGTGGGAGGAAATGGTTAAGTGAGTCAGTGTTAGATGAGAATGTTTTAAAAACAAAATGAAGACAGCACTGGAACAGTCAAGCAATACCGTTTTATTATATGTAATATGAATTTTATTTAATGTAGAAGATTTAGTGATTTATTTATTTATAACTAAACCACTACAAAGTGCAAACTTATTTAAATATTACCTTTAACAAAACTCAATTAGTGTTATAAAACCATGAACAAAGATATACCCATTCAAATATTCATACTAAATTCGAAAATATTGCCAAAGTAAAAAGTGCTAGGTTTTTAGAAGCAACAACAGCACATTTGTCAAAAGAGTAAATATAGAAAGTTGGTTTTACACTGGATTTCCTTACAAAGTAAGACAAATCTTCAGAGGTATTAAACTTAAAAATATTTTCAACATTCCTTGGTGTACATGACATTTTACATTTAAACTTTACTGTTCTTTACTGACAAGAGCTGAGGTAGACATTAAACCATGGTGGCCAAAGTGCAGGAAGATCCTTTAGTTTAAACGATATTAAAACAATCAATAGTCTGATTAAGGCACAATCATTACTGAAAACATCGGTGTCTCCTCTCAGGTTCTCCTAGTCTTGTGAAGCATTTTCCAAATAATGAAAACCTCAATCCTGCTAAACAGTGTTTGCTTTAAAAGAATCATTTAAGCCACCAATAATTTATTGCGCCAGGATAAACACATCCAATATCTGCACTCCTTTGAGCGCCAGTGCAGGATTGAAGCTACCCAGGAGGCAACAGCACACATAGATAAACATAGCAGGGTGTAATCAATAAACAGCCAGGCAGTAATATGCTGTCAATAAAGGCACAGACTTGCCTCAGATACTTGCCCGTTTTCCGTTTCACACCTAAAGGACTATGCCAATCAAATGCAGCACATACTACACTAGGCCAACTGGGACATTTTAATGTACAGTCAAAGGAAATAAATGTATCTGGTAGGATTTTGGTCAGTGATGGCAAACACGAGGGCCAAAGCGACTCTCCAAACTGTCAGAGAGATGTCTCAAAGATGACACAGATGTCCTTGGCACAGTGCACGTCTGTCAGTCGCTTTTTGTTCATGTAAACCTGGAAGCATATCAGGGAAGCAGTGTCACAGAATACAAGCACGCAGTCCAATCTAAGCTACGATCTGCTAAGGTGTGATTTATGACAGATCCAGTCAGAGCTTGGTGAAGGGATTTGTCACCCACTGAAGCATGCAAAAGTGGCTTATTTAGCCTTATAAACAACTGGGAAATTCAAGGTAGAATATATCGGAGATAATCACAGAAATTATTTGTATAGCTAATTTTCTCTACCAGTGGCTGCTTTTAAAAAACTGGCTTTGAGGATATCAGTGTGAATGCTTTATTTCTTCATACAAAGACGCTCTGACAGACTGAAAATTTAAATAAAAGAAAGTTTTTGAAAAAGAGGCGAAACAGATGAAAACAGCTTGGCCGCAGCAGAAGATATACTGTCTACTCTGGCATTCTCTTTCAGTGGGGACAAAGGAGCTAGAGGTTGATATCAGATTATTGAATGTATTTAAACCTTGACTGACAACTATAGAAACTTGACACACAACATGTGGACCATCTCAGTATTTAATAAGTGGTGCTAGACAGTTATGGATGCTGCCGTAATCTGATCTAAGGCGAGCACCCAACAATAAAGAAAGGAAAACGTAAGGGCTTGAACAATGTCGCTACCAATCCGCCAGTGTGCAGGGTAAGACGATACCAAATAATACCACACTGTGCTGAGTCCTTGAAATCAGTATTTTAGTCATTTCACTCCTCTGGCTGAGAAGATATAGTTCCGCTGATAAATTTGTGCGAGGGACAGAGAAAATGAAACGATGCCTTCTTTTTCTTATTTCACAAAGACCTGTTTGAAGTTGCAATATGGTATCTGTAGTCCCAGACAGATGCACATAAAATGGAATTGAACAATGAATAGCTGGCTCTTATCTGTTCAGTGTCTGAGGGGGAAATACATCACAAATGAATTTCACAGGGAGAAAATATGGACATTCTCTATTACTGTAATCCCCATAGAAAGTTTATCCAGAATCACGATGAAGTTAAAGCCAATATTTCAAAATAGATAGAGCGCAAAGAAAGCTGCTTTTCTAGAATCATCTCCAAAATGATCTCAAAATTACATTATGAGAAAAAAAGATTATATGGAGACTTTCTTTGATAACATCTGAGGATGTAAATCTACAAAGGGACAATTTCTCTCTTGAAATTAATATTATGATGTCGCAATGCTCCAACTAGGCACTTTAAATTAAAATGGTAATCAAGCGTCTTTGCATTGTCAGGGCAATGCACGTCTTCTGTTGCTTAACTGTAATACTTTAGAGGTGAGCAATGAAGTCTAGAGTTAAAGGGAGAGTCTGGGATTAGTGTGTTAAGGCTGGACTCTATTTTGTCCTGGGACAAAGGTGGGTGTGGTTACCTGTTCGGCTGTGTGCAGCAGTGAGGCGGCTTCAGCCTTGCCTGTCTGTTGGACCATCTGGTAAAAGAGCCCATCCTGGTTCTGGAGCAGCACATATGGCTCATCATACTCCTGGATCCTGCCGGCATCCAGAACCTGCAATCACACATACAATGCTGGGTGTGTGTGCGCGCCACTGCCTGTATACTTTACTTTGGGGAAAACTAACATTTCAGCTGTTTCACTGCTGAGTGATGCATGCAGACAGTGCAAGATGATGAATGGGGGAAACAGCAGTTCTCTGCGCCTAGGAACCATTCATTTTATGTGACTCATGCCACAACAAACATCGCTGCCTGTTCGCGCTCCACAGGGCCTCGGACAATGAGCGTAGCCTGTTAGCAGTGTGAAAGTCGAGTACGCTGACTCTGACAGACTGAAGATCAGTGATTTATCCGTGTATTTATCCTGGCATTTCAGTGGCTCAGGGGTGGTCCTCAGTCAAATCCAACAATCACACCTTTAGGACACTCTTGAAAATCACCATCATTTCTATGTCATCACATGCCATGTAAACCGCACAAAGAATAGTGCCAGTTCAAGCAGTTTGGAAAAGACTACAATTATATCACAGACTAATTTTAACAAGCTCTATCCCCTTACAGCTGTAATGAGCAGTTTGTTATAGCTAAAGCTCAGTGTTAAGGAGTATTCAGTATGAAAGGGACACTTCTGCAGCTGCTGTCATAATCGACAGTTCAGGAGCAGGATACTAGCTGTTGAGAGTTTGTATCTTGAAAAAACATTCAGTAAAAATATGGCACAGTTTAAGATTTGGAAAAGGAAATTCAGGTGGGTATGAATTCAGTTCTCCCGGAGTGCGTAACAATCTGGGGCGTTTAACACGAGCGTAAGTGTGAAACAGTCCCTGCTGTGTGATATTTGGCTTTTCTCGGCGGCCCTCTCAGTGACTGAGCAGCCTCCAGGTCGTGCCCTGTCCTCCATAGACGCTTAACAAACCCCGCCACAAATGGCACTAATTGGCACCTCTGCAGGCAGTAGCAGGAAAGGGCCAAAGATCAAGTGGCACGAGTGCAGGCTCAACGAGGGGGAATGCTGTGAGGGAGAAATCAGGCCAGCTGTTGTAAAATAGGGCAAGTGAATTAAAACTCTGTAAATATTGTGTAGCAGGCCCTTTGAAACTAAAGAAGGAGGTGTTTGCATGCTCTACATCAGTATGTCTGACATATGTTACAGGAACTCAAAATAATTTTTTCAAGGCTATACGACACTCATTACTGAAGAAGAGTAGTCTTTTAAAATGCTGACTTGGACAGTGGAAAGTTACCGTGTCCTTACTTACCAGTATTCTGTCAGAGTCAATGATAGTGTTGAGCCTGTGAGCAATGGTGAGGACTGTACACTCTTGAAACTTGTCCCGGATAGTCTGCTGGATGAGGCTGTCAGTTCTAAAGGAGCAGGGAACACAACACCTGAGCACAAAAAAACTCTCTTCCTATAGACCCTTGGGCAGGGATTTTACTCAACACATAACAATGGCTCATCAGTAGCAAGGAATGTGCAGTAGTAGACATAAAAATAAAGGATATGAGAGACTTACAAGGATGGGTCCTTATTTTGGCTATTCCATATTTTATTTAACGCTGTTTGCCTTTTCAAAATTCATACTTATACTGTAATTGTTTTATGAAGGTGTTATTCGTTTATTGCAACAAAAGCTTTGATCAATCAACTTCTGAATGGTATACTTTTAGAATACTGATAAGCCCACTGCTGATTGAGCTGGCTTGTAAACATGTTACCTTCTCCGTTTTCCACCAAGCAATGTGCATTATAGTCAGTGTAAAGTTTTCACATCTTTTCATAAGGGTTGGATTTCACTCATATGCTACTAACTTATTTGCACGGTAGTCTTGTTTTTTAAATGATTAGTATTTCAATTCCTTTGCAGAGCAATTCTGTGATGTTTTATTAGACCCAGATTAAAAAGTACCCATCTTAAATATCATTAGATTACAATATACAAGATACAAGTGGAATAGATCACACATTAATATAACATTTTTTTATTTTAACACACATAGTGTGTACATGTAACAAGTGTCTCCTGACCTTGGGTCCACGTTGGCTGTGGCCTCATCAATAATTAGGATACGGTTTTTCCGGAGGATAGCCCTAGCCAGACACACCAGCTGCCTCTGGCCTACGCTGAAGTTAGAGCCTGACTCCGTCAGCATCATCTCGAGCTTATTGGGCAGCTCCTCCACCACGGCCTTCATCTGCACCTGCAGAGAGGGAGAGCAGAGCCCCAACCCTTCATTACTCCTGCATAAAGGCTTCCTGTGGGGATGTCTTTAAAGAGCCATCCAAACACACCCATTAACAGCCTGGCACAATGCAGGGCCAGGTCCACTGATGACCTTGGCCAGTGCTCTCTTGTGGCCAGCCTCTAGCTTTAATCCAGGCCACCAAACCCATTCAGAGGCAGGACCAGGAACTGAAGCCCTTCACTGTGGGGGGAGCCTTCATCCTGGTTGGCCTGACTGCCCAAACACATCTCCCCCAGCACTTTCAATGGTTCCCAGTTACAAGCCGCACATTGAGCTGGGCCCCATGGCCCTAATGGGATTTCCCCCCATGACTTGTGGCGAGCAGGGAGGCTGAATGGCAGCATTGTACAGGGGGACAGAGGGATCCCCCCCTGGGCCGGCGAGGGGGAATCATTCAGAGCCACGCTGGAGTACCTCTTGGAGTGCATTCCACAGGTCCTCATCTGTGTGCTGCCTGAAAGGGTCCAGATTCTTCCTCATGGTGCCCGTGAAGAGAACTGGGTCCTGTGGATAGATGGATATAGAAAGAGAAGGCCGTGGCCAGTTAAGATAATGACAAGGGGGAAGATGTATGAAAGGGTTAAGACAGGCTTTATAGAGCACCGTTAGGCAATGTGTGAGGGGAAGATGTTCACAAAGGGCTTGCTACACTCAGGAGCCCCATTCATTGCTCTGGCCAACTATGCTTCAATAAGTTGATCTTTTTACTTGGAAAACCAGAGCTTGTGCGCTGGTGTTGTTGGAGAATAGAGAAAAAAGTGCCATTGGGTCATTTTTACAATACAAACACTGCATACAGTGGCTATATTAGTAATAATAATCTGCCACGGAGCACCTTGGTAGCCAACTGGTTACCAGGCACGGCAATGTCCCTGGTTCAATTACGGCAGGGGACCTACCTATGCTGCAGGTCATTCCCCTCTCTCTCCTGTTTCCTGTGGGCCTCTCTGCCACCTACTATCAAAATGAAGGCAAAAAGGCCAAAAAATAAATCTTAACAAAAAAAAAAAATGTCGGCCACAGGTTAAAGCTTTACTCAACTAAGCGCACAAGCATCTGTCAAGAGAGGTTATCGCTATCAGTTTGCTCAGCCTCAGATCTCAGACAGCTAGGATGTCCAAGATACATATTTATGATGAACCACACACCTGTATCAAGCTACAGCCACACAGACATCTTTAAGAGAGCAATAAAGCTCTTTATTACAGTGTAGAGAAAAAAAGAGCCCACACGTTCACAGGCACTGTTCCAACATGCCCTTCCGTTTGCGGTAAACCTTAAAACAGGAGCAAGCTGGCATATCCATGTGTCAGGTCAGATATTTATGGGTCAGTGACAAGGGTTGGTAAGATAAGCTATTCAAAAATATCTTTAAAAATTGTTTTGAAAGGTGCCTCAGGTTTGTTAAAATGTACATTGTGTATTTTGTTGGTTTTATGTCATTTGAAATGACATTGTGGTAGCACCATTTTTTTTTACCAAAAGTAAGACTGAATGCTCCTGAAAATGTCAGATGGTGTAACCACAAATAATGATAAATATTAAATGTTTTATCCATTTACAGTGTATTTAACTGTACTTGTACAAATAATTACTTTATTTTAAAAACATCAATTGAAAAGAAAGTATTAGAGTATTTGTCGATATTGAGCAGGACATATTCTAAAAAGAACTTTTTTTTCTAAATAAGTTTTGACAAATTATGTAATTATGTATTATTTTTTCCAAAACATGGTGTTTTTTGATATTTTTTCTTTCTTTTTTTCCCTTTACATAATATTATTAAAAATATATATATTTTTATGAAAAAATACTGGTTACACCAGATGACACTGGGTTACATCACGTCATTGACCCTTATTCATAAAAGGGGCAGTGGTGGCCTAAATTAGGACAAGTGAGCTTGTGAGCGGAGGTTCGCCAATTCAATGCCCCCCTAGATACATTTTGGTGGGGAAAGTGAAGAATCAGCGCTTATCAGTATCGCTTATCCCTCCCACATTACCACCACTAAGGTGCCCTTGAGCAAGGCCCTCAATGCTCAGTGGTTAACAGATTAGACTGTGGTTGTACTAAGCAGCTTCCAAGTATGAAAGCATTGTTCTTAGAGAAACTCCCCTCAATAAATAAAGGTTAAAAATATCCTGGACCACTGTTGATTTACTGGGTCTCTCCCAGGCCAGCATAAAGACAGTCTTACCTCTCATAAAACAGAGCTGCAATAATGAAGGGTTTCATATGGTATCATTTCCGTATTGTTTTATCAATGAACAAATACAGCTGGAGTTTCCTTTGAAACATAAAACTGAATGCATGACACATAAATGGTTACAATGACCATTTGGAAAAAAGGTTATGAGATGTGAATGAGTCTATCACATAAGTAGAGTTAATACAGAGCAGCAAGCAGCAACCCAAACTGATAGGCTTCCATTGTATCCACATCACAGTCGAGGCAATATTATAAATCCAGCGAGATATGGATCTGACCTCTTAGCAAGATAGGGAAAGTTCACCTGGCAACTGTGAGATTAAACCAGGAGTGAGAGTTAAGTACACAATGGGTTTAAAAGGCTGAGTGTCCTATTTTAAGGTTACAGAACTACAGTACTTGTCTGAATCTGACTCACTATCCACATCTTTATCTCTGCTCTCTCACACGTCAACAACAAAGCCAGCGCTGTGACAACAAAACAGTGAAATAGAAAAGGCATGCACTTGTGTTTAAGCACACAGATTTATGCAGTGTAAACATACACACACCTCAAATACAAAATAATGTCCCAAGGAACCTTCATTTAGTTCGAAGACTCAGGGCTAACTACTCAATTTCCATCCGATTCCAGAAAAAAAATATCAAGCTTTTTCAGAACTTCATCCTTGCTACCTGTGCCTTACAAAATGTTCCACCTCTTTACTTCCAATGAGCTTTTCCCTCTGTCACCGAAATACCACCTTGTCATTAAGCCTGCTGAAGTCCCAATTCAAACTAGTTTTGTGACACACTTTAATTGAGGATTCAATGTTCGGTCGGAAAAACTGCTTTCAAGCACAGCTTTCCATAGACCGATTATGTGCTCCACCAATTCTAAGCCCTCTGTTTGCCACAGAATTCATTTTTTACTAAGTAATTCCTGAGGATTCAATAGAATCTGAAATGGATCCTTTTTTAATGCCATATGCTAATAAAAGCTTATCATAATCAAATCTGTGGGTGGCAAATAATGAAACTCCTCACCACCAATGTATATATACATATCACACTCTCAACATTCCACATGAAAAGTTAAAGCAACTAGCAATTTATATCATGATCTTTTCCGTGTGAAAGGCTGACTGAATATAACTTTATCTCTGACGTCTAGCAGGAGAATAAAAAGGCTTTCAGATGAATTTGTGTAAATATATAAGTTTGTAAAACTAAGAGCACAGTACACTCTTCTGAACACTGCTAAGACTTCATCACATGAAAACGACACAGATGGGCGTGCAGTTAAAGTTCTGACTTGTAACCTGCCACTTTGTACAAGTGTCTCCCTTTAGGAGAGACAGAGACAGAGTAAACAAAATCACATCAAACACACATCACATCCATCTCAAACTAGTTTGGACGAGGAAGTAAAACTTTATCTGAAGTGGTAGCAATGCCAGAAAGCTATCAAATCCACAGAGAAGCATTAATGAAACCGTTTTTGGGCATCTTGGCTGCACCCTGGAAATGTTTGAGACATGGGCTAAGTGACGGTGTACAAGGGGGACTCTGACTGTGAGGATGGGGGAGACTTCTTCTAAGCAGCTTTCCCATGTTTGGGGGGTAGAGGGCTAATCCTCTGTCAGGGATAGGGAACTGCTCTCTTCACAGTACAGGCCGTGGGAGTCTTCTCCCCTCCCTCCACTCTGCTGACACTCACCCGCAGGCTGGCATTTTCTTAATGCCGTATCAGTTTCAACAAGCGGAAATAAAGTTAAACTGTCTCAAGGCATCAGTTTGTCTCACTTTCAGAAATCCCCTGAGTGACGACTGTAATTCTCCTCACTTGTTTTAGCTTTTTAAAAGCCAGGCATAGAAAAAAAGGCCAAAGCATGAGGGTTTTCTGTTACACATGTTTATCTAACATTTCTTAGTGTTGTGGCTGTATGTGCTGCCTGCACTGTTTTTCCTTTTTCCTCTACTGTCTCTTGCTCCGTCCAGGTCTTCTCCACCTGATCAGTCCTCAATGAGGTGCATCTGTCCCAGGAAAGAAAGTGGTTAAACGCTCCAGGTTCCAGATGCTTCTGGTTTGTAGACTGCAGGTCTTGCTGCCTCTCAGTGTGATATTGTATATAGTGTGTGGTTTATTTTGTCTTTATGTTAATAAATGCCATGGTTTTGGTATTTTAAAAGGTGTTGTCAGAGTTTTACTTTGGGTCAATGTTGGAGTATTGGTCACCCAATAGGGCTGCCTAAGGGTGGGGCGTAACTCTCAATCAAAGCAAAAGTCCAACATTGAAAAGTATCATCTTACTAACAACTGTACTTTATGTAATATATGATGACATCTAAGATGTTTCCCTTTTTACCAGATGTATGCATTGGTTACTGAATGTAGTTTCAATCGACAAAATACAACAGGTAAGAGAGTAGCAATTCAAGAAGGGGCACCTGCGGAATGATGGACATTTTCTGGCGCAGGCTGTGGAGACCAATCTCAGCAGTCAGAAAACCATCAATCATTATTCTTCCCTCAGGTTCTGCCAGCCGGAACAAGGCAGAAATCAGGGAGCTTTTACCAGCACCAGTGCGTCCAACGATGCCAACCTACAGGGGAGAGATGAAAACTATTTTTATACGCCTGTAAATTCCACAAAAAGACAAAATATTATCATGCTCCTTCAGACCATTAATCATACTGGTGCATATTCTTCAAGTGTCATGTCACAGAGGTACCATTTCATAAGTCAAACTACAAGGGACAACTTGTATGTCAAGGAGGAAAAAGAAGACCTTTTTATGGTTTGATTTATTTTTTAACAGCACTGTCACATAACTTTAGCAGACTGTGGAAGAGAATATCTCATTTTAAAGAACATATTAAGCCTCTGTTGAATATATAATAATTAATGTTCATACTTTTGCATGTTTATAATTCAAGACCACAATTTCACACATTGCATTCTGTATGCCAATGTCAGTAGGTTGAAAAATGACTAACTCTATTTCTACTGTTACAAGTGAAGCTATTCAACAAGACTCTATAAGCTTTACTGGCCTTAACACCAATTTCTGTATATTTGTTAAACTAAAATGTATAATTAAAGTTTGTGTAAAGAAAAGTCAGAGATTTATTTTTAAACATGTTACACGGGTTTGAAAATAATTGCTGACAATGTGAAAAAACTGTGAACTATGTGGTAGTGAATTGTGAAGTTGAGGCATTAATTATTATTATTTTTTTTTTTTTTTTACCATTTCTGTGTTCAGGATTTTTTGGGCTAACCTGAAATGGACACAGCAGCCAACACCGACTGCCACTTGCAGCTTCAGCTTCAGTACAGCTGGGAGGTCTCTATATAGTATTTTCCAAGTAGTGCTTCACCAAAAAGCACGGCATGAGAAGCAATTGCTGTGTGATTAACTAATTTTTTTTGTGATGTGTGACAAACTCAGAGCACATATTTTTATTATTGCTTTACAAAGACTTTAAATAAAAATGTTAAATCTTATGAAGGCCAACCTAATAAAAGCTTCAGCATCAACACTGATCCTCATTCTCTTAATTTTCTGTAGAAAAGCAGAAACACCTCGCCTCTACCATGGTATTAATACCTCCCTATCACTGTAAGACTCTTGCATGCTGAGCATAGAGGAACCACACAGAAGAACACAAGTCCACATCAAACACCTCAGTCTTCCTCATCCAAATGCTGACAACAGACCGCAGTGGAAATGGTGTCAACAATGGCACCACCAGGCAAATCATCACTTGTTCCACTGAGCCAGGCTGCTGATGCCACACGCCGCTGCCTGCCAACACATAGGCTTGTTATATGCCATTTCATAGCCAATGGGCAACTCTTTGTTTACAGGGGTTTACCAACAACACTGCTTCCATAACAAAGAACTACTGTGTGAGCCCCATAACATGCCAACACACAGAAAGGGTTCAACAATGCACATTTTTGGCTGGACTGCTACAACAGGGCCACAACCACAACCACGATTGTCTGTCTGACTGGCTGAGTGATGAGGTTACACCATTGGTCGGCCGAAGCTAAGTATCCCAGAATGCATTTTTTACCAACAATGGCGGAGATTAAGCTGTTATTTTCACTGTAGGACTGTTGACATGTCAGTGTATTAAGCTTTAATATTTTTTGCAGGTGAGAAAGTAATCACTTAGATTCCCAATATGTGGTCAGCTTATCCAAATAACGTCTGTCAATTTCATAATGTGTGTCTACTGTCTTTTCATAATATAGCACTTCTGTGTTCATGGTAAATAAAATAAAAGCAAAATAACAAATACTTTTGCGAATGCAAACTTTACACATATGAAACACACAGTCTACACCCAAAATCTGGTGCAATGTATTTTAATTATTTTTAATGTTTTTGCTATGTGTACAGCACCTTCAGTTATATATAATGTATGACAAGTGCTATACAAATAAATAAACTCAAAGTATACATCTTAAAAATGCTGCAGTGACCATGTCTGATGGTAAACAGGTGATGCACAAATTTAAAGCCCTCTCGCATTTCATACACAGTTCAGCCATATATTTAGTTTTGACCTGGTCTTGTTTCTCATTCTCCAGGTAGGTCAGGTGTAGGGTAGAAAAGATGACCCAAGACTTTATTTAAATCTAAATAATTCATGGACTAACAGGATGGGGTTTGTTTGAATATCACACCACTTAGCAATCAGGGGCTAGCAATGCAGGTTGTAGTATTACAGTGAGCTGTCTGTTTTTATAGAATCAGTATATGACTTTAGCGGGGGATGATGTGAATGGATCTTGTACTGTAGGTCTTGGGTGCAGGTTTCCTTGTGAAAGGGTGTCAGGGGAACTGTCAGGATGCACAAAGCCTTGCAACCCCCATGGCATGCGGCAGAGATCCCTCCCATGGGCTGTCAGAGCCAGAGCCTCTACACTTATCAACCCATCCATTGTGAAATCAGCCGCCCTGGCCAACCATAGCCATGCAAAATACACCCCCTGCATTAAACACAATTTCAATCATCCCAAACCATCTCTCTGTGCCTTCTCTCTCTCTCTTTTCTCTCCCCTCTCCCTCGGCCTCGCCTCTCTCTTATAGTGAATAAACAGTTGTCACCATCAGGTAGCTCAAAATGCAAATTGGGAACAAATGGATCCACTTGAACAGTCTTAATTACATGATATGTATTCCATGAATCACAAATGGTATAGTCCTGAAGATTCAGAAGCACAATATGGTGTCCCTTTAAAAATTGATTTGAAAATAATGTCACATAAAAAAGAATCACATCACACCTCCTACACTGGCTGCATATCAACCTATGTCATGGGCTGTGCACACCAGTAAGCATTCACAGGTGGGAATAAAGACAAGAACCTTTTCTCTGGATGTGAAGACAACAGTCAGGTTCTTTAGGACCAAAGGCTGACTGGCGCTGTAAGAGAAGTTGACTCTGTCGAAGGTGATGAAGCCTGTCTTGGGCCAATCATGTGGAGGCTTTTTGTCCGTCTCCCAGGGTGCTTCACTCTCCAGCTCTGCATACTCTAACACTCTCTCCACTGATGTCATCTACAAATAATAATAGAATTTTTTTTATGGAATATGTAGAGTGATGCAATACCAATTTAGTGAAATTTTTAGAGAAGAAATTATGAATGCATTTAGTCCAACTAAAATATAATCTGCATTTAAGTGTTCAGATTTAATGGTTCTCACCATGTTCTCAATCTCGGCACTCTGTCTGACGCCCCACTGGAACATGCCTGTGAGCGTAACAGCATAGGACAGCGCCAGACCCACTGCACCTGGCTCCAATCCTGTAATATTTTTAAAAAGTAAACATGCAGGCATACATTCCTTATTTCATTATAATAGTTTCATATATTGGCTCACACATCAATAATGTGTCACATGTGTACATGTATCCAAAACCCACACAGTACCATCTCTGAGGTAAAGGCAGCCAAAAGCAGTGATGGTAACAAAAATTGAACAAATTCCATCAAGGCGCACAGCAAACCAGCGAGAGGTAGTCAGGAATAAAAACCAGGCCTCTGTTCACAAACACAAATACACAGATCAGATAATACAATCCACAAAATTATGCAAAAATAATCTAGTCAGTACAGCCTAAATTTTTCTTGAATCAAAACATTTAATATCAGTCTAAATGGATTTGAATGGGTATGTTAAGAGTGAGTGCCTGAAATTTGGACTGCTTAAGTGAAATAAAATGACTTTACCTGAATGAAGATTTTGATATTCATCAAACATTTGCTGAAACCTCTGCTGAGCCTTGAAGGCACGTATGGTGCTCAGACCTTGGAGAGAGGAGGAAAGGTGGGAGAAAACCGGACTTCGTGCTACAAAAAAAATATAGACTATTGTTAGCGTCTGAAGAAACAGTTTTGAAGAGTTTTGACAATCATATAAACTATGAATAGCTTTAGAATACCTTTATCAAGGACTGCTTTAATATCTTAATATACTTCAGTCAGCCAAGTACTTTTTAGTCAGAGCCTGTATTACTCAGAACTGCCATATCTGACATTGCATTCAAGGACTGTATGAATCTTTTCAATGTTTTGAGTTTTTGGACAGTGCCTTGTTTTATGCCGTTAGGAACAGGATTAAAAGCTTATAAAAAAGGTCTAAGGTGTAGACAAAGTAAAGATGATTAAGTAATAAATGGTCAAATATCTACTGTGAATACTGCATAGTTTGAACATTAAACATATTATACAGTTTTGATTTAGAGAAAGGTTGCAATTGATTGGTCTTTTGTTTCCATTTGTTAGGTTTACAAACCCAAAGAAAATTACCTAAATGTTTCCTTTGGGCTTTTTAACAGAACCTTTATTCTATATGATGGTTGAACCTGTTGGCCAATGTGCATTTGGGCTCTAAGCCCAGAATCAAAATAGTCATGCCCACTTGGCATTTTTCCCATTGTATGTGATGTCATGAACTCCCGTCTCTTGAGGAAACTGCGTGTGGCCGAGCCATAGGCCACTGCCACCTTTAGCCTTTATGCTAATGACCATGGCTTTCCTCAATGGTCTATTAGCATTCCTGTGGTCTGCTTTTGTCTCTTACCACAAATGGACATGCCCACCACCACCCCCCCATTTCAAAAAAATAAATTTACTAGTAGACTCCAAGCGCTTGATGTCCCTAGAAGTCTGCAGGAAGTAGCATCGCAGAAACAGGAAGACAACAAGAAGAGGAAAAACCGGAATAAGGATCCAGGGGATGACGATGGCAGCTACTGCAATCACTCCGAGGACTTGGAGAAATACCTGGGACAGAAGGAGAAATGTGAACACAATATTAACCAAAGAGCAACACAGTCAAAAACTCCACTGCTGCTGTGTGGTCTACCAGTGGGGCAGTGAGGCCTATTTCTTAAGGCTGAACAAGAGAAACTCTTTCAGTCGTATTTGTGTGAAGCCATCACAGCCTTATAGTAAGGTAGCAGCAGGTTGTGTGACTGAGGTTATGTGACTCACAGTGTGAAAGGAAAACGATCACAGCGTTAATTCTCACTTAGTAGCAGGTGAGAATTTACCACTTGGCCACTACAGCTCATATCCCTGGATCCCCTGGGCTTTCCCTTCAACACTTCTGGCCTGTAAGCCTCCCTGGCAGAGCAACCAGCCAACAGGCATGGCCACAGTGACTGGCAGAGAGCTCCGGGAACCACACTGTGGGTGTCTGATACATCACACTCAAACCACACAGCCCTCAACAACACAGTGACTCATCACCCGTGTTAATGGCTATGTGATTCATCCAGACCAGGATACCAAAGCTGCCCTAACCGGACACAGGGAAATAAGTCTGATGACATCAGATCATCTGACGAAGTGTCATGATTACTATTAATATTCAAGATAAACATACTTTTACAATAGCAGCACAACTGTGATAATTAACAGTGTTTGATATAGACTAACCATTCCAACAGCAATTCAAATATTCAGTTTTGACCAACTGAAATGTATGTGAGCATCTATGATGTCATTGATATAATAATATAATGCTCTGAATGATAACCTTTACTTTTGACTTATGCACATTTTTGAAAACAGGACTTTTACTTGTAACAGTGTAAAAGTACACTTTGTTATGAATTATTTTACTTAAGTAAAGAATCTGAATACTTTCTGTAACTTCACAACTGGTAATTACATACAACAATAACTGGGCATAGAAATTGGAAATGATAAAAGGAAATTTAAAAAAATCTCACTGAAATAAATGTGTGAGACCGTTTCTTCTTAACTAAAAAGCAATACTGTGTTACATATTTCATATTTCGATTGACAGATGATAAAACTGAAACCTCACACCCTGAAATTAGACACATCCTAAGAGATGAATCCTAAAACGGGGAGATTAGAATCATACTGTTACCTTCAGTGGTCTCAGACTAGCCCAGAGAGATGAAAATTTAATTTAGCACCTTAATTACGGATGTTATCTGCCACTTAAGCACACATTTAAGCATGATCACTTTCAGTGTAGTTTTATGACGAAAAGCCACTCAATTCCATTTGCAGTTCAGATAAGAGGGTATTACTAGTCTAACCATTGCTGTAGTGGAGCCCACACAATCAAACAGTGATTGGAAGCTACTGAGCACAACTGATCCTAAGAATTTCACAGTACATAAGTTTCACTCTTAGCCTGGATGGAAGGCTACCAGACTGCAAAGTGAGATGGTGACACACAGGCCATTACTACATGTTATTCAGCCTTCCCTTGAGGGGATCAAATATTAACTGAACAAACGTCTTATCGTATACTGTTCTCTCACTCTTCTGCTGATTATTGGTGACACAGTGACACTGCTCATTCATGTTGCTGGTTAGTTCATTTGAATTCTAATTGGGCCCGCTGCAGTCAGGACCATGAAGGTCTGAGCCAGGCCAGCTTATCTGACAGCGGGGTCATCTGAGGGGACAGAGGAGGAACAGGAACCATTAGATAGGAGTCTTGCCTCCTCCTGCTCCCTAGGGCCCGCTGTCGCCAAGGCCCTGTTTGATGTGATCCATTTGCGTGGTCTGGCGCTTATCATGTCAGCATCGGGAACACCGTGGCCCCCACCCACACTACACACAGATGACTCTGATAAGTGATCCTACAAGCGTACACCTCACCCCCTCGGACCACATCCATATCTCCTATGAAACCACACAGGAACAGAAAACTCCCAAAGCCACATCCCGCTGCACATAAAAGTGGATAAAAGGATGAAAGGTTTTGTATACAAACAGTTTAAATAAAGAATTACCGCTAATTGCTCTTTAGCAAGAAAAGAAAGCTACCGCACGCATGTGATTCAGTCATTCAAGCAAACTGGATGCACTGCTGTGTCCAAAGACCATTCAGATCTCCGCTGACCCTAATTGCTTTATTTTCTCTATGATTCTATCAGCTCTTTGATGTCCAAATAAATGTAGAAAATTGAAGTTAATTGCTATATTTGTGTTCTGCAATGATAGCGACTGTTGTTGCACAGCAGAAAATAAACACTTCCCTTTAATTAAACATCCCTCCAGACACAAGGAATCAGTACGCTTTTTACAATTGCTTTTCATCCTCCCTTTATTTACTGACAGTGTGCAATATTTGCCACAGGGAAATAAAGTGCAAACAAAACAGGAAATGGAGGGAAAGCATGGTAAAGAAAATTCCTCCAAAGAAGTCCTCTGTCATTGCTGGGATTTTTTTTTTTTTTTTTTTTTGAGTCCACACTTTACGTGACAGAGCAGCACAATAAGCTGCAAGGGTCAGTGGTACTGAAACAAAACAGGGCCGTTCCACTCGGTCTCTGGAACAATAGAAGTGACCCAATCCATTCTAGTCTGTCTTTGGGCTTTATTTTAGCATTAAATGCCCAGATGCCGCTGCCTTTCTTTGGGAGAAATGACTGTGGACACCTCCTTCACATTTTCCCTTTCTGGGCCATTTTCACTTCATAAAGCTGCAGTCAATGTGTTTTGTGTGTGGTGAGGAGGGTCTGACACATACTGTGGTGGTCTCAGTCGCTGTCTACATTGGTGGCTCAAGTAGTCCTAGGATTAGGCCTTTGTGTGCTATGAAAAGGTAAAAGAAGTCACTTATTTGGGCTCAGTCAAGCTGCTGATTTCCAACCCCATTTTGGAAATAAGAGAAAGGCTTTGAAATGTGGTCTCTCTCTCTCTACTATAAATCACTTGTGTCCGGCAAATTCATTCATTCAGTCATTCCTCCTTTTTCCCCCCTTTTTCTTCCTCTTGAAAACAACACAAAAACATTTTCAAACACAGAAGAAAACAGCAAGTCACCAATACAAAAGTCACTAAAGTAACAGAAAGCACAGAATTCATTATCCTCATCATATTGACATGTAGTGAGATTTTAAGGTAAGACTGAGAATTTCTTATGTAAGTTCCCAGACTCAAAGGTCTGGCCTGGCCTGTATGTCTGAGTCAGAGCAGCTGAGGTGCTGGACCACAACATCATGGGAGACCACACATACACACACTGGAAGCTTTTGCTGGCCGATGCTCGCCATCAAATGACCATGTGTGGTATTGCTGAGTGGCCAGTTACGTACTCCCCTAAGTGCACACTCTCTCTCTCACACACACACACACACACACACACACACACACACACACACACACACACACACACACACACACACACACACACACACACACACACACACACACACACACACACACACACACACACACACACACACACACACACACACACCACTGTTTTCTTGTGTTTTGGTTTATTTTTACACTAATTTGCCAAAGAATCAAATTATAAAGAAATTGGGGAGTTCAACATTACCTTTCTCACCTTTCTGTGTCACTTTTTACCTTGTGCAGGCAATGACAATGACCCTGTCATAATAAACAATGCTCAATGGGGATTTATGGCACAGCCTATACATTTCCACACAGGACCATCTCCTCTGCTTCTCAGACTAACTTGTGTCATGCCTGGAGCCAGTGCATTCTTCACTTCTTCTGTCACTAGCGTGGTAACGAACCAGAGAAAGCCGGTGAAATCCCATCCTACAGCACTCACGGTTACGTCAGCAGTTCTCATACCCCACAAATCCTCTTGAGGCCTGACACACAATGTGCCACAATATACAGACTCACACACCGATCCACCCGCCAGTGTTTTTTAAACAAAAGCCATCTCTGCTCTGTGTTTTTTTGTGTCTTTAGTGCTTCTGTGCTGGGATTGTGTCTGTAGTAGTAATAAACACACGAATACACATGCAATTCTTACACACACAAACTAGTTTCTCTCTCCAGGTAACTGTAGGTTTTACTGTTTTAAATTATGATTTATGAACCAGCGTTTATATGCCATTAATATGGGTTAGACTAGGTAAAGTCCCGTTCAATGTAAGTAACCATCAGCTGGTGTCTTTGCATAAACACCTTGATAAACTGAATAAGGGTGGATGGTTAAGAACACCTTTGAATGTAGCTATAGATGGACCCCACAGTTAGTAGTGTGACTTGGTCAAGAGCTTTCACACAAAATCCTCAACTGAAAGACCCCTGTACTCACCCCTTATTGTCTTGCCCTCCTCCTCTGCCCCCTCTGTGAAAACAGAGGCAACCCGGGATTTAAAGGTCAAGTCCACACAAAAGCTGACAGTCCCCAATGCCTGAGGTGTTTTTAATTGACATTTCTGTCTTTGTAGCCTGACCATAAAGAGGAAAGAGAGAAAGAGACTTTTTTTTCCGCCAATATACTAAATTACTACTAAATGAGACCTGTGAAAAAATAGAGCTCCGGGGTGTAACCAGGTTGAGGGAATCCCCTTGTTAGGCGGGTATAGGGGCAGTGCTGAGGGGCTGTGAAGTGCTTACTCCACTATAATGGGGGAGGCTCTGGTGCAAATCCCTGCACAGAAGCGGCCTCTCGCCATAGAGAGAGATAAACCAGTTAGGGCATTGTTTATGAAGTTTCACTTTATTCCCCCCTGACAACCATTTAAACAATGACTATGGGGAAATGTCCCTCTGCAAAAGAACAACAATAGTCAGGATCAGCAGCTTTTCTGCACTGCTAATACTTGGATAAAAAGAGTGAAAATCTTCCTTCCTGAAAGCATTAAAGACTACTCTATGAAAGACACCTGCAAACAAGAGCAGAAAGCAGCACAAACAAAAGCGCTTTGTCCAAAGGATGCCACCTTTGTCCACTATTACAATCACCTCCCACTTTCTGCTTCAGAAAAAGGCCGGCCTAAGTGCACGATATATTTTGTCTGATTTTGACACTTTTTGCTGTAAAAGTTTTTACCGAAATCCATTTTCACTGCAATTCAAAACACAGTAGCAGTAGTATTGTGTCTTGTATTTCCTGATGACACGGGTCATAACTAATGGTGGAATGAATAAGTCATATCTGAGGTACAGTAAGTCCATATGTGTGACCCAAGTCTGTTTTCGGTCATGACCTGGTATACTTTAATTGTTTTCAGTAGGACCTATGGGCCTTCTACAAAGTTATTATTTTACTCCAGCCATTATTCACCTTATTATCAAAATGAGGGGAACTATAGCAGACAAAAAGCTTTTGTGTGTATGATCTTTTGTGCTTTCAGCATTTAAGATGGCTTTTGTCTACTGTGAGATGGGTATCTGCCACAAACATCACTCAGGCATTGTGGAGGGGGGATTCGTTTTCAACGCGGCTTTGTTCTATTCTTTGGCCCTAACCAAGGAGCCACGCCTGCTCCTCTACCTCGAATTGTGCAGCGAACATTCCCTTCTTTGTGGTGCTAGGTGCATGAGCTGGCTCATCTCCGTAGGCTTTCGTGGGAGATGGCTGTCACAGTGGCAGGGTGGCATTTGGTAACCTAACCTGGTTATGCGTCAGGGTGGCCCTTGGCTACCCGGCCTATAAGACTGTGGCGCATTAGGCGAATTGCGCTGAGAGGGGCAAGTCCCGTTCTGGATCTGTTCCAACTGACCTGTCCCCTTCCCCCTCTACTGCGCATCCAGCTCCACTCCTGCAAACACATCTTACGCCTGCTGCTCACACTTCTTCTCTTTACCACTCTCCTTGTCATCCCCTCCCCGCTGTTTTCCTCCACATCGGACCCATCATTCCTCTTTGGTACCTTACTCTCTCCCAATCACTTGCTTAGTCTCTGTACACATTCTCTGAAGATGCCACTTCTGTTGTGTCACACTGTGGGAACCACGCCCTCAGCCTATGTGCACACTTTTATTAAATCTGTGCAGGCGCTGGGCCGCGCTGGCGGGTAATCCCACAGTAATTGTTTCCAGATTAGGGGACCCGGACCACAAAGCAGGTTTAGCCAGGCATGAAATGGCCTCCCCATGCTGCAGCGCCGGCGACCAAACCTGCCGAGGTGAGACTCACCTGGATAAAGTCCACAAACGTCCATGGGAGCAAAGAGTCCAGGTAACCGATGTCCTTTGAAAACCTGTTGAGGATTCTTCCTGGGGAACAACACAACACAAAAGAACAGATTAGACGGGATCAGAGTAGATATATACATGATACAATCACGACAGCAGAATGTTTGTGTTATTGATTATAAAGATGTGTGTCATTTGTACAATCAGCACTCATGCAGAGTGAGGTGTGATTATACTGTACCATATACTATATTATAAAGTATTATCTAATATAAATGCAGAACTCCCTTAAAAAGCCCTATATGATATTTTAAGAACAAATTTAAGTCAAATACAGATATGCTTTGTCCATTAGCTACTCTGCACCCTTAAACATATTTTGTTTGTTTTAATTTCCTTCGGTCTCCCTAGACTATTGAGCAACTGTTACCGAAGTCTCTTCCAATTTAATAGAACAGAGCTTATACATTGAGTGTGATATCAGATGGAAAACAGAAGCCTATCTAGATTAAACAATGAATCATTATTTGCCTTGCATTTTATAAAGACTGCCCTACTCTTGGCTGAATACGTGAGGGAAGCTTTTGTTTGGAAACAAAAGGGAAACAGAAGCTGCATACCTGCCTTTATGTTCTGACTGGCAGTGTCAGTGACGTTAATTGAGTTGCCTCCAATCTGTTCAGGTGTTCATTATTTTGTCTGATGCTCTGCAGGTGCTGTGGCAGTCCTTTATTGTCACTCCTTTGGTAACTTTGTTCCCCTTTTCTGATCCCACAGCACATAAGATTACATTCCAGCTGCTTTCACACACTGTTTACTGCAGGGTCAGTGATAGCCAATCCCTACACTACCTAAAGGCAGGCAAGACAGAAAGGCTTTCTCTATCTCTGTCCCTGAAGGGAGCCCTCAGACTCTTAGACACAGACAAAAAGTACCAGAGCAGTACCAGGATTGCCACTAGAAGAACTGAGCTCATGATAAAAAAAAAACAGGGACAATATGTGGATGTGCTATGTGTTGTCTGCAGTGTTTTTTTTCCTGTCAACACACTTCCAAAATGGTGTCATAATATTTCATACTATACTTCAGCATCCCATTGTCTCTCACTGTGACACATCACTAAGCAAACAAAAATATCTAAGCAGAATGTAAATAAAGCAGCACTCACACATTTTTGGGTTCAACCCCTGATAAAGTGAATGTAACTGTTGGAGCATGCAGATGACTTTATCTTGGCTCACAGAATAGGCCATGAAACAAGGTGGGACTTGGTAAGGGATCGAAGAAGGGAACGGCTGAGCGGCACGTTGGCAGAATGTAGCGGTATGGCACTCTGGAGGCGTGGTGGAGCCATGGCACCACTGACCTAAAAGTTGCCTCCCAGTCAGTCCTACGGAGGAGGGCCCTGTAATCACCTCTCTCCACGGCCATAAGCAGCTTACAGCTTTATCCAAAATGCCGCTCCCGCCTAAAAACATGCATGCAGACGAGGCCGGGCTCCCCATAACAGCCATTGCATAAACCCAGCCAGAGCATTATTACCCGCAACAACCCAGCAATGCTCCAAATCAGTACTGATTCAAAGTCAAGTGGCGTAAGCATGTTGTACACTTGGAGGCAGACTAATCTTATTCACAGTGTGAGTGCCCCTTTAGCATACAGACATCCCGAGGGGAGGGTTCAAGCAAGGGGGTAGAGCTGCTACTATACTCGTGTAGAATCTCGCTGCTTTAGTCTGAGAATAGGGGGAGCACTTGTCAAACTGTGTTTGTGGAAGATCCAATAATATTTTATGTAATTTTACTGTCTAAGCCATAGATGACCCAAATTCATGCAAAACCTGACAAACAATGCCAATAAGAAAAGGATAGGTTTCTCCTGGTTACATCATACCATGGTTAGAGGGTGTTAAAGCAGAGAACATCAGTCAGCTATCAGCTGTTTGACAAGCGGCTCAGTTAACAGAGAGTTTCAGAGGGGATGAAGTAAAGACCCTTCTCCATCCTGCGCAGACTATAGAGAGGATACATTACACTAATGCAGTTACACAAAGACATTCACTGCATGGAAATGCCTATGAGGTAAGATCGGTGTGGGACAATGGCTTCAATCACTATGGGTGGTTGTCAACAATATCACCTATTGTGTAGAGAAGGGTATAGACATTTCAGGATATCAGCAGCATTAGTATCAAACAATTTCTCATGGTTTAAGACTCCAGGGGTGATTTGCACCACTTTTCAGGCTCAGGAAATATCAAGCCCTCCCAACTAAGGTGGCCCCTTAGGTGGAGATATTAGGTGAGCAGGGCCCCCAATCAGACTTAAAGAAGTGGAACAGTGGGGTCCGGCTAGAGCAGGGCGTGTGGCAAATCGCTGTTCCCTGTAAACATCAAGATAAGGCGACGACTCAGAGCCGCTCCATGTGTGGGCCCCAGTGCAGTTGGAGGGGCCTTTCAGAGAGGCAAGTGCGATAATGAAGGAATACTGGGGAGGGGGCTGCCAAGGCTGGAGGTGGCACAGCTCACCTGCACTTCCATGAAGGGTCCAGGGGCCTGGGGCAGCCTCCCACCGCCGGCGCCTTGCTGCCAATACTAATACATTCTAAATCCATTCTCTTCGCTCACACCGCCAGGCTCCTGCAATCTCCTCTCCTTCCCTTTCATGCAATTAAATAGTGGAAGTGCAGAGTGAGGGGGAGCTCTATCAGCCACACTGCACACACACACACGGCTCCATCTCCACATTCAATTTACACACTTCGATATCATCATCCTCTCTGCAGTACTTCCTCCACTTTGCTCTTAACACTCTTGCATCCCAGAACTGAAATACAGACATTAAACAACATTGCCTCCGTAGACACAATTAGAATCTCACATCACTGACTACAGAAGATCTAATGTTCCCTGCATCAACAGTAACTGAGTGACACCCAGCACTGAGATGGCCCGCTATGCTGATGTAAAAAGGGGGACAGTGTGTGTGTGTGTGTGTGTGTGTGTGTGTGTGTGTGTGTGTGTGTGTGTGTGTGTGTGTGTGTGTGTGTGTGTGTGTGTGTGTGTGTGTGTGTGTGTGTGTGTGTGTGTGTGTGTGTGTGTGTGTGTGTGTGTGAGTGAGTGTTGACTGAAACTCCACTCCTCGACTGTGCTGATGAGCTGAGGCCCTGGCCTGCAGTCTCTGAGGGGATTAACCCACTCAATGACACTAAATTACAGGGATCAACATCAGCTCAACACATCCACCACTGTGTGTGCTGCTCTAACTGGATCACATTTGGATGAACAGCTTTAATAAGACCGCACTTATTGGTAAAATTGAGCAACACAATATACTGAGTTATATAAATTCATGCGATGGAGGAAATAGCTGCCCACACTGTTATCAACATTATCTATAAATCTTAAAACGTATCAAACTGTATTGTTACAAAATATAAAGGTTTAATCAGCAAGAGCACTAACTTGGAAATCAACTATCTCCACACAAAAGAAAAGATAACAGAGACACAAATTCAAATGGCGAAGAGGCATTCAGTGGAGCTACAATGCCTTGCCATCAATCATAATTCACCACTGCTGTACTGCATTGTTACAAGCCACATTCACAGTATAACAAATAAGACCTTTGTGCAGTGACGCTTGAAATGGTAACCTTTAACTCGGAGGACGGCTATCAAACACTACGCCTGTTCAGCAACAGCGCACCTATCACTTACACATGTAAACAGTTGTCAAATCCTTAACAACACATAAGCAGGCAGTTACAAATGCATAGCACACTCATGGTGAGATAGTTAGTGGTAGTGGAAGCAGCTGTGATCGAAGTGGCAGCTATTGTATTGTAGCGGGGGGAAAAAATCTCTTAGAAAGAAGAAAAACATTAAGAGAAAATAGAAAGGGAATCCGGCACAGCTGTCAACAGCTGTCTTTATCCTGGTCTTTTCTGTTTCCCTCAAGTTAAGATGTGAAGACAAATTGAGTGGAACTTTTTTTAAATATTGTCCACATTTAAAAAGGTCATGTTCATACTTAACCTACTGCTAACTGGACAAAGGAGACGCACAGTCTCTGGGACAGTTGTCTATGAATCCAGTCAGACACACAGTGTTGTTTGCCAGCCTGGAGGCCAAGCTATAATGACTGGACTGGTCATACAAAGGCTACTGATAGCAGTACAACAGCAATCAGATAGCAATGTCTGTTAAGCCTCTCCTTTGCTGCGCTATTAAACAGATTATTACATTATTCAAAGTGTTTGTTCTCCTACTGTGCCTAGATTACCAAGCAAGGCACACCCAGATAAGCCGTCAGGTAGTCCAATGCGCCACACACAAGAACAGCAGAAAAAACAAAAGCCAAAGATAAATAAGACCTGTGGTGTTTGCTCCAAACACAGCTTTGCAAAGGAAAGCTTTGTCGCTACACCCACCTCTAACGCCAGGAGAAACCGCAAGCTCCTGAACACCCTCAAATCATATTTAGACTTGTGTTAGCAGCTTATTATGACTCATTATACAGATACAAGTTTCCCTCTTGTTCAGAATTCCCACCCGAGCTGATTGTGTTGTACATGCATGTCACTATGAAGAGATTAGGCTGAGTAATTATCTGCTGACAGGTGAACAATGCCCCAGAAAAATTAAAGTTATCAAAGTGAGCCACTTGACAGTTGACTTTGGGCATGAATGACAGATTACAGTGACATTACTTCACCTAATTAAAACAGGTCTATAATTAATAACGTGGTGACAAAATAACAAGAAGAGAAAAACATTTTGCAAATTATTTAAACAAATCTGGAATTATGCTCTCCGTTTCATTGGTTTCTATTTGAAATGGTGGTGCAAAACACACCTGAAGAAAAGCCATCAGCCCTCCCTGAGTAAAGTCAGACTTATTTGAAGTGTTTGTTCACTTTTAAGATCATGTCCATCTGTCCACTCCATTGACCAAGCAGCTACAACCTACAAAGCTAATGAAATAATCTAAGATTTCTGATACAGTGCACAAGACAAATAAGTCTGTATTGACACAACTCTACAGTCCAAATACAGCACTGTCCAGGATCTAGTGCAAACAGTATTTATTCAAGATAATTGTTTGCTTTTTTGTTCTGGCTCACAATAAAAAAGATAACACTCTACTGATTTTTAAATACATTTAATGGCTAAATATTAAGTCATATCACAGGGTTTTTTTTTTTACTCAATTGGCCTATTGGTTGCACAGGATTTGCTTCCCAGCAGCGGCTTTAAAGATACCAGTTCATTCATAATCAGATCTCTAACACCATGAACTGAATAAACTAACTTATCTATCTCTAAGCTTGTACAACAAAATTTTGTCTTTTTATATTATAGTTCATATTTGATCCACTAATTAATATTTGTAAGTTATTCACTCTATTTCTGCACAAATTGAATAAACATATCAATATGCTTGTTATGTAAAATTAAACTATTACAATTATTACATTTTTTATGTGAAACATTTTGACATTTGAAAACTTTAAATGTACATTATACGAAACTGAATAGCAATGACAAAATATGGAGTTTATGGGCACGCATATAGATATTTGTAAAGTGGATAGAAACAAGTAACAGTCTGCTCTCTAGTGGTGAGATGTTAGAACAATAACTTATGCAGCAAGTTTCACTGGCTCTTAAAACTAATGATGATCTCATTATTCCTGTATTACCATGAATACGCTGCACATTCATAATTACAATACTATATATTATATTTTCTGCTATATAATACGTTATTCAAAAAAGATCTTGATGTGGAGATAGGCCACTTACCAATTGGATTGAAATCGAAAAAGTGCACCGGGGTCCTGAGGATGGCATTAAACATGCGGTTGTGTAGGGTCTGGGCTGAGCTCACCAGGACATTAAAGAAGACCAAGCTGCGAAGGAAGCCAAACACTACTGAAGTGGTTGTTAAACCTGACAAAAGCACAGAAAAAAAATCCATCAGTACACTACAATGCTATTCTCATGCCTATTCCAAGGACTGCATTTAAGATTATGAAGCATGTTGTATGACAAGGAAAAAAGAGATATATTCAACTTAAGTTTTTCTTTCAATTATGCATTTTTTTGTCTTGAATGCTGATCTATAACTGTGAATACAACGCCTGACAGAGTCAAGAGGCTTGAGAGTCACAGGGAGACAATCAGAGCAATCCAACAGCAGACAACAAGAAAAGCACTGCTATCTCTCTGTACAGCTGAGGCCCATGTACACATACTCTGGGGCCTTGGCCTTGGGCCACAGCCAAAGAACTGTGGATGTGTTCATTGAATGGCTGCCATATTCAGAGCCTCAACAGTACACAAAAAGCAATGTGCGCTCAGTGAGCTTCACCTGCGTAAACACCTAGGTACAGGTCAAGGTCCAGCTGCCGAGGGAAGCTGCCATTGAGGTGCTCTGTCACATTGATGTGCTTCTGTTCAGAGGCCCTGCAAGTCAGCCACAAAAGAACCAAAAATCCACAAGGACACATAAACACAACAAAGAAAGAAAGCTTCAAGATGAAGGGACTATACAAAACACATTCCTCCTATCCTGAAGCACAAGGTCAGCTTCAACAAATGACAGATAATGCAAAGAAAAACGGTTTGCTTCAGTCATCTTCAATGAAATCATCATTTCCAGTCTGAGAAAAAAATGTCAGATTGACTAAGAAAACCTATTATTCTCATTTTCTTGCAAGCATTCATTACTTCTTTTCTCACCAGCAAGCAAGCCACCAGTCCTGCAGAACAAATGTAACCTAAACAAACATGAAAACAAGCAGACAAAAAAAAAAAACATTATTATTTTGATTAATCATTAAAAGACAGCTAGGAATACACACATAACAAAATTATTTAAACTGACTAGCAATTATAACATAATTCAATTCTGTATGAAAATGAACTCAAGATATATTATATTTTGTATTTTTCCAAATATGGCAGAAAAGACACATTAATTGAGAAAACGAACTCACATGTGCTATGGCATTGAGTAAAATAAGGACCAAGAGGACCAGGAAGTTAGCGCCTGCTCTAAAATATGTCACATACATATGCAGGCCGACATTTCCCTCTGAGCGGCTTTCTTCCTCAGCTGGTTGCACCACCTACAGATAGACACTAGTGTCAATGCCAGTCATCCAGCAACACCTTCAGATCAGGCTGTAATGAGCAGCATCGAAAGGGTGAGTACCTTCTGCCCTCTAGTGGCAGCTAAAAACACAACAAGCTTTTTTCCCCTCCTAGAAACTGATGTGCATGTCTACTTCAGGCTTGTTGAAAAATGCTTTGTGCCACTTATATTCAAGATTTGAGTCTGTTTCAAATACACCTACCACTGCGAGTGGCTCGGCCCCCTCAATCAAAGAGTACCGAGAAGAGGAAAGGGAGGACATGGACGACATGGAGTTGTCAGAGAGTGTATGGGAAAAGCGGGAGATGGTCCCAGGGATGGGAGTTGTAACCTGCCTCTCCTCCTCCTGACCCTCGTCCTCCTTCAACAGGGAGATGAGGTTTAATCCAGAACGCCTCAACTCACTGTAGGTCCCCCGTGCCACCATCTGACCCTGACAATGATGGGGAAAAGATGCAGTAACATCACATACAAATAGTCATAGAAAATTCCAGCATCTGTACATGACATACACATAACATGCCAATATTACACATGGAAAGACTTAAATTATGGTCTCTACAGTTGTTTCTTTCAAACTATTACAGAAAGGAAAACTCTTCAAATGTGTTTTCTAAGTCATTGAATAATACCCTTTTTAAGGAGAAGAGGACAACATTACTGTGGGATCATCAGTCATTGTTTATACACAATAAATATTCAAGTAAAAGTAATAAACAAATGTCATATTTATGGATATCATAAATAAGTAAATTATTATTTATTTATTAATCAAATCATTTATAAAAGTTCTAATCAAGAACATTAATTATTCTATTTTATATCAACACTGATTAAACTGAATATGTGTTGCTTGAAAGGAATTGCTCATAGTGACAAACAAACAGAGAATATCTCTATGGAACATTTTTAAAATAGAAAACTCTTTCAGTTCACTGTTAAATTTTACAACCTGGACATAGATTGCATGTTGGAAGAGCTGTTCTCGTTACTTAACCAGAACTAAAAGGCTGGTGAATGTTGGACTTTTTGTTTAGTGGCCAAACACTCAGTTCCAATACAGTGATAATGAGCTGGAAATGTAAGCACTACCAGAAATTGCATATTAGAAGTAAGTAGTAACTGTCAGCTTGTTTCTGAGTAAAGCTTTAACAAATATCAGGTAGGGAACTGCTTAACGTGACAGAGCAAAACAGAGCAATTGTGACCAATACAGGAGCAGGATGTTTTGATGCATCTTTTTGTTTTGAAACTGGGTCAACATTTCAAATCCTCTGTAATCACAGTGATTCCAGACTGGCGACAACTGCTGGTCTCAGGTTACTTTTTAAAAGCAACCTTTAAGTCTGCGTCTGAGTAAATTATACTCAAAAACAGAGTAAAGTATTGCTTTAAGAAAACGTATTGAGCTGAAAATGCTGTGGAATTAAAAGCACATGACAGTAACAATGCAAGTATAATTATACACAGTATAAGACTTGATGTTAGTCAAATTAGATGCCATAATATGTATTGCGCAAAAAATAAATACACACCTGCTTCAAGACAAGAATTTGATCTGCAGCTTTCAGATACTGTAGTTGGTGAGTAACCAGAATACGAGGCTTCTTCCCCAAAAGTCCACAAATGCACCTGAAGAAAACAATATGAGCTGACACAACACCATCAACTTATACTCAGTTTACAGGAGATCACTGACTTACTCTTCAAAGAGGTGTCTGCCCACTTCAGCATCCACAGCACTGAGTGGGTCATCCAGCAAGTAAATGTCTGCATCCTGATACACTGCTCTAAAATAATGCACACATACAGTATGGAGGTTATATCTGTCACTAACACAAAAAGAAAAACGTGAATTGCTTTGTTATTCAGCACACCTGGCCAAGCTGACTCTTGCCTTCTGTCCTCCACTGAGGTTGGCCCCTTTGTCCCCGACCATTGCCAAGTCACCACCTGGCAACAGATCCATGTCCTGAACAGGGTCAAAATGCTAACTTTACCACTCATTCACATTTAAACTGCATTTACTACAAGCTACATGTCAGAAAACTTTGCTGATAGGTGGACCACACAGTATGAGGATACTCTGCAGAGGGTCATGTGATTCTCACTCTCTTGAGGGCGCAGGCTCTCAGAACTCTATCATACTTCTTGGGGTTGAGCTCTTTGCCAAAAAGGATGTTGCTTCGAATCGTACCGGGTAAGATCCATGGTTGTTGAGAAGTGTAGGTCAACTCTCCCTTGACCTTGACCACACCACTTTCCTGACTCAGCTCGCCCAGGATGGCACTGAGGAGTGAGGACTGACATGCACAAACACATAACAAAAATGAAGATTTAAAGAAAAAAAATTACATCTTTAGAAACAGACTTATTCGCTTTCTTGCTGAAAGGAAGATGAGAAGATACATATTTCATGTCTGTGAAGTAAGCACAGTACCAAGCAGAAGCCAGGAGGCAAGTAGCTTAGCTTACCATAAAAACTGTGGTTCACCAAGACGTAGCCTAGTAACAGCCCATAACTCCTCATAAAACCACAATGGTAACTTTTAGGGGTGCTGGCTCAGTGGGCATATTTTTGAACTCTGGAAAGATCCAAGTTAGCTATTCACAACTGTTTCCAGTATTTATGCTAAGTTAAGCTTATGACCTAATCATTCTCAGCAAAAAAGAGAATAGTCAAAGTATTTATGGAGATATTTCGACTCTGAATCTGATTATTTTATAACAGTTTAACATTTATGAGGGAATGTTCTTTATTCTTTTTACCTGTTGGCTTTCATTACGAGTGTTAGGTGATTTTTGGTACTTCCAACCAACCCAAGGTATTAATATTAATATCTCTGTTGTGTCTGTTGATGGCTTAAATCAATTCTAAATGGCATTTTAAAGCCTTGCAGCTGCTGGTAATTAAGTAAAACCTGAGCACTAACACTACACTATATTGCTGTAACTATAAATACTGGTTGTAAAAACAACAGATTATTTATTGTTAGCTAATTAGAGTTAAGTATCATGCCATCAGTAATAGGTCTAACCTTTCCAGCTCCAACAGATCCAATTACTGCCAGCAGCTGGTCTGAGCTCACTGTGAAAGACACATTCTGCAAGGTTGGAGCCTCTAGCATCTGTAAGTAAAAGAAAAAGTACATTAACTGAAGCAACACCATAGGTAGCAACTATAGAGTTAGTCAGGGTTTATTTATATGGTTCAAAATCACAAGGTTTTTGATTCTAGCGGCTTCACAATCTGTACAGCACATGACACTCTATTGCTAAGAGCCTTAAAGGATTCCAATAAGCACAATTTCCTGTGACCTGGACATGATTAATATAAAAAAGTGAGACATGTTATCAAAATGTTCTCACCTTATCCCAGTAGCATATTAGATCCTGAATCTTCACCATACAGTCTCTCTTGTCTGCCACAGGGAGCCCCAGATGCTGCGGGGAAACTTCTTCCAGAAGAAGAAAATTCTAAGAATAATCACACTCAAAAATATAAGTTTCCAGATGGTAAATGACACGCATTGGATTTGAACATGGCTTCTGTCTGCGGTGTACTTACTTTTATCCTTCGGATGCTGATGAGAGTCTCAGAGACCTTCTCTATGGCAAAGGGAAAAAAGAGTGTGATGGTGAGTCTTACTGCTCCATAGAGGGACATAGCCATGAACACTCTGCTAGCAGACAACGTGTTCCCCATCAGCACGTAGACACAGATGGTGACGAAGATGATGATCTTGCTGGCAACAAAGAAAGACGCCATGTTCAGGCCACGCAGGTATGAGCTTTTCATTATCTTGGAGATTTCCATTCTGTACAATAACAAAACATAGTGTCAGTAAATAATGTTTCACATACATTTAAAGGACCATTTATTTATATATGTTTGTTAATTATCAGGATACTTTAAAACTTGTTAACAGATTACAGATAAAGGATTCTTATAACATTTCTCATCACTGTACTGCAGAACATTTTTGAATATTTTAGTTACTTTCTCTTTAACTTCTGTGCTTACCTGTTTGAAAATAATCTGGCACAACAGGATAACTTTATCATACTCTTGTATCACTAGTATATAATCTCAAAATAAATAGATATGAAGAGGAATTGACCTACCTTCTGACCTCATCCACCAGTGCAGCGAAAGGCTTCTCCCAACCATACATCTTTATAACACGGATCCCAGAGATGACCTCATTCATTATGCGTATTCTGTCATCAGTTAAGACTGCTGTTTCAGCCCTAAAACAGCAGATACACATTGCAGCAATGGTATCAGTAAAAGTCAGGACAGAAACTTTTCACCCAACTGCTGACTACATTTGATAAATCTGGCGTATGACTGCAAACCTGAGAGTGGAGAACAAGTGTCCAAACATTGTCTGTACTGGCATGAGGACGAAGAAGACAGTCATTCCTGCAAGGCATGATGGGCCAATCGCATACATCAACAAAATGATCACAGTTGCTGCTTGTAGAGGTCCAATCCACAAAAAGTGCAAGTATAATGTTACCTATAAGAAAGTGATGACCAATATATTGTTACAGTCTGCTTTATGAATTAGTGATATGTAAAAGTAAATAGTGAGATGTAATAAATATTAAAATATAAATCCATATAGCTACTTTCAGATAATTACCTCATCAAATTTGTTGACATCATTGGATAAGAGGTTTACAATTTGTCCTGTGGTAGTTTTTGTAAATGCTGTGTTGTTAAGACAGAGAGCCTTTGCAAAGAAAAAGGTGTTAAATCAAGTTAACCTGACAGGACAACACCAATATGTTCAATCAAGTCAAACACAACACAATAATGTTTACACAGTAAACAGATGTGTCCTATTGACTGACCTTACGATAGATCATGTGGCACATGGCCACACGAATCTTCATGCCTTGTCTTTGGACATTGTAGAAATAGACATGATGAAGGGCAGCAAGGCTGATGGTTGAGAGGGAGATGCCTGCAGCATAGCTGTAGGCTTCATAGACTGCAGATGTGTCAGTCGTGTCATTATTCTCAAAGAATTCAATTAGTTTGCCAAGTAGCAATGGCTGAATGACTTTGATAACTTCCTGATAGAAAATGGGATGAAAAACAGAGAGGTGGGTGTTCTTAATTGTGCTTAAAAAATGTAATATCCAAAGTCAGCAATGCTTCATGTACAGTGTAGTTTCACAGTGTGGCTGCACTGTACCTCTATAAAGATGTATATTCCAATGAGTAAGTACGATCTCCAATAACACTGTATAAGAACTTTGGTAAGTTTGGGTTTTCGCAGATCTTTTGCTGCCAGCTTAACTTCTCGGTTCCAGTACCTTTGAAAAGCATAAAGAAGTGAAAAGGAAACACATAACCCTGGTGAATTATTGAGCAATGCTACGTAAAATAAGAAACTGTTGGGAATTTCTAAGAAACTAAATACAGAGAGCACACTAGATGTGCTGCATCATAATAACAAACAAAGCACTCTCCATTTTTGGCTTTTGCATGCGCTGAATATGAATTATAAAGTAAGAGCTTGGCTTTGTGGCTCAGCTCTCTCTTCTGCATAATAGTTTAATACAAAACTAACATGACTACTGATTTTAAGTATTTATTTAAGTTATCAATCCTTATTACACCTTGCATTGAGAATAACATCTGCAGTGATAATAGTCTTACATTCTGGGGCACTGATCAGACCTCAACTAGATGATAAAAGCAGTTGATCCAGATCAGATCCCAGCTATGACTTATATCTTCTCCAGTACTCACAATGAATGAGCATGCCTTTACGTCAAGAAAGCAACTTGAGGCCCCGTTCGGACATGGCATTGAAAAGTGTCTTCAATGATCCGATCACAAGTGGACAGCTTTAAGTATAAGTGTGAATGCACACAAGAAGCAATGAGAATGCATTGAGATCCAATCGCTCAGATCTCATTTGGAGGTGGTTCTTTCAGCAGTGTGTACACAATGTGTCCTGGGCCAAATAGAAGGACCGTTACTCAACTGACATCCTATGTGTAAGTAGAAGTACATACTCATTTGTCCGCCAATGGCGGGAATGAATGACAGGCTGTGTATGATATAACTCCTTATTTACTATATAGTGCACTACATAACATTTACCCTTCTCCATTTTCATTTGAGTGGCCAAATGCTGAGTGTGCACAAATATCCACAGTATAGTGTCCTCAAATATTACGAAAAAGCTAATGTCGATGGCATGTACACTACTTTCTGCTAAATATCCCGCAATGCATTGCTACATATTTTAAAGATGCGAAAACTACTGTCACGTCACTCTACAGCTGATGGCGATGACACAAAATGACAACAATTTGCCACACTGAGTCAGAGTATAGTTCTTCAGTACCTCATCCTTGGGACTGTAACACACAAAAAGTGAACTGCCCCTCTGAACTTACTGATACTAACACATAAACGATCATCTCAACTCGCTAGTCACTACTTCAGACAGCTACATCAGTGCCATGGACAGTATTATAATAAAAAATAATAACAGACATTACTGCCATGACATCAACCATTGGTTTGTGTACTGCGTTTGAAGCCTGGAGATTAGCATTTTGACCATCGCCATCATGGATTTTGTGGAGCCGGAAGAGAGGGTGCCTGACCCTAATGCTAATGATAGCTGCTAGCTTGATTAGCACAGAGCATTTACAGTATGTCTTCGGTTGAAAAGTATGTCTTGTCGTCTTTTCCTAACCACCTTAGCTTGATCTCAAGGGAAAACGTGACGAGATCAAGGAAAGACGTACAGGAGAATTCATATGGACTTAGGAAAAGACAACGGCAGTACTGAGAGAATTGGAGTGCACCTTATGATTAACAGTGATATGCTAATGCTCATTTTCGATAGCGAAAAACGGACTTTAAACCAAAAACTGAAAATCCAGCCCTTTAGAGGGTCTTTTAATAAGCACTTTTTTTTTTTGATTTTTTCGGCACAGACGCCTTTATTTAACAGTAGACAGACAGGAAACAGGAGAAAGAATTCGAACCGGGGTCGGCTGCGTAAGTGGCATGCGTTCTAACCACTCGACCACCTGCACGCCCTGAACAAGACTTTAAGGCAGCCAATTAACTTTCATGAACTGAAATAAGACTACAACAGACGAAACTGATGTTTTGTGACAACTTCTGCCAGATGGCACCGTAGTAGCACTGCTGCCATTTTGGACTGAAAACACCATCACATTTATTCAAATTTATCACATCTCATGCACCCAAAATCAGTAAATCTCACAAAATCAGTACATCTCACATTTTTCAAAATCAGTAATCACAAAAAATTATTATATGGCATTTACAGTACATACTAGAGACTTCACCATATTTACACTGAAGTTTCACCATTCTTAATACCTAATTTGATAATGTGGCAAAACCAGAAATCCCATTCAGGATATACTCCTCTATTTAAACATTAACAGTTGATCAGAAACTTTGTGTTTCATATTTAAGCACAGGCTGGATTAGAATAAAAGTTACAAATTAAATGTTGGTCTGTAGCCTTAAAGTAGAAAGCAAAGCAGCCCCAAAAAAGTCATTTCAAGTTAGGGGAACTGTATGAAATGTGATTTAACAAATACAAATACAAATGTGTGACTATGTGCACTCGTTTTGGTTGGCAATCTTGTAGGTATGACTAAAACTGTAAGATTTTAAGTATTTAAACAAACACATTCTGGCTGTATTACACTGAGTTATGGAGTGAGGTGTTGATACTACTCATAACAACAGTGGTATTAATATAATGTTCTAAATGTGTTTCTGAAAGTGTTGATTTGTTATTAGTTTATTATCTTTATTATAATAATAAATATTTCAATATAATAATAATAATAATTATTATTATTATTATTATTATTATTATTATTATCATTAATATTATTATTATTATTATTCTATCCACTTTATAATGTGGTTATCAAGTTGCTTAGAAGAACAGTTCTCAGACTGGGATCTGAGGACCAGCAGCAGTCCTTGAGAGGACTGCACAGGGTTCCCAGCAAAATGATAAATAGACTAATTTAACTTTTATTATACTAACTTCCAGGGAATATATTCTTATAGGGGATTGTTTCAGACAAAATTCTCTCAACCACAGGTCCCTGGTCTATAATGCATCTATTCTGGAGGTCCTTGACATGAAAAAGTTTGATATTGCCTGTTTCTCAATTTGTTTTGCTTCAGTTTGTGTTACATTTTATTATCTTATGTTATTGGTGTCATTAAGTTGGTTTTACATTAGTCACGGTTAGTCACTTCAGTCCAAAATGGCGGAGGCGTAGCTCTGCTGCTGTGCACTGATGTTGCAATCAAACGAGGAATTAGCTTTCACTTCTATTCAAGTTCTTTGCTACAACTACACTTTAGTAAACCTGGGGTTACACCATGTTTACCGCCATGTTTACCTAACATAACCATTGTTGTTGCCTTGGTGGCAAATTGTCAACCACAGCATAGCCACGCCCTAAAGCATACCCTAATTTATTGTTGAATTTAAATTAATAATTTACAAAATGAACATCATGCTGGATTTAAGAGGACTTGAAAGTAGCGATTAATGCCATAACTCACAAGGAAAGTGTTTAATGAGGCAATACATCAAGTGAGTAGTAGGGTCATTTTCTGCACTGGCTTCACTTTTCAGCATTAATACAGACATTAATATCCTGCTCTTATAATACTTCTATGATGTGGAGACACATTCTAATGCCAGGTGTGACCTGACATATTCAGAGTTGTCCACTTATGATTGGATCACTCAGTACACATGTTAATGCCAGGTGTGAACGGGGCCAGAGCTTTCAAATCAACAGGATCCTAAAAGTGGCACCCCCAACTAGTAATCGGATCGGTGTTGGGGAATAGCCCGCTCTCATGTGAGAGTTTGAGAAGTTCTATTTATATGCAGGTGGGCTCATCTCCAAGAACAATGTCAACTCTGACGTCAAACTCCCTCAAAGGGGGCAGTCTGGCCACGTGAGAGGTGCCAGGGTTTGGGGGGAGGGACAGTCATGAGTCCCTGGTTGGCTTAGATTTTCTCCCACTGGAGAGGAAGGTAATTTTTAATGGCTACTCTTTAAGCCCAGACGAGAAGCAATCCCCAACTATCGTTATATGCATCAGTATACAAATACACATGAAACAACAGCCAAGGAGGAGAGGTGGACCTGTTTCCCTGTTTGGACATCCAAGAATTGGCTGTGAGTTGACTGCTTGTCTGAGAGTGCTCAGTTTCGATAATAAAGCATGAATACACACTTCTCCTCTGCTATCAGAATTCAGGAGTATTTATTAGCTACTTAATATACTCAATAATAAAGAACAATTTTACAATACAGTGTAGGAAAAGACAAAATTCATGTCCATAAAATACTGGCAATTAACTTAAGATGAACTCAAATTAATAAAAGGTATGATTCAGCATCTTACCACTGCAGCTCCTCCCCAAGTCTTTCAGAGGCATCCTCTGGGAGAACCTTGTACATGTCATCTTCTTGCAACTTCCTCTCGTACCCAATTCTGAACAAGGGATTTAGCCAACTAGAAATGAAGTACAAGTATGTTCACTATTACATATTTATTGAAATAACATATGCAACTGTTATTGTAAATATACATTATTAAAGTAGTGGCACCTTTTAATCCATTACAAGTCATAGGTACATATTTGTGGGATTATCATGTATCATCTCAATAATGTACGAATTATTTTCTCTCTAATTAATTTGTCTCAAACCCAGAAATAATCAATTTACTACAGCAGAGACATGTAAAGCACCAAATTGGCCTGAAAAATATATACAATTATTTGATTATCTAAATTGTGTTTTATTAAGTTTCTGTTTATTAACTAATCAATACAGCTGTAAACATTTCATTGTTTATTCCACCACATAGATAATGACATGGAAAACTATTTTCAAAGTGAAAACTTTTCAGAAAGGACAAAAAAACATGTTTTAACTTGCAAACGGGGAAATCCCTTTTAAAGGTTCTATCTGTAAGAATCAGCAATTCCTTCTCATTAGTGACACCGGTGGCTGTTAAGTGAGCTGCAGTCAATATTCTGTTGCCTGCGCTCAAATTACGCCCTCGAGCTTGTATAATAATAATAATGTTGTTTTAGCTGTTAATGTGAGGAGGAAAGGGCAACCTGTCATTGCTGGGGGGGAGGGGGTTGTTGTGAAATGTGATAGAGGCAGCTAGCTGTCTCATTAGCAGGATTGTTAATATTTGCAGGGTGTTTGTACTTGGATAGCACTGTTTTTTTGTTGTGGTCCATGCAGGTTGTTTGTTGATATTAGCAGGAGAGAGGCACTCAGGAGCGCACAAAAATATCACATCCTTTCACACCTGGATCCAGCCTGGGTCTTTCACATCAGTCCACAGGCTGTTCACTTATTAGCAATAAAAAGACAATTAATACATGTAAATTGCTTCGCAATTATTACATAAAGAAGCTTTAAGAGACACACGACAGTGCGAAAGTAATCAGTAAATTTTAAGTTTATACCCTTGTAACATTTCAAGATTATGTAGAACAATGTTTTATACAATGAACGCTCTCGTTTTCTATATTGTAACTGCTTTTTCCCTGTGTGATAAACTTATTTTATTGTCTTTTTCTCTCTCTCTGTGTGTGTGTGTGTGTGTGTGTGTGTGTGTGTGTGTGTGTGTGTGTGTGTGTGTGTGTGTGTGTGTGTGTGTGTGTGTGTGTGTGTGTGTGTGTGTGTGTGTATTTTATTTTGTGAGTCATTTGTCTTGTGTTTGTTTGGTAGACTATGTATGCTTTGTATACTATCTATCTATCTATCTATCTATCTATCTATGTAGCTATTGAATGCATGGCAAAAAAGCCTGAGCTCTCTTTTCCATGTGACACCCTGAAGTTTATGTTTATGTATGAATGGGTGCTCAGCAGCTACCTGCTATCACATCCAGGGACAGTCTGTCTTGAGTGGCCACAAACTGTCACAGAAGAGAGCTCTCTCTATTCAATTACTGTCAAACACGGCTGCCGGTTTTCTTACCAGAAGAAAATCTTAGAGAGGAGATTAGCTGTAGCCGACGGATTATCCTTCGTCTCCTTCCGCAGAGGTTCCATGCCCCCAACACTGAAAGCAACCTGAAGACTTTCTCTGCAGGCTTTGTGTCAGAGAGATGTCGATAAAGACTTTACAGAGGAGGACACACTGAAAGAATTGCTGCTGTAAACTCAAGTGTCTGTCAATATCACACCTTCAGACACTCAGCTCAGGATTTCAACAGGAGACCATCAACCGGCCGGTCTGGCTGTCAGGTGAGCGGAGTGTGGTGTAACCCCGCCCACCGCCTGCTGATTGGCTGACAGAAGTTCTGCACCTTGTTCTTCTTCTTTGGTTTTACTGGGGTAGTACAAACCAACATTGACGGTGAATGCCGCCACCTACGTACCAGAGTGTGTAACGTCATGGCTTTGTGCCACTTTCAGGAGACCTGTCCAAAAAGAACACAACACGAGGAAGCCCATGGGCCAGCCCAACAGGGGGCTGAGAAAACTAGACTGCCATGCCCCCATCCTCAAAAACAACAAGAGGTAACAAAAGGAAACCACAAAAGAAATATCAGGTGGTCAGGGGGCTGCATGCCAGGAGGAAGAGACAGTGAGAGCTCCTGTGCTCTCCCTTATAAATGAAAAGCAGGTCCACCCACTAATCAGCTCATCAGGGAACCTGGAAATAAAAGGAGAAGAGAAAATGGAGGGGGAGCCACTCCATTTCTCCATAATCCCAATGTTCATGGGTTTCAGACCTCAGGCAGTCACTGCCTGCAAATGATTCTCAACAAGGTTTTAAAAATGAACATTTTTATTTATGATTATTTAGTTTGTCCAATTACTTTTGAGCCCCTGAAATAAGTAGAGTCTGTATAAAAATGCTTACAATTTCAAACCATATTTTTGTCCAACCCCTTGAATTAAAGCTGAAAGTTTGCACTTCAATCACATCTTGATTGTTTAATTTCAAATCCATTGTGGTGGTCTACAGAGCCAAACTTATGAAAACTGTACGCTGTCCAAATATTTATGGACGTAACTGTATATTCATCTCATGATCATGTCTTACTCAACCAATCATGATTTACAGAAACTTTAATGTGAACTAAGTAAAATTAACAATTCCACACAGTGCAATCACTCATTATGCGGTGTCCAAGACTTTTCTCCCCATTACAAACTTTAGGAGCAACAGTAATGTCTTTCAGAGACTTTTCTTATCCTGTGAACAATTTATGGATAATTAATGTCCCTTCCCCTCAAAAATGTGTTTTGCTTCTTGTTCCCTCAATTGGATGTTTGAGCTTCACTGTGCACAATGATGTATGTGTTTGACAACTGAACTTTTTTATGTGTGTAAAAACATGTCTGGAATGGATCGTTAAGATTTATTCCTCAGGGCTCCATTCAGTTAGTTAAATTTCACCTTATGGACATCTATTAATGTTAAATAGAATTCAAGCCACAGAGGAAAATGTAATACATATCTGTTAATTTTTCAAAGAAAGAATAAAGGGACACTTACTGGAGAGTTATTTATAATGATCTACCTGGATACTGTACTTCTGCAGGAAGGCTTGGCATGATTTGCCTCATTTTGTATCTCATATTTAAGTATAGAATAAATAAAGAAACCCCTATTAGCACACAATTGTAAATTGTGAAATGTACAACTGTTCCAGCAACATTTTTGGTCAAATACACTGAAACCCTTACCTGGGTTTAGATGTATGAATATGTCAACTCCACCAAGTCAAGCTGACAATTCTGTCTGATATCAGCCTCCATTAGTTTTGTACCACAAAGCAAACTGCAAAATGTCAGTCTCTGCTTTTTGCATTTTTATTATTCCACCAAAAAGTTAACAAATTCCAAATTTGCAATTAGATCACTGCTCCCTGTTTGGTTTAGTTTCAGTAATGATTTTCCAAATAGCTTTAATAAAGGTTCACATTAAAGTTAGGAATGTAAGAGTTGATAAAAATGACCGAACAGAATTGCCTCCTATAATCACCCCAGTAATTGGTCAAAGACACTGGGGAGAGATTCCATATGCGAATAAGACAACATTTATTAAGAGTAGTTTATGTCCTACATGCAGTCATAAAGGATAAACATTTGTTGTATCCATTATTACTTTAATTTAGCATGTTCAAGATTTAAAGTATAAAATGTTTTCCAGTTTTTCAAGTTAGTCAGTAAGATGATTCATTGAAGCTCATTGGAGAAAACAGACACACTCTCTTTACTCTGTCAAGAGGGAGAAAACAGGTGGGTGTAGAAATGGATGAACTAGTAAATGGACTTTGTCATGATGCTTCATGTTTGCAGGATTACTGATTACTCCTTTATTATTTTTTATGTTAATATGATACTTGGCTTTATTTTTAGACCAAAATGAGGGTACACAAAGAGAATATTTTCAAACATGGTTGGACAAGTTTTAATAACTAACTGCTAGCTCAGGCTTCCTTTACTATTTCACTTTCAGACTCCTCTGTCCATCCCTCCCCACATGAGATGCAAGCAAGATGTCCTGTCTGTAAATCATCACAGTGAAACACATGTCACAGTGTAATTTGCCAGCCTGGGGCGATTTTATTTCGTCTCCTTTCGTCTTAAATACATATCTTAACCCATCAAATGTCAGGCTTGCAGATTCTGGCTTTTCTCAGCGGCCTGGCAGGGCTGGGTGCCACGATCGGTGCCACAGTGTCCAATGAATGGCGGGCTACCAGCCGGGCATCTTCAGTCATCACAGCTACCTGGGTGCTCCAGGGTCTGTGGACCAACTGTGCTGGGAATGCCATTGGAGCTCTGCACTGCAGACCACATCATAGTATCCTTCAGGTGCAAGGTAAGTGGCTCAGTGTCTAATGGCTGCCAGAAACACTATCTCTGTCCTCACACTACTAACATTGTAACTGGATGGTGCATTTGTATCTTTCATTGTGAAATACTAAGTAAATTATATAGGCGTTGCATACAGTGTATGAACAAAATGCTAACTTATGGCAGGGTGCTTTATGAAATGTCCTTAATGTGTAACAGCTCAGCATGTCTTAAACTTTCATCACCACAGATGGTTTGGAAACATGCATCAACATATAAGAAGAATCAGTCTGCTTTTCTGTCAAAACTTAAGTAGTCTTTGAAATGACTATAGAAGTTTATAAGAAAGTAAAATGTAACTAAGGAACTAATTTTCGAGTTATGTGGTTTGGAAAGAAATCTTAACTCAAAGATTGTCATTAAGTCTCTCTCAACGGGGGCAGTCATTCAGCATATTTGCCATAGTGTCTGTGAAAGACTTGGATTATCTCTGTTTTAAAATTAGCCTGATCATTTTTTCATCTTGTAAAGTCTCATACCATCTCACTTTTCAAATATCAAATCACAATTGTTCTTTTATCTATTACTAACATCATTGCTGATATTATCACAAACTGAGACATTGGACAATGCACTTGTTACCCTGTTTCAGATTTCTGACAGCTAAAAATCCAGCTTCACACTGAAAAAACGAGTAACTAAATAATGAAAGCAGTTGATGATATATTTCTGCTCCAGATTATGGAACACATGTTAGCTGTGGCAAATGTGTAATCTTTTGAGGGAAATATAAAACTAAGCATGTGTGAGTCAGAGAAGCCTCTGCAAGAGCCAAGAAAACAAAGACATATTGTAAGTCATCTGAGCTAGAAGGGGAAAAACACACTTATAAAAATGTAATTCTGATATTTTGTAAAAAAATAAATAAATAAAATAAAAAGTTTTACATCCATATATTATATTGCAATCATGTTATTTACTCATTGTTGGAGGATTTCTGTTCTTGTTGTCTTATTCAAATACACTATATACTGTATACATGCTTTTTTCCTAGTAATACTGTTGTATGTATGTAATTAATATATATGTATTTATTCCATATATTTAATTATTCAGTGACTGGTTGTCTAGAATTGCATCTAGAATTACTTTTCTTTCATTAGTGTACTCTTTTAGAGCAGAATAAAATAAACCATAGAATAAATTATCCATTAAATTTCTATAAAACAATATATTATTATTATTTCTATAAAAACAGTTTGTTTTTGTATGTTTGTTGTATTTTATGTTTTCAACCTAAACAACTGGGTAACAGACAGTTTGGTGACTCTATGCTCCATCTGAGGGTGGCAGTAGTGTGATTAGACTTTATCTTCATGTGCATCCACCAGATGGGGCTCTAATTCAATTGATAAATGTTTGATGACTTACTGGTTGGGTGTAATTTCCCCGAAGATTGCTGCTTGTTATGACATTCAGACTTTGTTTTTCTTTTCTCCTTTTCTAAATTTTGTTTTTGTGATGTAGTCTGGTTCCTGAGACATCAGCGTGGGTGACACACTGTCAATAAGTTATCTACATTTTGCGTAAGGAAGGAACACTTATTTGTATTTATCATAGGTGGCAGTTCAAGGTGGCAGGTAGAAGGTGACACATTCACTGTATCCTCCCTCAAAGGTCTGTTCTGCAACTGCAGTTTCTCAAGTCAGGTTTCTGAGATACGATCTCATCAGGAATGTATACAGAATAGAAACATTAACAAGACCGACAAAACAATAAATGCTCCTTTTCTGATGCTTGATGTTCATCTTTTTTGTTGTGGCTGTCCATATTACACATATTACCCCGTATGATGATGAATCATCCGGCTTTTTAACCCTTTTGTTTATTAATTTTACAACATTCACAGTGATAAAGTGTTTGTAACTATCAGTATGGATGAATTGTTAGTTTAACCTACCCTGGAGTTGGAATGGTTAGACCCATGACAACATTAACTCATTACAGGTTGCATTAATAATTTAACACTGTGAGACCACCACCTCAGAATAAATGTAATGCTTTTATAAGTGTGTAATCTTTAATGCAAAAATCTTTCTTTCAATTAAGTATTTTGTCAGTGTTATATTACTACTACTACTACTACTACTACTACTACCACTACTACCTATTAATCAAATAATATTAGACTGGACTTGTTGCCCACAAAATATCCACACATAAATTCCCTCACAGCTACAGATATATCGTTCATGCAGACAGTTGCTTCCTTTAATTTTAAACGTCATTACTGACATCATCAGTAATGACGTTTGCTTTCTATTCCCCTCATCATCTATGACTGTGAGTCACAGTGACGTGTAGTAGATGAAGGGGTGGAAGACGCTGTAATGGACCACAGGCCACTTGTTGATTTTGTGTGTTAAACTCCTCCCTGCAGAACATAACAGTCCAGAACACATTAACTATCAATCACAGCCTATCCATTGAACTTACCAGTGCAGAGCCTAGCTACTTTTTCAACAAGCGTCACTAGCTGGGGAATAGTTAATCAATTTTAGTTCCAACCAACTTAATTACCAGCCACAGCAGTGTGGAAGAGTCTTCTCTGCAGTGACAGCAGCATGTTTCAGGAGATCGTGGCCTTTACTTTAACAACTTCGGGATTGGTGCTGGTATCTTCAACCTTGCCGATGGACTATTGGAAGGTGTCTTCACTTGATGGAACAGTAATCACCACGGCCACTTTCTGGTCCAATCTGTGGAAGACCTGTGTCACTGATTCAACAGGAGTCTCCAACTGCAAAGACTTTCCCTCGCTGTTGGCATTGGATGGTCTGCTCTTCTTTTTCCTTCTTGTTGGATACTTGTTTTATTTTCTTCCTTTGACTGTGAATGTTTCTTGACCTTTTTAATGTTGTTGTTCAATCATGTTGACTTGGCTTGACAACTGTTTCTTCAGGCTATTTTGTTTTACACTGTCACTGATTCATCCTCAGTGTCCTGGTGCCTTATTTTAAATTTGTTGAAAACACAAATTAGTTCAGGACTAATAGATACCCTAGAGCCTAATGCAAGTCTCCATGGAACAACTCATTTACCTCCAAATATGTCAATGTTTAGCCTTAGTCCTCAGAGCTTAAAGGCTATAAAAGAGATTTACTTGTAGCCTCAGGCGGTTTCTACCATGGCTGACTAGTTTCAGGGGTTAACTTCCAAGGTAATATTTGCGGCAAAAACACATTTGAATGGGGAGTTTCATACCTAGGCAGTCATTACCTCACCACAAGGAACCTGAAAACGCTTATGATAGCATGTGACTAATTATATTTCATGCTTTATGTTTTAAATTTGTCACAAGGTCAAAATTTCATTGACCTTGCAGTGTGCAGGTGTGAGAGCGAAACACATTTTTGATGCCGTTTAAATCTACCTGTATGTGATTTTTCTTTCCAGGTTACATCCAAGCTTGCAGGGGATTGATGATTGCAGCCGTTTGTCTGGGGTTTTTTGGTACTATATTTGCCCTTGTTGGGATGAAATGCACCAAAATTGGAGGATCTGACAAAAACAAAGCCAGGATTGCCTGCTGCGCTGGAGTAAATTTCATACTTAGTGGTAAGTATAGTGGGCCTGCAGAATCACCCATGTAAAAGCATTTTTTGTTGCTCTAAATTGATGATGACCTTTTTCTTGTTCTTTTTAGGCCTCTGCTCAGTTTCAGCATGCTCCCTCTATGCACACCGGATAACATCCGAGTTTTTCGACCCAATGTTTATGGCACAGAAGTGAGAAGCATGTTAACCTGTAGAGATAAAATTGTCTAATGTGACTCAACCAGTTAAAACATAATACTAATAAGACTGCTCTTTGTCTCCAGGTATGAGCTGGGAGCCGCGCTCTTTATCGGCTGGGCAGGTTCTATCCTCTGTATTTTGGGAGGCAGCATACTCTGTTTCTCCATCGCAAACTCTTTTAAGAAAAGGTTTGTATGAGTAACACATACTATGTAATTACTATGCAGAAGGTACATTTTATAACCTTCTGTATGTATCAATTTTGTTGAGAGGTGGTTTGATTTGTGGGGATGAATCTGTGCTCTGTCTCTTTACAGGCACAGTCAGGCAAACTATATCTACAAAGGGGCTGTGTCACATTCTCATATCTCCTCCTACCCGAGAGGGCAGTCAAAATCTGTCAACGAGAGGCCGCCTCCAGACTACAGCAACTCCTCCAGGGTGCAGCACTTTGATAAGAATGCATATGTGTAAGAGATGTGAATATTAAAAACTTTAAGTCGTTGCCACTGGTGTGTCATAAAAGATATACTATAAACTGAAGGATACAACACAGTGTGTGAATCTTGGTGTTTTCTGTCTAACACCAGGGGAAATTACTGATATTGATTTGTGACTCACCATGTATTAAAGTTAATCTCAACATGTTTCTTCAGGGGGTACACATTTACAAAATAATATGGTTTGCTTTCTGATCTTGGGAATTTATACTTTCCTTCGTACCACATATTAAACAGCAGAATCAACAAAATGTGGTTAATGATTCTTTTTCTAAAGTTGTTGTTTTTTTTGTTTTAAAAAAAATAATGTTCTCCTTTTGTATCTTTATATGGCAATTACTACTAAATGTGTAATTTTTTGTAAGACATATGCTAGTTGTACAGTATGAACAGTAAGTAACATGCACATGTTGTTAATCTGTAATGACGATACTTAAAACTGTGTCAAACACAGATGTTCTTGTTTTCCCTGATGTAACCATTAACTATGACTTTGTAACATACAGACTTGAAGAACACCAAAAAAGGTGGCATATCATCATTGCTCCTGCACATAGTACAATGTGTTACAGTATACATGGTATGTAATCTTGCTTCTTTTAAAAGTGGAGTATATGAATCGAGGTAAAACAAATAAAAACAATAAGCAGATTCTATTTTGTGTCCTTCTTGTTTCATCTGCAGATGATGTTATATTTGATCCTGCAGCATTTTTGCAGTTTTTATTATACTTTCTTTTGAAGAACTGTGGGAGTCAGCTTCTTCACTTTATTGGAATATTTTCGTGGTAATAAATAAGAGTTGTCAAAAAATCATTTTAACATTACGATGTTACACCATTGTTGAAATGTTGCCATGGATGTATGTAAAACTTCATATCATGGTAAAGCTATGATGTGTATGTGATGTGTAAGTATGGTGTGAAATATCTAAAGTGGATGGCACACTCCTGTATGTTTACAGTAAACATCTCACACAATGGTACAGAGCCCTCATCAACACAAATGGCACATGGCGCACACAGTAATCCTGTCCACTCTGTGAAATGACACAAGCAGCCTGCCTGAGTAGACACCAAGTGTTAGGTGACTGTACCAAAGTCAGTGGACACTAAATTAGCAGATCTGGTTTAATTTAGTGATTTCAGAAATGGAGAAACGTTTCATTCAAATACTTGGCTTCTTGATCTCGTCACTGGGATGGGTGTTTGTGCTGTGCACCATGGCCATGGACTATTGGAGGATCACCCAGTTAGGAGGCCAAGGAGGATCCTTCATCATCAAGGTGGCCTGGTACTGGTCTAACCTTTGGAAGGACTGTTTCACTGATTCTACAGCTGTGACAAACTGTAGGGACTACCCGGTGCTCTGGAGTGTCACCCGTAAGTGCTCAGCAGTGTACATGTTTTATATCTCAGCAATATTTTTTTATTTACTGCTACTCTGCATTAATAGGAAGATTTGCCGTCATGCTGTTCAATGCTTAAGCTGGGTGTAGAGTACTCACCATTAAATAAACACCTTAAAAGGTTAAATGCCTTTGTATTTTTGTGTTGGATTGGAATATATTGTGAGCTGTAAAACATATTTGATCATCCCAGCCTCAACACACTAGAGACACTATTATACACACTATTATAAGCTTTGCAAAGTATTTACTGGAGGGCTTTTTTTGGTGTTGACATTATTGTATGCAAGGGCGATTCTAGGATCAGACCTTTAGGGGTGCTCAGCTCCTAATGAGAATTTGACATGCAATGCCCTGCAAGTGTTTAAAATAAATAAATAAATTATTATTTATGAATTTTTAGGGGTGCTGAGATCAAATTGAGGGTTGCTGAGATCAAATTGAGGGGTGCTCAAGCACCCCTAAAAAGGGTCTGAAATTGCCTCTGATTGTATCCCTTCCCTGTACTGAATAAAAGGACCTTCCAAGGAGCATATGATTTGATTTCATACTCACATACACCTTTTTTCACTCTGAAAGAAATTGAACTTTTTCCCAATCCATTCTCATTTGTTTCTGTTTCTCTCAGCTTACATCCAGGGAGTCCGAGGATTGCTCATGTGTGGTTTAACTCTTGGATTCTTTGCTGTGGTATGTTGCTTTCTTGGGATGGAGTGCACTTACATAGGTGGAGAAGATAAAACCAAGGACAAACTGCTTCTTGCAGGAGCAGTGTTTCATTTTGCTGGCAGTGAGTATAGAACCCACAAACACACAAGACACACAACATGTTTGTCTCTGTAAATGACAGAAATGTTTTGCCCTTATTATTTCTTGGTATCAACGAAACCTCTGTACACAGGTGTGTCAGATATCTCTGGCTACTGCTTATACATCAATAGGATTGCCAGAACATCCTTTGCTCCCAGTTTAGCACCAGGAGTCTTACGGTACAGTTGACATTGTGTCATTTTCCACCTCAAATTTACTACATTTACTGCACTACAGTGCTCCACTGATGCCAAAATTTGATGTATTAACAATGTTAGTGTATAATGACTTTAAAATCATATTTTAACAAATTCCAGGTATGACCTAGGAACTCCCATATTTCTTGGATTGGTGGGATGTTTTCTCATCCTTTTAGGAGTGGTGTTTTATGCTGCAACAGTCTATCGCGTAATCTGGCCTGAAAGGTATTCAAACTCATCTAGTATTCCCATCACTTTCCCTGTGGTTGCTGAGGTCACTGTATTATTAACTTTGGCCATGTTTGGTTTTGCAGTAAAGTGGTGTATGACTATGAAGGAGGCACATACATGGCCCCTCGCTCCAGAGGAAGAACCCTGTACACCGGATACTACAGACCGTCCAGGCTGTATGGAACTTATTATATGGGCTCAGGAAGATCCAGCAGTTCCAAGATCTCAAATCTTTCTAAGACAACCCCAGATAAACTCTCTGACAGAGATGCATTTGTGTAGTACCTCAAATATCTTTTTTATATGTAGTTTTATTTTAATACAAAAAATATCAACATAGCTCATGCTGCAGATAGAATGAAAATACATTCAGCGTTCTCCTCAGAGCATTGTATGTACAACTGAACTGTACTATTTTTGCCTTGGTAAAACAGGTCATACACTGTATAAAATATATTATCTTGTGTTTACTCCTCTGTTTAATTGTGCATACAGTAAATTTAATCAAAGCATGTATTACAATTATGAATGTCTCTGAAGTATCTTAATGTATAAAAGAGAATTTGTACCAACTTTATCTTGAGCATTGTGAGTCCTTTTCCAATGTTTTAAATTGGTGATATAGTGAATTTATGGAAAAGTGCCACATGAAAAATATGTTTGAGTTCTGAGTTTAAAGTCAGAATTCTGACTGTTTTCAGCAGGAATTTTTTTTTTTGTGGTTCCCAGAATGTTCTAGGATACTGTTCTCTAGAGACCATTCTTAAAACAATGTCTAGATAACATGCTTAAAATGTTTCAGCAGTAAGTTTGTTTTTGGTCCCCAGAATGATGTAGGAGAATTCTGAGAGTAAAGTCAGAATTGTGTTATCCTAGAACAATTCTTGGAATGAAAAAAACCTTACCACTGAAAACATTTTCAGAATGTTATCACCAAATGTTTTAAGAATTGTATCTAAAGAACATTTTAAGAGCATAATCTAGACAACATTTTAAAATCATCATCACCAAGTATTTTAAGAACGTTATCATTGAATGTTTTAAGAAAATCATAAAATATTATGTGAACCAAAAACAAAACCCCAAATCACTGAAAACATTTTAAGAACATTATCATTAAGTGTTTTGTATCTAGAGAACATTTTAAGAGTTAAGGTTAGGGTTAGGGTTAGGGTTATTATCTAGGAACATTTTAGAAACGTTATTAGCAAACATTTTAAGAACGTTATGTATGGAAAGAAACTTTATTCTGTCTTTAATCTGAGAATCCTGGCTTTAAACTCAGAAACAGAATGTGCTCAGAATTTTGCACCTGCATATCCTCAATTCAAATCTCATACACAAAGTGTATCAATCTTCTGTCATTATTATCAATGTCTAACAACAAAAAAGTGCCACTAATTATATTGTAAATTCTTTTAAATGTGCCTCTTCCTACTTTCATGTGTTTATATGGCCTTGTTAATATTGTCAGAGTTTGTCAGACACGACTTCTGAAGTAAGACACCACACATACACCAAAACACTATGAATGGAGGAAAACTAAAACCCATGCTGGTATGCTGCTGGGTATCATACTAACAACAAACACATAATCAAGGTGACCTGCATGAAATACAGGAATAATAGTTCAAGGAAAAACATGTGATGATATACACAAACCACATTCGTCCTCGTGTGTGTTTCCGTCATCTGAGGTGGGACTTACAGACACTGTGTTGAGCCGCCTCTCTCTTCCCACAGTTCACGAGTTCTGGAGCTCGTGGCAGTGCTACTATGAGATTTGCCTTTTTCTCCCTCTAGCTGTTTAACTTTAAGGCTAGGATGAGTTACAGGACTGTGGTGATGTACATGGAGATCGGCTGCTTTGTGATTTGTGTGTCCGGATGGATCCTGGTCTGTTCCACCATGCCTACAGAAATCTGGACTTGGTCAGAGGTTGACAGTATAGTTCTGACCACATCAAACTACTTCTCCAACCTTTGGAAGGATTGTATATCTGATTCAACTGGAGTCTCTGACTGCAAGGGAATTCCATCGATGCTTGCACTTAATTGTGAGTAAAATGTATTTTAGCAAAAGGCAAGATGATATCTGAAAGTGTGTTTACTAAATATTGTTTTTCTGCTCTTGAACAGGGGACATTCACATGTGCCGTGCTCTCATCATCATCTGTATTATCCTTTCTTTCTTTGGATCAATTCTGGTATTAGTGGGAATGAAGTGCACTAAGATTGGAGGATCGGAGCTTGCTAATGCAAGAGTAACCTTTGCTGGGGGAATGAACTACCTTATTGGAGGTCAGATGTCACACTGAGAGTTAATTGAAAGAGGTTGCAATAATTGTGTTTGAGTGATCTTGATATAAATATGTGCTTTTTGTTTCAGGGATGTGTTCTATGGTTGCATTCTCCTATTATGGAAACAAAATTAGAGCAGAATTTCAAGACCCAAACTTCAAAGCTCAGAAGTATGTACAACTTTTAAACATGAAACAAACTAGACTTATTATTGCATCAACATTCATTACATAATTATTTGAGGGAAGTATGACTTATTCATGTGTTTATTGCCAGATTTGAAATAGGTGTTGGAGTGTTTATCGGTTGGGGAGGCTCCTCCTTACTTGTTGCTGGAGGTCTTATTTACAGTATCTTTGCCGGACATGAAGGATGCAAGTCAAGGTACAGTGCTGCTATGATTTTGTGTGTATGTGTGTATTTCATATATCCAGCATTTCTTTAGTTGCCCTCACCTACCAACAAAGAAAACGTAACAATATATTTCTTGAATTGAATCATCATAGTTCAGAAAAAAAATACCTCGCCTACCCGGTACCTGATGCCTACACAGCTGCCCCAATGAAAAAGAGCCCTGTGCCTTCGGCTCGTACAGAGATTAGTGGGAGCAGAAAATCGAGGACCATTAGCAGCAGCAGCAGTGGCAGCGGCAGCAGCAGAGGCAGCAGCAGAGGCAGCAGCAGCAGAGGCAGCAGCAGCGACAGCAGCAGAGGCAGCAGCAGAGGCAGCAGTAAAGGCAGCAGCATCTCTGGGATCAGCCGTACCACCAAAACGTCAGCTACAAATGCACAAGTGTGACCGCTCTTCAAACGTGGAAAATCGTTATTTGCGGTGTTTCTGTCTTTCACAAAAAAAAAATGTTTGTGGATTTATTTTTTTAATTGTAAGTTCATACTCCAGCTTTAAAAGTTGGCTATTTTGACTTGTCGTTGCAGGAAAAGCACAGGTGTTATTAATAACATTAACAATGGCTCTAAGCTATTCAAGTGTGCCAGTGAGCCATAAGAGTGTGACAGTGAGCCAGTGTGCACAACATCATGACCCCGGTAATGACGCAGCTAAATGAAAATGAGGTGCACCTGTCCCTTTTCTATTGGGACATGTCAGAATGTCTTCCATTTAAAAGGCCTATTTTCTCCTATATGTGTTTCTGTGCAGGTTTTCCTTTTTAGGTACACTGAATGTTCACTAAGACACTCCATTTGAAATAAGACACAATGTGTGGATCTCTTACAGTTAACCCTAGCTTTACTGAGTGACCTCATGACTATTCAGGATAACAGGGATGATAAAATGAAATCATGCAAAATGAATAAAGAGAGTAAAAGAGTGTTGATTTATTTAGATGTTTTTTTTTTTTGTGACAATGAATATGTCATGAATGCTACTATGGTGCCTGGACAGTTTTATGTCCTGTTCTCTAGTAAACTACTCATTTCTACATGCACCTGCATTGTAACATGAGGTTGCAAACTTTAATAAATGCTGTCAGATGTTGTCTGATGTTTCTGACTGTTAAAATAAAACTGAATTTTGATATTTGTAACAAAAAGAGATGGATGAGCCAACCCCCATTTATGCAATTATTATTTTAAGCAATTTTTTTTGTTTTTTTTTTGTTGAGTGTGTGGAGGCTTTGCATCCTGGACATTAAAATGTTCAATACATTTCAATAAATTTGATTTATCACAAGAAAATCTTGCCACTTTAGAGGATACTTGAATTCACATTTCAATAGGAACATGACCTTATACTCAACCTTAAGGCTGAAATAACAGATACTTTGCATGTTACAGTTTTACATGCAAAATATGCAAAAAGCTAATTAAACATGAAAATTAGATGTATTTCAGAAAGTTAAAATTAATTAAATATGCAGACCTATATTTCCACTTAGCATTTAACATATCAACACTGCTTACTAAATGGCAACGGTGGAAACAAACAAAGTACATTTATTAAAGAACAGTACTTATGAACAACGTGCGTATTGATGTTGCACTATATTTCAGCTTCACTACATTTGGGAGGTAAATATTATACTTTTTACTCCACAACATTTATCTGTCTGGACTTACTTTGCAGATTAACATTTTACATGCAAAACACAGGATCAGTTATAAAATATGGCGCATATGGATTACTGTAAGACACCGACACCTCAACCAACTCCAACCAACTGCAGCTTAATGTATCAATAAGTATGATCCAAAATTATAATAATATAACATTGACAGAGGCCATTCCACATATTGAGTAGTACTTGTACTTCAGGTACATCTAACCCTTACCCTCTGTAATTTTACCCAAGTTCCCCAAGTACAATTTTGAATGCAATTGAATATGTTTACATTGTCGCATTGCTACTTTAATGATCTAATCATTTCTCCCTCCCCCTGCTAAATGTCTTTATATCTGACTCCAATGGTGGAAGAAGTATTCAGAGCTTGATTGTAAGGAAGCATTTGCTCTATAGCTGATGCAATCCCAATATTACACACACACACACGCACTCACACACACACACACACACACACACACACACACACACACACACACACACACACACACACACACACACACACACACACACACACACAGTTTGCTTAAGTCACTTTTGAGGTATTTACATAGACATTCATTACATTACATTCATTTCCTGGAGACTAACCATCATCCCTGCTTGCCTAACCTTGGCCTTTACCCTAACCTTAATCTAACTCTCCCTTAATCTAATGCTAATCATGAATTAACCCCCCCCCCCCCCCCCACTGGCAATCAGTCTGAAATTTGTCCCCAAAAGTTGCCTATGACACACACACACACACACACACACACACACACACACACACACACACACACACACACACACACACACACACACACACACACACACACACACACACAGATAACTCGTTTATGCTGCCGTGGCTCCTCTCTGTTGAGCCAGCAGAGGTGGGCGGGGTTTTCCAAGCATTCCAGCCAATCAGCGTCCCCCACGCCCGGTCAGTGGAGCTTGCTGCTCTGCTGTGAGTCTCTGGGAGAAGAGAAGCAATGCTGAGTAGCTGTCAACACAGGGAACTGCTGACAGTTAAGAGAAACATCAGCTGAAAAATCACATTAGTTAGTTTTGTAAGGGACGCAACGAGTGAAGGCTCGTCAGATCCAAATCTAATCATGGTTTCCATCGAACATGTAGCTCACAAAATACTGACCTACATGCCCTATGTTCTTGTTTTGATTGACATGAGATATGAAGGTAAGAGACTGTACTAACTAGCCGAGCTAATGCTAGCTACTACCTAGCGTTACGTTACAGCTAGCTTCAGCGGTAACGGTAACGCGAGCTAAATCGATAACATTGCATTAGCTAACGTTGGCTAACCCCAGTTCAGCAAGATAAATAACGATGGTAGCTAATTAGCTAGCAGTTTATGAGTTTATATGTCGGTGACTACATTCACGTTGACGCAAAGTAATCTTTTACCTGCTGCCGTCTGTCAATAAACGAGTACACATTAAAAGAGCTAGCTAGTGCTGTTAGCTGTAGCATGTGAAAGTGGTGAAAGTGTCTTTACATTGTGCATGTTTACTCAGGAGTGAAATGTGGCAGAGAGGGAAGTGTGGACAATCATATGGAGATGGGGAAGAAACTGCTTGCTGCTGGCCAGCTAGCCGATGCCCTATCTCATTTCCATGCTGCTGTGGGTAAGTGACAGAGACGGTGTACCGTTAATGAATGTGTCCATGTGAATAAGTCAACCTGTGTGGTCGTTTCATATTCATATTTTCTTTTGTCAGACGGAGATCCCAAGAACTACATGGCCTTCTATAGGAGAGCTACTGTGTATCTGGCTATGGGGAAGTCAAAATCTGCACTGCCAGATTTGAGCAGAGTCATTGAACTCAAACCAGACTTCACATCTGTGAGTTTCTTTGATTTTAAAACACTTCTGCACACAGTTTAACTCTGTCCTGCCACCTTAACAAACGTATAACTCAGAGCTGCAACAATGAATCCATGAATCAATTAGTTGCCAATTACTTTTTGATTAATTGTTTGGAGATATTCCTTAAGTAATACATGTCCTGATTCTCTGATTCCAGCTTCTTGATTTTCAGTCTTTTTTTTTTTAGAGTTCTATGATAGTAAACATACAAGTATCTTTGAGTTGTGGACTGTTGTTAGGGAAAAAAGAAGACATTTGAGGACATCATTGTGGATTTTAGGAAACAGCGATTTAAAAAAACAACAACATTTTAGACATTTACAAACCAAACTAATCAATTAAGTGGGAACATTAATCAATAATGAAAATAACCCAAATAATGTAGGTCTGACTGATTTGTTTGAAAGAAAAATGTGGAAAAAACTATTATCTAGGTGTGTGTGTGTGTACGCCTACTTTGTCAAATTGTTCTGGGAAAGAAGTTCGTTATTTCAGCTGTGTTGATAAGTTGATTATTTGCAGTGTTTGTACATAAATTGCTACGTCTTTCAACAGGCACGACTTCAGAGAGGAAATCTACTTTTGAAGCAGGGGAGACTGGATGAAGCAGAAAGTGACTTTAAGAAGGTGGTAAGTGTAACATGCAGTTCAAACTCCACTACACCAAACTGAGAAGAGAAGGAGCTGGCTTCTTTAGTAGGAAGGTAGAAGTACACCACAAGGTGTCAGTGTTGTTCTTTAGTCTGCTGTTGTAGTGACACTAAACTGAAAAATTAGAGCGACACTAGAAGTTTTTCAAATATGATTTAAAATAAGGACGGTCATGTTTTTAATTTATTAACAGCTTCTTTGTTGGAAATGAGCCTTATAAGAGAAGTATTTATTTTTATTTACTTGCAAGATGTACACTTTGTTTTACTATAAGCTTGACAGCATGTGAGAGTTCTTTGCACAGGGCTCTTTGAAATGAAGCATTAGCTAAGGTATAACTCCAGCATGCCACAGAGGACCTTGTATAACCTGTAGGAAAACCTGCATCCATAAGCTATCAGATGAGACGTAGATAATAATTGAATTGGCAGCGACTGAACTCTCATTTGGGCCTTCAGGGATCATTTTCAGGTGCTCATTAAGGATTAAGACTGAAACTCGCTAATGCATTTCCATTAGAATTACCATTTTACACTAAGGTTTCACAATGCCACCAGAGGATGTAAATGCCCTTGTTATATCTATTTTTAAGTCTTAGTTTCCATTCTGTATTCTCAGGTGAGGTTATCATGTGGGGGGGCTGTCGTTTAGTTGTTCCTCCTGTGTGCTTAAAGGATTATGAATTGCAGATAGTGTCACCTTGTGAATAGACCTGTTTTGATCATTAATTCCTTGACTTTTTCACTTTTATTGAAAACACAGAAAACCAGTACGTTTTTGATGACCTTTACTATATGCGTAAATTGAAGCTCAGTGGTTCGTCTTACCTGTTTCATCAGGCTGCAATGTGAAACTTCAGGTGGCTCATATTAAATAATCACACTCTATAACAGGTTTAGGTTTTATATTCCAGTTTCAAGACTGCAAGAGCCTACATTCCCAGCAGAGGAGAATGGGATTGTGCAGTTTTTTCGTTTTTGCTGTAACAGGATCTGGCCAGAGGTGAATGCTGCCCTGCTGATTCAGCAGTCCAGATCATTGGCCTTGTGTAATTCATCATATTTATGCATTACCCTCTTCCCTACGCTGAGCTAGCAGGGAACACTTAAAGGGTAGCCAGGTCTATTTGTAAAGGATGCATCATTAGCCGAGATTGGTCTTGTGAATATGATGACCTCTATGATGAGAGTGATTACAGTGTAATGGGTTTAGGTAAGCACTGCTGTGATAGGCAGTGCTTTCAAGAGGCAAAGTTGGCACAAGCATCACTCCAGAAATGTAAGGGGGGCTGTATTGGAGTGCACTAGTAAGGTACAAAATCATTTTTTCATACAAGCTCAGTTTCTGGTCACCATCTGTATCCGTTACTCCACATTCTTCTTCATCCTTCAATCTTTTTTTGTCACTTGCTTTTGCCTAGTTTGACCGCTTAAACCATGTCTGTAAGCACTCAATGTCATGCCTTACCTTGTGATGTTCCAGCTCAAGTCCAACCCCAGCGACAAAGAAGAGAGGGAAGCCCAGAGTCAGCTGACAAAGTCAGATGAAATTCAGCGGCTGGTGGCTCAGGCTCGCAGCAGCTTCAACAGCAAGGATTACGTGACAACTGCCAACCAGCTTAACACTGTCATTGAGGCAAGACAGCTTTTTCAGCATTGTCTAATTTCCTGCAAGCATGACCAGTTTTTTTAATATTCTCATCACTGCAGGTTTACAGAGCGGTTATGTAGCTACTGGAGCTGCAGTGTGTAAGTGATATTGTCCATCGTTTACAGACTTGCATTTGGGATGTTACCTCTCGTGAGATGCGAGCAGAGTGTTTTATTCAGATGGGAGAGATGGGAAAGGCCATCAGCGACCTTAAAGCTGCCTCTAAATTAAAGAGTGACAATACCCAGGCCTTCTACAAACTCAGCACCATCTACTATAACCTTGGAGACCATGAGATGTCCCTCAAGTAAGACCCAAGCACGCACACTCATATCAAACATTTTAACAAGTAGCATAATAAAACATTTCACCCCAAATTAAACATGGCAGAATCACCTCACATCGCATTAACATTACCACTCTATGCAATTGTTTTGTGTAATGGCTTGAATCTCTTTACTTTATATCAGTGTGATGATATTTATAAATGCATATGTGTTGATTTTGTCAGCACTTACATGTACAGCACTTGCATAATGAGCTCACTGGCTTCAAAAATGACCTCAATGGTGAAATCAACATTGTATGAGTTTCACCAAATGTGTATTTACTGCAGGACTGTTATGTGGTTTGTTAAGGGGTCCTGGTGATTTTGTCAGTTAATATGACAGAAACCTGGCTTCACTACGTTAAACCACTCTTACCCCCCTACCTCTTCTCCTCTGATCCGCAGTGAGGTGCGCGAGTGCCTAAAGCTGGATCCTGATCACAAGCAGTGCTACAGCCACTACAAGCAGGTCAAGAAGCTCAACAAACAGATCCAATCTGCAGAGGGACTCATCCAAGAGCAGAGGTGTGTGTGTGTGTGTGTGTGTGTGTGTGTGTGTGTGTGTGTGTGTGTGTGTGTGTGTGTGTGTGTGTGTGTGTGTGTGTGTGTGTGTGTGTGTGTGTGTGTGTGTGTGTGTGTGTGTGTGTGTGTGTGTGTGTGGTATGACATGACTTAAATCACTCTCAGGGACACAATCAGACTTGAGACGAGTTGATTGAGGACAGCTTATGCAATTGGGGACAAAAGCTGTGTCCCTAATTGGGACACTGACTTTTGGGTCAAGTCTCTGTTAATACCCCAAAAGTGACTGAAGCAAACCTGTTTGTGTGTGTTCAGACAGTTGTATATCCTTATAAATATAGAATAATATCCCCTTTGAATACTAGGGATTGCATCAGCTGTAGAACGAGTGCTTCTTCACCCTCAAGCTCTCAGACTTTTTGCTGTTACAAACAGGCGTGCAAATCCCATCTGAATGTGAACGGGGTTGTCACATCATATTTGCGAACATAAAATAACATATTCATAAGAGTAAACAGAGAATAACAGAGTGGAATGACGTTTGTGGGTGCAGAGATCCATGTTGCATTCTGCTGTTTTGCCAGCCTCACAGTGATGTTGAAAGACGTACCTGCTTCTTGCTCTTTTAGGTATGAAGATGCAGTGAGCAAATATGAGGCGGTAATGAAGACCGAGCCCAACGTGCACCATTTCTCTCTTCTTGCCAAGGAGCGCATCTGCCATGCACTGGCGCAGGTAAGACCCCTTACTGCTGCCGTAAGATGCATTAACTCACTCCATGTCTGTGTTGAATAATACATCCGACCATCATGTTTGCTCTGTGTTATGAACAGAACCAGCAGGCTAGCAAAGCTATCTCAGTGTGTAGTGAAGTCCTGGAGTCAGACCCGCACAATGTCAACGTGCTGAAGGACAGAGCTGAGGCCTATGTCCAAGAAGAGCAGTACGAGGAAGGTAAGCCTGTCAAATGTAGCAGTATGTTATCCAGATTTTTTTCGTTTTTCAGTCCAACTGAGTCAGTCCATTCAGTTTTCAGACTCACATCCTTTAAAGCCACAGTTAAATCTATCATTCTATCACACTTTATTTGTATAGCAACTTTTTATACAAGTTATTGCTATTCAAAATGCTTCACAGATGCTGATAATATGAAAGAACAAATGTTAAGAGTGAAACACACTGAAATAAAAAGGTAACAAAAAAGTTTGAAAAAAAAGATAAAATTGAGTAAAATTAAAATTAGATCACTAAATTGATAACAAAAACAATGACAAAAATAAATAAAAGCGAAAAAAAAAACATTTTAAAACACAAATACGATAAAATAAGTGATCAAAATTAAACAAATAATAAGGCTCTCCAATGAAAAGCCAGGCTATAAAGAGGTGTGTTTTCAATTTAAAAAAATCAACACAGAAATAGTACAGTTGATCATTTTCTAACAGGTGTTCATACATTTCAGTCGAGAAAGTCAATGGCTGCTATGTGTTTTTGTTGAAAATGGACTGAAAAATCTTACTGTATGTTGTAGTAGTACTGTAGTACTACACTTGAGAGCAAAACTAAATGGTGCCATGACAGGAGTCTAACACAAGGGGTCCTTGTATCTCTACCCATAAAACACAGTGAAACAGTTAAAATATCTATAAAACATAATCTAAACACATCATATAAATGTCTTGCCATTTAATGATTTTATTTGTTGAAATGTGCCCATGTCTACTGGCAAACCCAGCAAAAGTAATGTTATTTTATCATTATTTATCTGTCAGAGAGGGGAGATGCTCACATCTTATTAAATTATACCTCATTTAAATTCACAATCTTTCAGTTCATCACCAAATCCATTTTGACTGAATTTAAATAAGCACAATGTTGTATGGATTTCCTCAGCTAATTTGGTTAAAGCATATAACTACTATGTCTTTAGCCTGAAAAATCTCATCTGTCATCTGTTAGAGCGCTTAAGCGACGCAGTATCATTAAATTAGGTGTGGAGCACAGTGTGCTAGAAGTAAGTATAGGCTGTAAGGTGTAGAGCTGCCCTGCACTGCTGGCTGAGAGTTTTCTTGTTTATCAAGCCTGAAGCCATTCTTAGGTGGCAGTGCCAACACACACACACACACACACACACACACACACACGTACACACACACGTGCACACACACATGTGCACACACACATGTGCACACATACATACACACACACACTCAGCACTTACTATCTCCATAAAGCATTTGCTGGCAGAGTTTGGCGATTAGGCTGAAACAACAGTCTCTTCTACAGTATCTGTTGTCAAATCGCAGAAAGTCCAATGACGGCAGATGGTGAAATCCCTAGGAATAGTCCGTCTCCCACCCATCTTTTTACCTTTCACCTGATGTTCTGCTGCCACTGTGCAAACAGCCAGTGGATATTTTTCTCAAAATCACTGCCTACATATTATTTTTATCTGTCAATTAAGCTTGAAATTTATGGTAAACCATCAAACTATGTACAGATGGCCAATGCAGTATTATAATAGTGGTTCCCATAGAATAGGAGAACATTTTTTCTCCCCCAGCTGCTCACTCTATTACAGTTTGAAACACTCACATCTGATATCCGGAAATACTGTCAAATAAGGGAGGAAAAATGTAATTAAAGAAAAAAAACAATTATTCTAAATATATACCCTGACACATCACCTAACTATCACACTAGTGTAGCACACAAGTGAGAGCAGCTGCTTACCAGACGAAAAACTAAATGGACAGAATGCAAATTGTACTACAACTGTGTCAAAGGTGGAATTAAGTAACAGTACAAACTTGAAGGATCGTAATGCAAAGGAATACAAACAGTAACAAGTGTCCAAGAAGGAAACTGATGAAAGCAAAAACTTTTTGTTTGTAAAAAAATGTGACAATCCCAAAGTTTAAATGTTCAATTCTAAAGAAAGAAAAATAAGAATATAATATTGTACTGTTAAACACTCAGACTACATCTATATTAAGCCGGCTAAATAAATAAAAAAAACCTGTTTTTAAGGGGGAAAAAACAACATGCTGGTTTCATCTTGTTTCTGAAACCTCCGTCCACATTAAAACGGTCAAACGGGTAATTCTCCTCCTGCTGAGCACACACGGAGAACAGGTGAGAAGGTCAGCCATGGAAAACCCACAAAGAAGAAGAAACTGTAGACTATTTTGTTTATCGCGAGCGGATTACAACAATTTCAGCGAGAGAAAGGTGTTCCATAGCTACACTGACTCTTAACATGCATCAAAGTAGACAACAAAGAGAACGACACTTGCATGAAGCTGTTTGCCATTGTTGTCATTGTCGTTGTTTATACTTCTTCCTCATACAGTGAAATGCAGCCAACTTTGTCAACGATATGATAGGATATATGTAATTTCTACAAAGCTCCATTTGGAAGTCCTTTTGAAAAAGTTCAACTTTTGGAGGAGAAAAATGCTGTTTTAGTCTGAACAGATGGCCAAAACAAGAGTTAAAAAGATGCATTTTTAAATCGAGTTGGCTTAGTGTGGACATGGTCTCAGCATTTTGGTATAATTATCTGACATTAACCAGAACAAGGACACATTGTGTCACTGAAGCAACTCTCCACTTGATCTCCATCAACTAAAAAAAATGTATGTATTAGCAACTGGTGTGACACACAAGAGCTCAAGTTTTCTGGTGGTTATTTCTCAGCAGCCTGCTGCTGGTTGCACAACGCTGAATAAAGGTGACTACGTTGTGTCTGTGGTATGTAACCACACTTTGACAATGTGCTTCATTGAGAGACTGCAGATGGAAAACAGTCGTACTGTACCTCATACCTGACGCTCTGATATGACTGTACAGGCAGCCAGTTGGCTAAAAAGGGACGGCTGTCATACAGACAGACCAGCTGCAGTGAAAGGGAGATGCTGCTCAGAATGTCAGATGTTATTTCTGGCCTGCTTGTGTGATTTCAATGGAAATCAATAACAATTGGCAATGTGAGTGGGAGGTGGTGGGTGGTTTAAATATAATAATGTTAAATAATAATAAAAGCCCTCAGGCTCACATGTCTGATAGTTAAACATTTGACCTTTTACAGACACAAGCTTTCTGTTTGAGCATTTAAATATCCACTTCAAGTTAGTGTGACAGTGATGTTTCATTTTTTTTCTTTGTTTTTAGCTAACGGCTCATAAAATAGAAATGTTAGATGTTAAATATAAAAGCATGTGCACACAAAAGCTATTAAAAAGATAAAGGAGTCAATCAACGGGTCATGTCAGTCATACTGTTAACCAGTAATATCACTTTTTTCTAATTTGATTGAATGAAAACTAACATTTATTGAATAATCCATGTAGCCTAATACAAAACTACACTGTAAATGTCCTCTGCTGTCTGTTCAGATATCATCATGACTCTGTTCATAGTGTACAAATAGATTATTGAAAAAGAAAACATACGCACACGTCTGATTAAACCCACACAATTAATGTCAGCATCACTCCAGGCGGGTCGGCCCCGGAGTGATAACAGCCTTCACCAAGATCCCATCACCTCTGCAACCACAGGGGATGCTTGGCTGAGCCGAGGCCGTGTGTTGTCATTAACATGACACGAACACGCCAGCATGTGGGCTTTTAAACTGTCAGAAACCCATGGGGTGTTTTATACACCTCAATACACCTAACAGGGTAAACAAACCTCAAAGCTACGCAAACATACACACACACACAGTCTGAAGCTGCTGCAACATGATCTGAAGGTGATTTCACTGCATGTATTAAGTGGTTTTCCTTCTTAACCAAATTACAAGATGGAGCCTCATTAGAAATGTCATTATTGAAAGAAATAGGAACAAAGAAAGAAACTAATCAAATAGATTTAAAAACAGTCTAGCAGTTTTAATTGGTCATGTTTGCTAAAGATATGGAGGTATGAAAAAAGTCAACAATACAATAATGACAATTTTTATCTTATATTTCAGTCAGCTATTTTTTAACCTTTATTTATTCAGTGAAGTTTCAGTCAGAGGAAGCTTCTCTTTTGTAGGAACGCTCTGATCACATTCACACAGTTACACACATTCACACCTGGAAGCCGCCCAGTACAACCACTGTCTGATCTAATGCTCCACTGGAGCAGTAATGGTAAAGGGCACCTCAGTGGTAGTAATGGTAATGAGGGAGTGCTGCTTGTTCACTTTCCCCACCCAGATTTACTCTGCCAGTGCACAGATTGAAAAAACCTTCTTGTTATTTAGGCCACTTCTGCCATGACTGTCATGATTGTTCATCTCCAACACAACTGTCTTAAAAGGCCTCTACAGTTTAATAATAAAAAGTGTGCTCTTTCAATGTTATAATTAACTTAAAAGTGCAGTTCTTTATCACAAATGCGACAAAATGTCAGCTGGAACAACCTGTTTGATTTTTTTGGGGTGTTATTTAAAAAAACTGAATGCTCATGCAGCTTCAGATCAAGATCAAATCACAATACGACAGGAAATTAGGCTTTTGGTGATTTATGATCAAAGTGTTTTGACATGAAGTCACATATTTATAAACTCAAATAAAATAATTAGTATATGAATTAAAAATCAACCACAAACTACGGCAGTTTAAAAAAAAAAGAAGTTTTATTGTGTTAATGATTCATTTTATTTGTGAGGAGAAGGCTGCAAATGAAGAACAGTGAAGAAGCAGGAAACTGGATATAGACAAGTCTCACAGCAGTTTTAGTGTTTTTGAGCACGACCATGATGCCTAAATTGAGGAAATTAAGGTGAAGATTGAAAAATAATGCTGTTGAATTAAATTACTGTAAGCCTGGGTGGAAGCCAATACACATATTACCTCATGACATAGAAGGACTCAGTGCCTTGCTAAAAGAAAAAAAAAAACATTTTAATAAGGTGACCGCTTCCCACAACAAGGATTAAAAGCCTTTCAGCTGCTTCCGATGAGTAAGCAATACTGATTTTTATCCTGCGTTCTTATTTTACAGCTATTAAGGACTACGAAAGTGCTGCCCAACACAGCGAGAATGATCGCCAGATCAAAGAGGGCCTGGAGAGAGCTCAGCGACTTCTCAAACAGTCTCAGAAGCGGGATTATTATAAGATCTTGGGAGTGAAGAGGTAGGCACCCATTGCTGGATTTCGGATATTTCATTAGAGTTTTAGAGGTGTATTCCAGACAGGGAGTGTAGTAGATTGACGAGGCGGAATCGGAGGGGAAATTAGGGTATTTTACAAATGGATTTCTTCACAAGACTGCATCAGAAAGCAATTTATGTTTTAGCTTTCAGATAGTGGTTTACAGTTACTTCTATACATCGAACATCCACTTCTCCAGGGAAAGCCTTTCTGTTGTGGAAACCAGATTATTTATCACTTTTGTACATTCATGAGTTCAGAGACACTCCTGACAATTTAAAATGGAAGACAAATTGAATGCAATCGGAGCACTCCTAGTTATAAAAAGTAATGGGATATTACATCAGAGCCACTGTGGCAACACTGACACTTAGTTGAGTATTATTAGGTTCGGCTTAGGTTGAGAAAAGGGAGCGGGAAGCAGTTTAAAAAAAAAAAAAATCTTTAGTCAATGTGCTGATAATAATCTCCCCATCGTCACAGAACGGCCCAGAAGAAGGAGATTATCAAAGCTTACAGGAAACTGGCACAGCAATGGCATCCAGACAACTTCCAGGATCCAGAGGAGAAGAAGAAGGCGGAGAAGAAGTTCATAGATATCGCTCAGGCTAAAGAGGTTCTCACTGACCCAGGTAACAAATATGTAGTGTGCAGAGTCTTGAAGTTACTGCCAGTCGTCCAGTAAATATCAGGCTTCCGAGAAGCTGCTCTGAACAGCTCGCTACTGTTATTTAGACTGGCTTCATTATGTTATACAGTAGATGCACTTTATGTTGTTCATCATTGGACTGGTTTTATCCGTCTTACTATTGTAGTATTCATTTATTGAGCGATCAGGTGCTTGATTAAAAGAATAAATTAAATATTTGTTGTGGGTCACATTCACCTATTGCACGTTACTGTTGAAATAATTACTGTTAGTAATTTGGAGTGTAAATTACTGTCAAGAATTTTAACTTTTAAGTCTCCAGAAACTTATGAGCAACTATTTTAATGATAAATTGTTACTTAAATTATTCAAGCAAAAACTAAATCTGGATCCAGATTCATATTTGTCACCTTCCTCTTTAAGAAAGATCTTATTAATCTATAAAATAATCTGCAGATGAATCATGAATAAACATAATTATCAGTTGCAGCCCTTTTACTGTCAGTGCTGCTTGTGAAGGTCTTTTGCAATAATTAGTTCAAATTCATTCATTACTTTTGTGAGCAGTAATTCTGCAAATCATGCAGAGGAATGCTCATAAATTTCACAATCTCTTCACTTTCAATCATAAACTGATCACATTCAGTCCTTATCTTATAAATCCAGGTGAAATAAAGTCAAACTTCAGTGATCTAGGTTTATTTTAAGTACTGTATGAGTCTTCCTCTCAGTTCTCTGTCTCAAGCTGAATCGAACCCAGTCAACTCAACCAATTCTCAGCAATTTGTAACTTAATAACTTCACTCAATATTTTTTAACCTTCGAGCTCAAACTAAACTTTTGTGTATGGAGTTTATTGATCACTTGCTGATTAAGATTAATTTAATCTTACCAGAATTTAATACATATGTGAGTGTTTTAGTTCTTATGCTTATCATTTTTTGTCCTCCAGTCTTTATTTTCTTCTCACAATTTCTCTGAAAAGTCACCAGTAATGTGGGCAATCTTAAAAATAACTAATTTTATAAGTTCTAATATAGAAATTACACGAGTATGTGTTGTATTGTTTCTTCTTTTGTTCTGTACTCATTGTTCTGTCAATCTTCTTGTTTTCTAGAGATGAGAACTAAGTTTGACCACGGAGAAGACCCGATGGACCCAGAGAGCCAGCAGGGTCACCGTCATCATCACTTCAATGAAGGCTTCCACAACTTCCAGGGTTTCAATCCATTCGGCTCCGGACCCTTCAACTTTAAATTCAACTTCAACTGAAGATGTTTACATCAGGAACAGCTGGACGGGACTTTTTTTCTTTTCCTTCCTATTTAAAGGGGAGAACACCGGCACAAGGAATGTCGGTCCAGACCAGTAGTCTTACAAGAATATGAAGCAAATGGTGGCTTCAGTTCAATGACCTTTAAGTAAAGATGCATCTTTGTTGTTGATTGATACAACTTTGAATTCCGTTCGGGGAACGTCTGTTGCTATGCAAACAAATATCTGCCACGTGTGAAGCAGCTTTTATCCGTCATGAGTAAGTGGTTAATTCCACATTACATCCTTTCCATGTATTGTACACTCTAAAACTCTCATCCATTCAAAAGAATCGATTTGTACATAGGTACAGTGCTATTTTTATATGAATGGAGTTTTTCTGAACTGTAAATAAAGAGCTATTTATGTACATTAAATTGAACTGTGGGGAAATTACACGTTTTTTCTTGCTGTGTACAAAAGGATGGGAAAATACTTGAAAATGAAGTTTGAGAAATTGCATTTAAAATAGTATGTTTTTCACATTACATCTAATCTCTCCCTAATTGCAATAATCTTAACTCATTTTCTTCCCAATAACACAGATGGTGAAATGGTTTATGGTGACAAACGCATTTATAGTGCAAGAAAATCTGTTCAATTTAGACTTTTGCTGTATGAATCTCACATTCATTGACCACATTAGGGGACGACTGAATCCACAAACAGCTTTTGTAATGACTTTTGTTGCAAAGATTTATTTCTTCCCCAACCACACAGTAATAAACATTTGTTTGACACAGCACAGTGAAAGATGGGTGCCCTGAGAGCAAACTTTGAGGAACCATTTTCTATTGACTTTTTAGACAGAAAAAAAATACTCTTGGCTTCAGTCAAGCAGCAACACCCATTATATTCCTGAGACAAAGATACTCGTTCATTAAGGAATCAAAATGTGGAAAAAGTAACGATGAATACACTGAAGGTGAACTTACACAAGATGTAAACATACTGTAATAACTTAAAATCCTATATTCTACCCACAAACCAGGACCTGAAATGTGCAAATGAGGATTCTTTGATGTGTAACTCCCGTCTGCTGAGCCAAAGTCATACTACATATTTAATATAGTGTCACGTGACTTTGCAGCAGGAACAGACACAGATGATGTTTACTAATTGGCAGATACTGTATAGCTAACATTGTAATAATTACAATAATTTTGGAAAAAAAATCGGTTGATTTGACACAAAAGTAAACAAGACTTTGCCAACTATCGTGGATTTTGTAGGCTAAAATCACAACTTTTTCTGGCCAACTTTAATCAGCTGTAACAAACAAATAAACAAATGCTAAAACTCTTGAGAATCCAGTAAAAGGCTCTGAAATGTGCACATGATGTGATTAAATGAGTGAGACTAATGCTACATATTCCAGGCAAAAGTTGATGATCAACGTAGAAGACACTGAAATGAAGGAAAAACATTGTTTGTCTAGTATGGAAAAGTTTCTTTTCTAAAGTAACCCCATGAAATAATGTTCTTCTGTTTTTGGTTTTGTAAAGGCTATAACAAAAAAAGGACACTCTAAACACTTAGATCCCCACCCCAAAAAAGTTCAGTGACCTCATTAAAATCCTTAAAATTCTTCTCCCCAATTAAAAATTGCGAACCCATGAATATTTGGCATAAAAATGTACCTGCTGGATGTGAGATAGTTCAGTGTAAAGTCTATTCTTATTTTATGTGAACTGGAGGTTTCAATCTGCATAATGGTACGTGATTGGCAAAAAGTTAATTGTCATTTAACAAATCATGGGCGTAAGAATACACCTTAAACTAAGATTTAAGGTGAGCACAGAGAAATCAAACATCCAAGTGAAGTTACAATAAGCAGAACACATTTTTGAGTGGAGGCGGACTTTAAATGTGCATTATTGCTCTTACTAATACTACGACTCCATGCACACTTCTTTGCATGTGGAGAAATTTCACAAGTTTCACAGGCCTGCTCTGCCTAGTTACGGTTGCTAATCTATAATTGGACGATCACTGTTTGGGGGGCGGGGTTTAAAGAATAGTCACTTGTCTTTGTTTGCTGCTAAATGTTATGACTTTGGTTTGGGAATTTCAGTCAAAGGCGACAAAGTTTTACATTTACAATGTCAAATTAACAATACTTATGCATACGTTTTTTGAAAGAGTTTTAAACAAAAAAACCCAAAACATTAAAATTAGTTATTCAGGGATGTGCTTTACCCTTTGACTCATTGCATACATTATCAGTGCAATAAATGGCAACAATTTATTCTCAAACACACACGTGTTTAAGAGTGCTTTAACTGACCTCACTCCTTTACTCTTCATACTCCGATAACCACATACTAATGATCCGACTGTAGTGCTGGTGGTGCACTGAGTTCACAGTTGGAAGGTAACACTTACATCACGTGTTGTAAGACGTATTGACTGCAGAAGCAAATATGGCAAAATATCATCTTCCCCAGCTGGGGATGTAACAGTCCACAGCTAAGTTTGGATGAAATTGTCTTCAAACTTCACAGTTGACCTGCATGCAAAAGGTGCTGCCTTCTTCCTCTTCACCATGGTGTTAAAGTTCATCTCGCTTGTTGTCTACGGGGCAGAAGAGGAAAAAGGTTGGAAAGTGGAAGTGAGCATAGTGGTAAGAAAGAAAAAGTTTAAAATCATACAAGTGTTTGTCTTATAATATGGGCAAACATCTGTACACAGAATAGTGTTTGTTAACCTTTTATATGTTGTGAAGGAGTTGCTGGTTCTTCCTGTTCCTGGATTTGTCTCAGTAACTGTTTGATCTCGTTGTCATATTCAACCCATTCAGGTACAATCCGTGCTGCTGCTGTTAGCTTGGGCTCCTTGGTCTTTGGGTTGTTGCACTGCAGCAGAAAAGCAGACAATGCCACTTTCTCACAACAAGTCAAATTGTCATTCCCAGCACTGTCTGTGGCAGGCATTTGAAACTAATTTGATTTCCAATTCTGTTAAAGGGACATTAGCCCCATGTTTTGTGTCTGAATTACCAAGTGGGGTCCTATTCCAGTCTACAGGAGCTCGTCCAGTAATTCTCAAAATTAGTTTAGGAGACTCCGGGATTGCTCCTCAGTTTTCTTCTAAATGCCAAGTGCCTCATGGGCATTAGTGGCTGAGAATATGCTCCTTCTTTTAATGCTGCCGCAGCTACAGTTCGTTGTTTAAAACAACCAAAGTTAAACGAAATTATACAATGGTTGTATAACAATATTATCTCTATTATTGGCACGTTTCAAGAAGCAACAGGGGGATACATGTGAAGAATACAAAAGAATTCACTGTTAAAATAAAAGCAGGGTTGATTTGATGAATAATTATTTAGAAGGTTAGCTTCCCCACGTTACTAATTAGTCTTCATCACATCAGCTCTAATTTTTCTGAGACTCACCAGGTCGATAGTCTTAGCTGCGAGCTTGGAGGTGTTGTCACACCACGTTTCACACCACAGCCATTCTTGAGGAAGAGATTTGATGGCCACCTGGTGGATCATGTTGTTAGGAAGGTCCTAAAAATTTCAGAGAAAATACAAAGATGCATTACAAATACAATATACAGCAGGTACCTAAATATCAGACACTGCATCATATATACAATCATGTTATCTTTAAGTTACCTGGTCCAGGTTAGAGAGACTGTTGGGGTCTTGGCTCAAGGCTTGGTACTGGCCTCGTAATCTGTCCCCTGCTGCAATCTTACGGAACTTCTTTAAATCGACTACATACAGAGCGCTGGTTGAAATATAGAAGGAGAGAGAAGGAAGAGAAAGCAGGTGTGAGAAATCGTTTTGTGAAAAGGAAGGCCCAAAGGAATGACTGCATAGCAGAAAAAATAATGACTCCATGAAGATAAATACATCCAGTGCACTCAGATCATTTTACCTAACATGGTATATTAATAAACCCAAAGGTGTTGCATATGTACTGTAGTTTCACTTATTACATTTAAGTCTGCCAGGGGATATTCACTGCCTTATGTTTTCTCTGGGCCCACTGATGCGGATCATCTCTCAGCCCTTGCTTTTGTCCTGCCCCACAGAGCTAAGCAGCACACTGGCATCAAATCAAATCACTGAGCTTTTCTGACTTTCCTTTTTTCCTCCCCGTCGGCCAGCGTTAGTAGAAAGCTCTGCTCTCTCTGTTCAGCCACTAGCTGCCACATGATTAGCCTTCACATTGGCAGGAGTTGCACTCAGTGCTACAACTTATATTTAATACCTAATACTTAATTTAATATTTTCCATGGCTATTTATATCAGATACTTAAATAAGGCTGCAAAAATAGCAGCTATAATTGGTGGGGTCCAATCACCATGGAAACTGGATGATTGTGTTCAGCATTGTAGTGCTAAAAAGTTTTTTCCCCCCAGAATATTCAAAACATTAGATAATCCAATATAGCAAAGCATGAAAATACATCTGAGAGTGGTGCTACATTTGATCTTGTGCTAAGGAAGAATTTTGATTCTGTAACAAATCAAAAAATGTGAAGAGTAATTCCTACAGAGTGATTTCAAGTTGATCAATACATTTCTACTGAATAAGCAGCAAAACTATCTGAAAGGTTTCTGAGATCCAGATATTTATGATATTTAGAAAAAATGACTGTGAGGGTTCCAGTGCTTCATGCAAACGCCTTTAAATACAAGGACACAAAAATACCTCTTCACTCATTGTTATATGTGGCACTTTGGAAGAACTTGAAACCCTTTCATGCAGAATTATGAATAATTCCTCTAGATGATTTACCAAATCCAAGACAAAATGTACTGACAACATAAAAGATGTATTTTCGTGATTGTTAAGATATACTGTATTCAGTGTGGTCTATTTTAGAGTTTTCACAGCTCCCTTCATTCTCCTTTGCAAAGTACATAAAAAAGTGATGAATGTCCCAGATTGAATAAACTGTTCGAATGGCCTAGAAGGAAAACAGTGGCTGCAGAAGCAGAATGCTCTGAATGCTAATATCTGCCACCTTGAAAGAAGAGATTTCCTTCATTTCCATATAATAACACAACCGTGAAAGGTAGAAGGGTTGTGTTGTTGTAGATTTTTAAATGTAAAAGTTTGTCGCTGCTATAATCCATTAGACAGTGTTTAATCACAGTTTACCTGATGTGGTATTTCCTGTTTCCTAGATGTGACGCCCAGTAGCCGGTTTTCCAGAAGCGATAGCCTTCCATCTCTCTGCGGCTGTCACAAAATGGTGTGTAGCCATAAGGTGCACCCTCCAGATCTAAATCTCTCAATTCTTTCAGATCGGCCCGAACAATCTGTGAGAGAGAGTGAAGACATTGGTTTGTACAATACAGACAACACTTGAGTTGTGTTAAAAACCTCACCCAATCTTTGCACTGGTGCTGATCCAGACATTTCACTCTAACATTTACATGTCACAATATGTGTCTGTGTCTGTCCTGTTTGATCCTTACCTGGTCGGCATCCACAAAGATGATCTTGTCCACAGCTAAGGGGAACAGAACATCCAGGAAGAGGATCTTGTATCCCCAGATAATGCGCTGCTTCTCAGTCTGCTGGTGGAGCCAACGGGGCCACTTGTATTGCACTAATTCATACTCAAAGCTGTACGACTCTGCCATGCGAGGGATGGTCTCCTAACCAAAACATCAAAGAAGAAAACAGATTAAGAGGGCATATCATGGAGCCACAGATCACTACACTGTGTGATATCTACAGTAGTCATAGGCAGTTTTATTACAGACCTCTATGATTAGCTGCTGAGGCAACTACAACAAATTTAGTGAGAAGTTATATTTAGATTCCATTATTTGTTTTCCCGAAAAAAATCAACCTTAAAACAAGTCTTTTTCTGTCTAGTTTGTGAGTGCCAGGAATGATATCTCAGAACAAATGTGCATTGAACTACAGTGACTATTCCCTCTACGGAGATAAGGGGACCCAAACCATGCCAGCAAAATGCTCACAACAACATAACAGAGCCACTGGATCCCATCACTGTAGGAGTGAAGCACCTATATTACCTGTACTGTTTTTTTATTTAATTTGTCACTCATCTGTACAAACATCTTTTTCCACTAAAGGCTGTCTCAAAACAACCCTTACATGTCCATACATACTCGCTGTAATCATTCCTCCTGTTTAAAGTGGCTAATAAAAGATTCCTACCTAACATGCTTCTAATGGAGGAGGTGAACGACAAAATCCAGTTTGAAGTTAATATGAGGCTTCATCAGTCTGAGTTAGTCAAATCCAGCCACCAAAGTTACAGACTAGAAAACTGTTTTTCTTCACCACTTTCATTTTTTTTTTTTACGTTTTTGATACCTTACCTCTGAATCAAAACAAAAACCATCACAAAGGAGGGAACAACCCACAGACGTTTTATTTGCTTAGTATACTGTAAATAAATCTCCGAAAGGGTTTCTCTTAACAACAGGGATCAAGTGATTGTGAACAGGCAGGAAAAACAGAATATGTGTGTATTCTGTCACGAAACGAGGCAGGTACCTTGAATGATGGGGAGAGATAATTCTTGAGAAACCAGAACTTGACAGGTGTTTTGGTGTGCCGAATGACAGACAGCATCATTATTCTGAAATAAGATCAAACAGAGTGAAGGGTCACAAGAGAGACTGGAGAGTAATTATGTATGTTTATCTCTAAACTCAAAGTGACCTACCTCAGAAAGCGCTCGTATAGATGGCCTGAGGCCACAGAAAATATGTTCAGAACTTCCTCTTTCTTCTTCTGTCCCTCATCCTTCTTGGAGCCTCCACCTGTGATGCTGTCAATGACATGATAATACATACAGATTAATGCATGTTTCTCACATAGTGACTATAAATCACAACTAAACCAGTAGCCACTATGCTTTTGTATAGTCAGGAGTAATGACAGCTGTAATCGCCAGCGAAAAAAAACTTTGAAACACACCATGCAATATTGTGCAGCAAACTGAGGCATTGGTTTATATGTAATGAAGAGAATGACAATGACAAAGCTGTCATTTTGACTTGAGTCTAGCAGCAGGTCTACTCTGCTGGCATGCCTGTACAGCACTGTAATAATCAACTCATCAGGACAGACATGATGAGGCAGCTTTAACCGATTACTGATGAAACTGATTAATAACCAAACACATTACAGTATGCTTACAGTCCCACATAGCTAATAGGATTTAATTGCATCAAAACATTAAAACAGCTATCCACCCTGTTAAGTTTTCACTGAGAGAACATTGCGACACGGTATTTAAATTTCTGGTAAAAGTAGAGGTTGAAATTAATCAATTAAAGTGATAAAAATAGCACTGGAGAGCAATAGAGAGTACACTTATGAGCTGGTCACAACAGAGGAGTGGTGGATGATGCAAAATGTTGCCCGTTGTGGAGACACTCCTCTCAGTGTGGTGTACACAGAACCACCTAAATACCAAACCAGCAAGCAAGAAAATGACTTGCTGTGACTTAGAGGGGAAAAAGCTGCACTTTACACAAAAATAGTGCTCATCAGGTCAGTCCATTTTCTCTCTGACTGAGTTAACCTATCATTTAAATTAAGAATGAGTTACTATTTGATTCATATTTTGAAAATGCAGGTTAAAAATGAGTTTACTGTGATGTTAATATGTTGAAATACCAGCGCACATGACAGAAAAATCCAAAGGACACTCTCCACTTGTGAATGCTTCAACAAGCCCTAACTGCTGTTAAAGAGCAGTGGCTCATGATGCAAGGCACATTTAGCAGACAGAAATCAGAACTTGTGCTGCAGGGTAGATGTGTCTGCAGTCAAACTGTGTGTCCTTGTCTGTAACAGACTGCTGATGAGGGAAGGAGTGTCTCTTCAACACTCAATCACAACCACAGCCTCAGCCCCGAGGCTCCAGGAAGACACCAGTGAGTGAAAGGGAGGTGTGAAGGGAGGGGAGGGAGCGTGCTGTTTGTCTTTTTATGCCCTCTAAAACTAACTATCTGATACACATACATGTACAGTATACACGAGTCTCCGCGCTAAGTCAGTCACATTCCTTACACAACTCAACGCCGGGCCAGGATGCTGCATTTCATTGTCTGTCCTCCTGAAAACCTTTATTTCATTTCCCTCCTTTCACTCCAATGAATCTTTCTCTCAAATCAAAGTGTTGCACTCTCCAGGTGAGCAGATGGCTTCTGGGGGAGTCACTACACATCTGTGGCGGTCAGGGGATACTGACTGTCTGCCATGACTAAGCCAGCCTTTATGAAGGGCCTCCAGTGCCCCAGTGGGCCCCCCCAGATAAGCAGCTTTAGTGTGTCAGGTGAGAGCCCGTTTGGCTGACTCACTCGTGATAAACTGGACCTCTGGAAGGATCCACAGAGCTCTGGTTAAACCCTGAACAGTGGGCAGCACTAACCAGACAAAACTCTAGTTGTGTTGCGAGTCCCTGGGAAGCAAAAATGTAAAAAAAAAATTCAGCACTTGGACAAGAAAGATGTATTTTCCATTTTACACACTTATACATCAAGTAGACTTTTCACAAAATAAGTGCAAACTTCAACCAACATTTCATTTCTACCCCACGCTGTGCAACCACTCTCCTCACCATATGCAATTCAGTTTGTCCTCTGTGCAATGTGGTCAATTTAGCCTGAATAACACTTTTTGCCTTTGCCCACTGTGAGCCCCAGTATGAAACCCAAACACAAAATCACAACTTTCCCCCAAACCTCAGACAGTAAACAAATAGATGGTGCAGAGATTCAAGGGTGTTGAAGAAAAACTTAAAATGTGGATCAAGCTGTGGGGAATATTAATGGCTAAGGCACCATGTTACTATTTCCTCAAGGTCCTGGACCCCTTGCAACAAAGAGGATTTTACAGCAACCTCTACCTAAAATCTGAATAACTCCCTCAGGTAACACAGCCTCTAACTCTCTTTCGCACCGTGTAGTGTCCTAATGTTAAAGACTTTTAAGACTAGCATAAAGGACGTTAAACCTTCAAAGTTTTCGAGGCTCACAATAGCAACTGACGACAGCTTTTCACTATCTTCCTCCAATCCAGAGATAAAAAAGAAAGCAGGAGAGAACAGAACAGAAAAGACGTATATTTTCACTCAGGCTCATTACTGCTCTATAGAGATAAAGCTTCCTTTAAAGATAGAACAATTTGTAACATCTCTGTCACTTTAGACTTACAGGTGCTTGCTGATGCATGGATCTCCCTCTAATTCTTCAGAGGTGTTGGATCAATAATGGCCTTCAGTCCCGCCCTTTACAATAAATCCCTCAAAGCACTCGGAGATAACAAATGAAGTAATGGGTATAAAGACTTACAATTTTAAGATAACTGGTCAAGGTCTACAAAGTGCATTTGCTGAAATACTCTGAATATCTTTGACTTCTGTGAAATGTGGCTATTACCGGTATGTGTGCAGGTTTCAAAGGTTTGTGAGATCTTTGCAAAGCTTTCTGTTCTATCAATGAGAAAAATTAGATTTTTTTGTGAGGGCTCAACTGCAAAACAAGCAATTTTCTTTTTCAACATTTTGTATCATCAGTTGAACTGTTTTCGTGGTTTTCAAAAGTGTTTATTTTCTGTCCGTCTTTTAATTAGTATTTTTTTCTAAGCAACCTGCACTAGATGAGGAAGGGGACTGAGTGAGAAAATATGATTAGACTCATCGGAAAACCTTTATTTACCTTGGACAAGTCGGACAGAGAACATTTAAGACCCTTTTGCTCAATATAATGAGTGGCTTCTAAGTGTTTTATCTCCCATGAAATGTTTGGAGCGCTCTTATGCAACCTTTTGTTCAGAGTATTTTTTTATTAATTAAATGTCATTTAGTGGGAAACGATCTTCAATTATAAATCCATTCATCATTATGTCCAGGTCATTTAAGCTGCAGGCTAATCAGGTTAGCCCAAATCTCCTTCTCCCCCACCACATCCCCCCAACTCCTCAAGGAAAGGCATTCCCTGGCCAGGAGGGATTTGTTATGCCTTCAGTGTGCTCTCGATGTGCCCTGGGGCCTCCTAGGTTGGACAAACCTAGAATACCTCTACAGGAAGTATCCAGGAAGCATCCTAATCAGACACCCACCATTCACCTGAATAAGATCCTTTCAGTATGAAGGAGCAGTCCATCTACTCGGAGCTCCTTAACCCTTCCCTGAGCATGTCTGATCTATTGCTGAGAATAAAGACACATCTATTACTGAGGATGCTGAGACCCCCATCTTTTACTGCCATCTAACAGACTCCTCCATCTGACCTGGCTGTTGTTGATAAGTCCAAGAGAGAGAAACAATGTTTGAGTTTTAAATATCCACGTTACACTTTTAACAGTACAGTATGGTGTGTATAGCACTGTGTGTTTGTGTCAATCGTTTATGCACATACATGCATGGAAACAAGGTGTACGTATTAGAGAGGTCTGAACTTCCAGTAGTGTTGTTGATATTTAAAGAATGAATATATGAATAAATAAATACATAAATGAAAATGTGAAGATTTAAATATCACATTTTACAGTATTACAATATCCTGTGAGCAAAATAAAAGTCAGGGCAAACATCATTCATTACAAAACGTAAGAAATTAGAACAGCCCATGAAAGCAACTAATAAACACTGCATGCTAATGAGTATGACAAATACGTTTAAGGTGTTAAATGGGTTGCAGCAACACTGCCTACCTTTTCTCAAAAGTGTTCCAAACACTTCACACAGCAAGCATTAAGTGAGGAGACAGGATCACACAGTTAAGAGGTTTTGGGGGAGGAGGACACACACAAATGCACACACACACATACCTACAGAAGCACATATTTTTTGCAAGACTAGATCTTACAGCATAATATTGCAGTCTGGATCCAGGGGAGGAATAAGATCTCCTGAAACCACAATGTATAATTGACAACAGTAGGAACATGAGCACACCCACCAATCAGTTAACTCACAGCTGGTGGAGCGTTTCAAACTGACTAAAATTAACCAAATTGTATGTATTGTATTTGAGAACAGATTACACACCTTGCTATGGAGTCCCACAGGCCTTTGCTTTCATTACTTTCACTTAAAAGATCTTCGCTGATCTTCTCTGCTTTTTTCTGCACCTATAATGAGAAAGAAGACACAAAACAATTATTTTTTTGATTGCTTTTTATCATCTACTATATAAAATGGTTCTAAAATACTTTCATTTTAATTTGTGAATGCCATAGACAAAGGAAAACCACTAAATAGCATTTTACTGTAGGTTGAATAATATCCAGCGCTATAAAGAATTGTAATACACTGTCCAAACATACTCACCCTGACTTTGATGATCTTACTGTGAAAACTGTTAAGCACAACAACGACATCACCAGCGTCTGCAGGGGAATCAGTTCCATCATGCCTGAAAAAGTGCATACAAAGTGATAATGTAATTACTATCACTGAGTGAAAATCAATTATTACTAAACTTGGGCAATCGATCTGCTGCTAGTAAGGCTAAAAATGATCAACAGTCAAAATGACATTACTTAGATAAAATTGTAAATGACATACATTACTAAATACTAGCAAATCAATACAACCCCAAAACCTGATAGTTACAATATATATATAATCCCAACACAAAGAGAGGTATTCCTTTTAGACCATAATTAACAAGAGGTCAGTAATATATTTTAGCAATCATATAGCCTATAGACTATGGCTATAGATTTACTGACATAAAAAAGACAGATCAGTGGATAAAATATGAAATTGTTAAACTCTCAAAGGTCAGTAGACTGATATATATAATTTCAAATTCTACTTGTCAGTATTGTAATTACATCTCTTGAAACTGCATGTCATTCGTTTTTGCAATCAAGAATCATTGTTTATTTCATTGATCATTTATTGTAATTTTTTGCTAGTTAATATTTTTTTTTATTATTGAGAACAAGAAAAAAAGATTGTTGAAGAAATAACAGGAATTTTCTTTCACAGCCATCAAGCATCTGAGTAGGCACTAGGCAGGCAAGTGTATGTGTTTGACTGACAGGTGTGGCAGCAGGGCCACAGAGATACAATATAAACAAACAAACCTATAGTCACGAGAACCCAGACAGACAGCGTTCATGTCAGTAGAGTTCATGTCAAAAAGTGGCCCATGAACCCATTTTCATGAACCCAAGTTCTCCCTTTCAATTTTTACATTAACAACAAGACACTTTTTCATAAAACTACTGCAAATATAAATAGAAGCCGCATGCAAACCTCAAGTATGAACTAGATACAATCCTAAAAAAACAAGCAATAAATAGTGAAAACATGCACAAGACTTAAAAATGTTGCCCCCCTCAATAAATTATGTGGAACAAAACTGACCCATGGCTGAATTTAAGTGCTGATTTATAATTTATGTGATATGTGATGACCAACTACTTCAGCTACCATCAGGCCAATCACGACAGTACAATCATCTTCATTGCTGCAATTAGCCACAGTGTATTATCACTTACTATCCAAGTATATACATACATAGACACGAACCAAACAGAGACTCAGATTTAGGTTTAAACTGTGTGAAAGGCTAAATGACCATAGTTGGTTCACATGTTTTAGCCACAGCAACAGCAGAGGAAAAAATGCATACAGTGTAGTCTGCTGTCATGAAGGAGACAACAGCAGCTAATGGACGGACCACTGACAGACATTTGCACACTTAAAAGTGGATACTGGGACAGCTGCCAGGGTCACATTCTGACCGTATTTATTACCCTAAGAATCACCTTACCATTATTTCATCCGTCAATACTTCCCAGCCATGCTGAATATACTGGTAGATTTAATGAGAAAGTCTGTGCAGTATTGATTGTGTAACACTGGCCTTTCACTGTAATTGTTTTAGGACTGATTTGCCTGGTGGAGAATGTGTTTTGGCAGTGGGATCTGCAGGGTCTGATGGTGAAACACCAGAGAGCAAACTTTAGGCAGGAATGAGCAATAGACTATGATGCACAGCAAGCCATTACGACCCCATTGCTTACTAAAGGCAAAAAACTAACCTTATCACTATGATAAATGCCCCCTCCTCACTGGACGCAAAGTACATTTTCTCCCTATGCTCAAGTGCGGCTTATGTTTTGCCCCCTCTGCTGTCACAAGTGCAACTCAGCCTTTAGGGTTTGTGTTAGAAAGCACCAGAGATCAATCTCTATCCCTGCTCTGAGGAGAGGGGAGCTGGCCGTCTCATTCATCCCTGTCAGGGCGAGGCGCAGTGGCAGCGCAGGGTGCAGTAGGAAAACGCAGGCTCTGAAACTGGAGTGCACAGACACTCCCACTAGGCTCTGATCGGCCACCTAACCAGAGCAGAGTGCTGCTAACCACAAGAATAATGACACTGCCAAGGTGAAAAATGACATCACCTCTTATCTTCACCTGGAGGATTGGGGAATAAATCTTGGGTTGTCTGATATGATTCCAGAGGAACCGTGGGCTGTATGTGTCCTAAATCTTGTGTGAGGATGGCTAGAGAGGAAAGTATCTGTGATTGTAGGGACATCCAGAATGGTGCACTACGGCTGCACATGAGGACTCACATACATGAGTGGGATTTAAATCATTATCGCCTCGACAGTGAGGGATTACGGCTCTTTGGTATGTGACAAGGAAATTACAAGATGAGCATGAGATTCTTTGAAAAATAAGAATCCTTAAGAAGAAAGTACAACAGTACATTTTAAATTTTCTATTTAAAGTGAAAGTGCAGACTTAAAAAAAATACAAGGCACAGAATCTTGTGGAAAACGTATCAAACCAACCAAAGCACAATAATGTTTCTATTTGTCCGGGGAAATTAGACAACGCCAACGCACTCTGTCTAGTATACGCACCCTTTGACACCTACGCTGTCCTAACTAAAACACATTCTGCTGCTGATATACTGCAGTCTGATGCGGATGGCCTGGCAGGTGACCAGCTGAATCATACCTCCACTCTGTCTTCTCTTTAATAGCACCCCTTTCCTCCTACCTGTCTCTCTCCCCTCTGTGCAGAGCACAACTCCCTGCACTCATCAAAACCTTGAGCTGCTACAGTGTCAGCAGCTCTCCATGTTACCATAGAGATAGGTTTCATAGCTGCTTGTATGAAATGGAGCGGTAACTGAAAACAACCTTGATGCTGAGCTATTGATGAAGCTGCCTAATTAGCATTACCTAACTTAAAACATGTTTTAATTAAAATCTGTATAATAGAATGGGAAAGACTTCAAATGGAAAAAACAGTTGGTAGTAACTGATGAATACTCACGTGAGGATCTGATAGATATCCTCTGATCTCCCTTTACGTAATCTCAGGATCCAGGCACCAGGACTGGCTTTCAGCTGGAAATATCCCTGTTGTGGTTAAAACAACACAAGTCTGAGTATGTACTGTCAGAATACAATTCACTCTCATTTCCTCAATCCTGGCGCCACTGAATTAATACTGTTGTCATTAACCCTAATGTCTTATTCATAGCAAAAATGTATGGAGTTGAGAGGGCTGCTGACCAGGTTAGCCATGACAATAGTGTCATACATGAGTGGGTCCAGACTCATGCCCAGAGTAAACTGCAGTCCACGGGGAGGCTGACCAGTTGACAGGTCAAAGCAGTGGCCTTCCAACAGGAGGTGCTCCAGCTCATATTCTGCTGCCACAACTCCGTTCACCTGGAGTAAAATCACAAATTATGGAGCACAAAAACAAATAAGGGTGTGATTAATAAAAAGAACCCAACCCCTATTCAAGGGAGAAGGATAATGAGATCATTAGATTAGGTAGCAATGACTAAGGAGCAGGTTACCTCCTGCAAGTGGATGTTATCCAAGTCATAAGGGCTGCGCACAGCCTGCACCATCCAGCTCTCTGGTGTGATCATATTAAGTGTGAGAAGTGGAGATTCAGGGAGCTCCATGAAGCGAGCAACTGGTCCTGCAGACACTGTGTCGTTGGCCAAGAAAGCCACGTCTGACTCCAAGACAAAGCGGTAAAAGCTGCAAAGACAAGCAAACAGATATGATCAAAATTTAAGTGCTTGTCTGTAAACTGCAAATAAACATAACATTTAACAGTACTTGAACATTGAAAGCGCTAAAACAGAGGATATCCTGCAGGACTTTTATCACCGGACTGAGACTACTCCCATCCAACAAATGCATTCCTCTCTTCAACAAGCACCAAAATGATGAGATGTTGTGCAGTCTTCTTTCTAGGACAGGAGAGGTGGGCTCTGTTGTGACAGCTGGGTATATACAATCTTGTCAAAGTGAGGAATCTAATACTATTACTGCCAGTGTTCCTGTTCAACCAATACCAGAAATATATGCAGTAGCCTACACTCCAGAAATGTTCCTTTTCTCCATTATTACTCATAGCTGTCACAGGTGCTAGCGCCAGGCTAATCTTTATGCTAATTGCTTTTCTTCAGTGCGTCCTCTGACATGGTGGAGTCATAATAAGCGTAGATAATGTGGAAGATGAGAAACATTACCAATGCTAATGTTTTTAATTAGAATGCCTTTCTTATCCTCAAATGTGTGTCATCACTTTTTTTTTTTTTACAAGGGGATTTCTCAAAAGTTAATTCCATCCAGCCCAGCATCCATGTTTCAGTGGAGAACAGTGAGAGAGGGGCTGTTGACTCCAGAGTGAGACAGGCTGCTACCACAGCACTAGGAGGAGTTGAGGGAAATGTTGTAGTTAAGGAGGCAAAAATCCAGTACACCAGAGGAAACATACTGTATTCATTCGATTGATTCCAATTTGTGAGATGACCAATTCTCCACAAGAAGGAAAGTGAGAGAAAGACAATGAGCAGCCCTGTGGTCTCTGCTGCGATCTTACCAGTGTGAGAAGTATAGCAGTGAATAAGATGAACCCACTGATGCAGAAAAAGATTCATATGTACCCAGTGACAGCAGTATCTCCAGGGTAGGGCTATGGGATTACCAAGCTTATGGCTCTACAAGGAACATGAATCAAGGATGTTGTAACTTTGTGCTTATAAAACTACTACGACGAATACTACTGCTGCTGCTGCTGCTACTATTATTCTAAACTAGACATTATTACTTCATGAAAGACATACATTTTTTCATAGGATTGTTTATTTAAAAAATTACTCAACAAATATTTTCTGATATTAGATCTCTGGCTTTTAAACACTTGCACTTCACACACGAACATGCATTTTCAGTAGTTGAATGTGAGAATAGTACCTTAAGAAAGCAGCCACCAATGCAAAACCTTTCCTTTACAAAGGCTAGCGACATGAAATGTTGCTGCATTGTGCATTATGTACCACTAGATCATTTCTGTAGCAGCTGGACTGCAGACATCCAGTGTATTTAGCTCTCATGTGAAGATATCATGAAGCCATTTGTGTCAATTACAGGCAATCGTCACTCAGGGGGACAGAAAGTGTGATGGGTTGAGGAAGGGGGTGGCTTGTAAGTGAATTGTGGGGGAAGAGATGTTTCTGTCAGTTCAATTCTGACTGGGCTCTTAAAGAGAGACCTCCAAAAGGTCATACTGTAAATTGTCTCCCCAAAGTGAGGATACATTTCTTGGAACATCTCTGCTATTTTGTACCGGAAAAAAACAACATTTGAGCTATTTCAATAGATTACCACAACAAATAATTGGACCCATTATGGAAGAAAGAAAAAAAAGAATACTGCCCAAATTACATAATGACTCACATTCACAGTGGTTAATGGACAATTTTAACTGCTTACTTTTTTTTCTGTTTGTTGCTGCATGTCTTGAACTGCAGCAGTGCAAGCTGTAAGCAATTTGCTCAGAGATGCAAGAGGAGGCCCAGAGCAATAAGGTGTTGTTATTAAGCAGATTGCATCTGTGCAGTATAATCTTACAAAGGGAAGGAGCGAGGCAGAGATGCTCAACCTACAATGGTCAGAGGATACACAAAAAAGCCAAACAGGGAAATTTAATTACTGTTGGAGCTAGAGCTTACCTCTTGAGGGGCATCTCGGACAACTTGGCCCTGCAATTCATAAACACCTGCAGTCTCACATTGACTACTTGACTTAACACCTGCAGGAATCACAGAAGAAAAGACCCAGTTAGAAATCAGGAGCAAGGCAGAGCAAGCCCAGCAGAGAGGCAACTAACACAAGACAAGTCTTACACTGCCCACTGCTCTTATTCCACTGAATTTTAGGACGTTCTCAAATGTCAAAGCACAGACATTCTTACATATTTCATGATATAACAGTGGTCTAAAAAACAATGAGCCAGTCGTCATGGGTGCAATGAGTTGCCTTCATCATGACCAGCTGCGATGTTGATATGCTCACATCATAATTTCCTCTGCATTCTGCAGAACACCACTGAAAACGCCCTGCAAACAACAGCTTCTGACGGTGGCTCTTTCACTGGCTGTCTGAAAAGGCATGGTGAGTCATATTTTCATATTCACTCAAGTCATCAGCACAACATGCCTCCAGCTAGAGGCAGCAGACAGCTGGTGGGCTTCAGTGAAACTAAACCCATAAAAGAAAATGTTTCTAAATAACCGTATCTGGTCAAACATACATACAAATAAGCTTGTGTTGGTTCACAAAGAACACGTAAACCATACTTACACAACAAAATAAATACCTTCTCTTCTTTTTCCAGATCAATTTTACTGACTACAAATGATTTAAAGGGGAGGAATGTACAGTATCTTCCAGAATAAACAATGCCCATTAAAAAGAATTTCATCAACACTTCTATCTGAACTTTTGGACCTTGCCTATCCTTGTGTGTCTGTATCCTTCCCTTCAATGAAAGTGATTCTAGTGTGTCCTTGCTAGATTAGGGATCAATGGAGACGAGAGGAGAGGAATACGAGAGAGGAGTACAGCTTACAATCAGCAGAGAGGACATCTTCTGCGCCTCCCTGGTGAGGGGGTCAACGATGGCCACCACATCATAGAACACTTCATTCTCACGCGGGGAGAGCTGGAGTACACTGAGGAGGAAGACAGCATACCAAAGCGGATTCAGCAACACAAGGTTATACAACCCTTATTCAGCAGAACTGCAAATCAAAAGATTCGCCTTTCTGCACTGCTTGAAATGATGGTGTAGCAATTTTCAGATCCATTATAACAAAAGGAGAACGACTGCTTCCCTTTGAGACTGTAGGACAGTAAACAGAAAAAACGTTGCCCACCTGTGGCTGTCTTTGATAAAATGGACATCTCTTCTGGCCTCTCCTTTGGGGGCTGCAGTTAGAAGGGCATCAACTTTCATGACTAAGTCACTGGCCCTGAGGAGGGAGAACAGGTGTTAGCAGGGTCTGTCTATCATTAATTAATGATAGGTGTTAAGGGAGATGTCAAAATGTGCTCCTATAATGTGATGTCAAACTGTTAACAAGGCAGCCTCATAAATCAGTGAAGGTTACCTTTTTAGATGAGAAAATTGTATTTTCTCCACTACAGAAAATCTGGTTTTGATTTAGCACACATGTTTAAGGAGTTTTTAATTAAAGGGGACAAAACTACTCTTTCAGACGAACTCGTAATTACACAAACTAACAGACTAAACTCAGAAATAGACATTTTGTGTCAAATAACAATGCCTAAATAAAATACACAAACATACTGCTTTGGCTTCATCCCCATCTGTTTAACTTTGGCTTTGATTTTCTCTGCAGAACTTCTCAGTGTAATCCTCTCCAGCAAGTGGAAATCCTCCATAGTGAACTCCTCCTGCTCCTCAAACGGACCGAGGATCTAACGTGGAGAAAATAGAGCAGTCAGAACACAACTTTTCCAATTCTTATCTCAGCATGTATTATTTACTGTTTGCCAAGGGGGTGTTAAATGTAATGCAATCGTAACACAGTATTTTATCCACTTAAAATCATTGAATCAGTGATGCTGCCTCTGTTGTCTTCCTTTCTATTTTGGGAGTAGAGCCCTGCCACTGCAGCAGAGGAATGTAAAATGATATTAATTGTTACTGCCATTTCAGAGGCTGGCCTCTTCATCCGTGGCTGTCAGCATAGCTACTGCTGAGACATCAGTCAACAGCTCTGTGCACACATACATGCCGCTCATACACACACACACACACAAGCACAGTGCAGTTTGTGCCACCTGTGACCTTTGAGAAACAGACATCATGCTGATTTGACAGTATTAAGGAAGCACTCAAAGAAAAATACTCCAAATAGGATCTTACCCTACTGTTCCATACAATTGCAGCAACATTTAACCCAGTGCTTTACCTTTCTAACAACATTTCATGCAGAAAATCTAGGGATTATTATTCTGAAGAAACTGTTTATGGGGATACTAACTGAACTGCTACTTACCCGGCCATTGCTGATCACTGCCCGCTGTCCAGGACTCAGTTTCAGGACGTCTTGACAGAAGATCTGTTGAGTTCGGATGAAATCCACTTCCAGCGTATTGAACTTTTTTTCAAAGGCATCTTTATCCATGCCCTAGAGCAGAACAGCAAAGTTTGTTTAGGATGTTAGATGAATTGATTGAACTGTTGACTTGCACATTTCTGAGAAAATTGTGATGTACTGTACAATCCAATAGACCAACTCAAGGACCTTTTTTTCCCCAGCTTGTCCAAACTGAAATCTGAGTGATGCATTGGCTTGAGGAATGATGTATGTGAGGAAGGAATTACTTGGTTATTCACAATATCATTGATACATTGCATCAGCATAATCACTACAGTTTTCAAACATAAAATATTTCAGCCAGAGGACCGAGCTGTCAGAAATACACATGTGCGAAAACGAGATTAATCAATTTGTAATTAATATAACAAACTCTTAATTAAACCTCAGCCATTTTTGTCTATAACAAATTAGGTGTGGGAGAGTGGAGGGTTTGTGGAGTCAGGTTATTAGTTTCTCCAACATTCTCTCCTCAGGAGAACAGGTGAAATACCAATAATGTCAGCACAATCCAGTCAGCAAGTCTGTCTGGCAGCCAATAATAAACTCATATCCCTTGACTCTGGGTCTCAACTCACACAGCCACCTCCTACCCATCTTTCCATTGTTATTTCCTGCCCATTCTCTCCACATTGTTTGAGGTAGGTATAACTGAAAGGACAGTTTGTTATGGTTGGTCCCCAATGTAAGCTGTGCTGTATGACTTGTTCCTAATATGAGAAATGGGAGCTATCCTACCCTCTGATTTGTTGATTAGTGTCTGAGAATTTATTTTGGTATGTGCAATGCTGTGTGGGTGGATGCTGCACACTACAGCATGGAGAGTATCAGTGGCTGTAGACTGCTTAAAGTAGCAGAGAGATGGTCAGGCTTGGCTGAACACATGTGGCTCACAAAACCATGAACGGTGGACAGGAGCTTGGTTATTCCTCCAGTCCTGGAGGCCGGGTAGCCACCAGTACTTTTTAGTTTAAGATTCAGTGTGTGGAGCCCACCGTGTGCCGGCCCCTGCGACAGATCAAGTGGAACTGACAGTGAGTAGGCTGCTTGCCTCGGCATCCACAGGCTGCGGAGCATCCTGCGTGCTCTAAATGTATTCTGTTAGCTGATGTTCAGTAGAGGAATGAGAAGATGGGCTCATCAATCACCATTTTCCCCGACTGCGCACTTAAATCAAGAACGCAGTGGCAGACAAATCTCTGAAATTGGTTATATCCAACCTTTGTTTTCCTTGTTTTTGCCATTATGCCTTCAATTCTGCCTATAAATGTTTTCAATTATATCAATGTAGATTAACATTCTTCTCAGTTCACTGAGATACATTTTTGCAGAGATACACATTTTACTGATACAATCTAAAGGGGCTCACCAACAATTCAATAACCCACCCCAAAAAAACAACTTACTTACAACAAAGCCCACTGTGGACCTGCATATCTTTATAACATGAACCACAACAGACGATTTTATCCACATCACCCACCAGTGATGTGCCATATAATAATACCTGTGTTCTGTATTGCCCCTTCAAATAGTGTTTCCCTCCCATTAAAATGATGTTTCCTGTAGTGTCCCCCACCACTGTTGGGGTCAGAGTTTTGGATTCAGAAACAGTCGCATATTGGAAAACATTTTGTGTACATCAAATAGACCATTTTTCCATCTAGATGGTTAGAAGAGTCTTTAAGGGATTCATTAAATACCAGAACAAGCGAGTAATTTTAAATGGCCCTCTGGATATTTCAAACAGTGACAAATAATTATATTTTAGAGAAACTGATGGGCACCTCTCTGACCCCAATGTTCTGTGTATGCTACTACAGTAGAGGCACGAACTGGGGCTACATTATGAATATGCGTGGCAGGGATAACTAGTTACATTACAGGTAAGTTTGTTTTTGGTTGAGGTGAGGGGAAACACATCTACAGACACACAGTCTTTGACACAAGACCTACAAAAATTGTCATTGCTGCAATTCAGAGCAGCATGTGGCAACGCTGCGAAATAATAAATCATTCTCAGGATAATGGTGCAGTTTGCAAGTCAGTCGCAGTCCAGTGGGTACGTGTGAGGAAACAGTCACCACACAAGCAGAGAAGAGCTGACGGCACTGCCAGTCAAACGGTTGGTTTGTTAATCATAGCTAGACACATTTTACCCAACACTGTGTGCACTCAGTTGAAGTAATAATGCTGATTTGATATAATGAATGACCAATAACCACATAATAATAAAATATAACAATATAAATACAAAAAATGTGTCTCACTTAAATTTAGGGCTGCACATCGTTGTCATTTTTTTGATACAAGGGTCAACACAATACCTGAATTTTATTTATTACTATATTTTTTATCACAACAAAACTCAGTTTTTATTAACAAAACAAGCAAAAGTTGCTTAATGTTAAATTTTGTTTAAACCCAAGCAGTCTTGGAAGAACTTTACCTAAATGACACAGTCAACAACAACAATGACTGTAAACATTTGTTACCAGCCTTTACTGCCGGTACAATTTTCTTACTCTGTGACATGAACACATTTCAGCTGGTACTAATAAAGTACTGAGATTAGAAATCCAGTCAAACTTAGACTTAATGTAGCCCTGACTTCATCTAGTATCATATCACAATACCAACAGTAACCATATTACCATATTGAGGAAACGCACTTCTACTTTGATGTAATTGCAAAAACATAAAATCTAAAAGGCTTCCATTTGCTTCAAATGTGAAAGAAATGCAAATCAAATGTTTGGAATCTGATTATCTCTGAAGTGCCAACAAACAGACCTGCATTCCCTAATCCCTCCTTTACTGCACCTGCATCAGTAAGTCCTTCATCTTGGTCCCCTGCTGGAGGAGCTGGCTGCTCTGCTCTTTCAGGAGTTTTTGCACAAACTCTGCTGCAGCCTTATTCTTCTGGGTGAGGAAAGAGGCCCAGATAGCCCTGTATAGCACCGTGTTATCTTCGCTAGGTTTTCCGCTGGGGTTATCTATCACCCCAATGCGCACTCCAGGGCTCGACTTCTGCTTGCACACACACACACACACACACACACACACACACAAACAGAAACTCAGCAGTGATCTAATTTACACAAATATCACACATTCTCAGACTGTAAGTGTCATTGAGGAGTGCTGAGAGGAAAGAGTGTTGATTGCTTAAGTGTAACAGCAAAGGTTTCTTCTATTCTACCAGTGAAGAATATGTTTCCTAACAAACAGAAAACACATTTTTACTTATTACACCTAATGTGTTTCATCTCTTTTACTGGTGTGTAAGTGAGTTTGAGTTCTTCTGAGCACAAAACTGCCAGATAAAACTTTGAAAATTGTTCTTGGGTATAGTCTAAAATATAATAAAATTGTATTAAATATACAGAATTTGTATACTTAACATTTTCATGATATTGACCAGGGGTGTAATCAGTTTTGTTATATACTTTGTTAATTTGTAAATTAGGCTTCCTAAAAGCATTGCTCATACAAACTATATGATGGGATCAAAGGATGGGGAGGAATGAACAGCACAGAATAAAGGATACTCACCACATGTTTTAGAGCACTGAGCAACAATTTTCTTCCTGAGACTTTTTCGAAATCTCCTGCTATCCACATGGTAACAGCGCTCATCCCATCGTCATCTAAGACAAAGAAGCAACAACTCTGTAGTACTCAATAATACAAACATATAAAATTGCAGGCATTGCAATTTAAGCAGCATGTTAAAATACAATCTAACCAGTGTGAAGAAAATGAGGTAGAGCACGTACAGCTCAGGGACCAATAGCAGCCTAAGGCTGAATGTCCATATACCGTTTTTTCTGGGCACCAGCATCTTTTTTCTATTCCCAAAGAGGAAAGAGCGTATGCGGCCGCTTAGAGAAAAAGTGCAGCACACAGCGTCTTTTCTGAGAGTGCTCTGACTTTTTTGTGCAGCCATTCTGAGCTCTTCTAGCTTTAAATCTCTCAACCTTTCAAAAGGAGCTGATGTCATCACTGTTGCTTCATTTCAGGCATCCAATAATATAACATAGGGCATTCTCCAGTTGATACTCATTGTTAAAATACAATGTCAAACAAAGAGAGTAGTCTAAGAATAACAAATAGATATTAAAAAGCAAAGAGGCAATGCTAGTCTATCATACAACAGCCATTAGAGTGATAATATGTTGCCAAGATGCCCATGCACAGCACTTCAGCAAAAAAGGAGCACTTTATCCTAGCATTCCCGGTGCTTTTTTGCCAAACACACACCCTAACTCTCTCTCCTCCAAGAATGTCCTGATCATCTTCAGGATAGAAAAAGAGGACAATCTCAACACTTAGCTGAGAGAGTTTCAGCACGACAGAGCCAGTCAGAACAGATATCTGGATTACCTCAGTGAGGAGGTGAAGCAGCTGAGAAGTGACAGAGACAGCTGTAAGGCTGAGGTAGCAGCACTGAGACAGGAACTGCTGGAGCCTGCTCGGTCTACAGGAGAGACGGAATACATGATGCTCTCTACCCACAGACATCCCTCAGAGCCAACCCTGCACCTGCTCACCCGCCACATGGCCCTACCCCTGGGAGCTCTACCCATCTCATTCAGCCAGCTCCAGCCTACAGCACCAGTGGATTCAACTCCACACTCCACTGAGATTGCACAGGCACACAGAGGCAGAGGGGCTGAAATGATCCTACTCATGGACTCCAACAGATCATAGATGAACACTCTTCCTGAGACACAGAGTAGAGAAGATCTGGTGCCTTTACACCCAGAGAGGCCTAGAGCTCTTGACCGTGGTTGAACTGGGATCTCCCAGTCATATTATTATCACACAGGCACCAAGGAGATGAATGACCAGCAGCCATTTGTCCCAGCCTGAGTACCTGTCAGTGTTTCATCTCCTCACTTTTTGCCTCATATTGTTGGATGGTTATCAGTTTGCACACAAGCCAGAGAAGGGGTAGAGGACACACTGCCGACAACGGTCAACAGTAAATATGAACAGGCACAGCTCTAGACAACAGGGTGCCTTCTTTAAGATAAAATGATACTTTCCAAGTCGGCTAGTAGGCCTATGCAAGAGTTCGCAAGATTTAAATTTCATCATCATTATAGTTTGTTTATATGTAAGGCCAACTTGGTATCAGAACGCCTGGAACAACTTCACGGTCTTGTGAAATGTGTTTAGAAGTGTGTTTAACACAATCCAACCCCACCTGCTGGTAGCCAAACTGGCTATCTTGAGCAAATCACCTCTCTCAATGTCAACTTTGATGCTTACGTGGCATTTAGAGAGAGCCGCTAATCCTTTAAAAGGGTCCTCACCCTGGTTATACACTGACATAAGAAGTGAGATGGAAAATGAAGTACAGTCATCTCAGTGAATGTTCAGCAGGTGCGAGAGAGGTAAGAGACCGGGACATCTGGCAGATAGCTGAGTATATTAGTGGAGAATTGTGCCACCTGTCATAGTTACATTCTCCCCAGTCAGTCAGTCACTGAGTCAGTCAGAAAAGCAGGTAGGCAGGCATGCTGGTCAGCAAGTCCACGGAGTGTGTGTGTGTGGGTGGGGGGTGCCTTAGTGAGACAGCTACACTCAAGACCTTAGCAGTGAAATGTTGGCTCAGACGACCATTTAGGCTGTTGGCCAAAAGCCAGTCAGCAGACCCAGTAATTACCTTGCTGGACGCACAGCCTGTCTGCCTTAACAAAGGTCAATTTCACACATTCATAGATCAACAGAGCAGTGTAGGATTCATTTTGGTTTAGACATTGTGTATTTTACAGAGTTACAAGTTAATGCACAATGATTGTTCCACTTACGATGCAAATGCTGGAATAAGTTATTTATACTGCTGCGTGAACTCATTCAAAAAAGTCACTGTGGTACTGAAGATGGGAAGGCGTGAATCCATCTAAAAAGGTGATTATTGTTGCAGGAGGACATGAAATAACAAGGAATGTCTCACCGTTGTTTGTAAAGTACTTCATTCTCTTCGCCATCACAGCAGTCTTGTCTCTGGAGTCGAAGAATGAAAACATCGTTGTGTCCTCCCAGTCATCTACAACTAAAAAGCAAGAAAGAAAGCAGTTTTACAAAATGGCAGCAACAAAGAAAATGAATTGAGTAGTTTAACATAAATTGCAGGAGTCACCTGGGGTGGCAGTGAAGTCGAGGTACTTTCGGTCTGTGCTTAGAATAAGAGGGTTCATCCTGGGAACCACATTGGCCTGCTCCATTATATAATCCACTACGTCTGTCCCCTCAGTCAACTGACCCTGTAGACGAGAGACAAGAGGGACAAGAGTGATGTCTCCGAGTACATTCATCCATGAGGACATACTGGATCTTTGGTACGCTCTACATATGAACAAATAACATGATTTGAAGTGCAAACATCTTAACATTTCATACACTTCATAGTAAATAGCTATTTATGATATTGCGGATGATTCTTTACTTTACTTTTCAAAGAACATCAACATTAACCCCTAACTCATTGAAATATTACTTGTATGCACACTGAAAAATGAAGAAGACTGTCATTAGTTCAAATCTTGAATTTTTGTTTGCTTCTATTCACTCGTGTTTCGTGTATTAATCGAAATGTTCGACTCCATGGCACAAAAAAAGGAACTAGTGGGAACAGTGGGGAGGTTGAATATAAAGACCTTTCTACACAGTCATGTTATACCATAAAAACAGCTCTCTGGAAGGTAGTGGTGCTGTCCATTATGTGCTGCAGGAGTATGGTCTCCAGCTCCTCTGGATCCATCTCATCTGGGCTCAGAGGGACTCCGTTAAATAAAGCCAGAGGTAGCGCACCCACGCCACTCTTTTTGTAGAACAGGGCACCGTCCTGGAGTGCACAGATATTGATGTCGCTTTATTTTACATATTTATTGTAAATAAATAAGAAATAATTGCTTCCAAAGAAACACAAAACAGAAAGTAGAAACTATTTAATTTCCTTACCTTTCTTTTATCATCATACTCTGACTCAACACCTAGAATCCTTTCAGCATTGGCTTTAGGGAATTTTCTCTTCAGGTAAGCAGAGATTGTATCAACAGACAGCGTCTCTCCTACATTTACTTTGTTGTACAGCTGCAAGAGAGAGGGTGGCAAGTCAGATCATCACTGTCTTCAAATCCCTGCCACTGTCAATAATTTTTGACTCTATGTGAGAGAGCTGATGCCAGAGGCAAAATAACACTCGACACAGTAAAACAACTGATTTCTGAGGCACAAAGAGATAGGAGATGGCAAGGAGTGTGCTTTAGTCATTCTTCAAGAAGTGCCTGCTAAAACAACAGAGATTTATATGTGTCATATGCTTACCGAGACCATAGACATCAGAGCCTGGGATACATCGTACTCGTCTGCAATGTAATTCAGCAGTCGGTAAAATCCAACCCCCGCATCTGAGAAGCCATCAATCTCATCTTTGGTGTTGACAACAAACACAAATCCAATTCTACAGAAAATGGGCAAAAAACAAGTATTCAATTTGCAGGTGAAATGAAAATCACTGCCTTGTAAAGATTATAAATGTTAAAAGTGGACCATATAAACAGCTGTAGAGGTGTGAGCAATAACAGCACCCACCTCAGGGGAATCTTATGCTTGTAGAAAAGCTCTGCTAGTTTCACCAGCTCAACACTTTCCTCCTGTACTGGATCTAGGAACATTACCTAACAACAAAGGAGCTGTTATCAAACCTGAGTCAAGAAGCATTTACAAACACATTACTGATAGATTTTTGATAAAGAAAAGAAGATTTAAAAAAAAAAAGAAAAGAAGACTCCCAGACAGTTTCAAATCAAAGGCATATTAATTATTCAAAATGTACTGTGTATTCTCTCTTTTTTTGTGAGTTAGTCTGACTACTTACTGAAAACACTGCATATGGCCTTCATATGTTTTGGTTACAAGTATTTCTCTATACTTTCTCTATAATTCATTTCAAATCTCTTCTCGCAGCTCTCTCTCAGTTATTCTCACACTCAAAAGGCACTAATGTTACTAAACACTTCATCAACACCTCAGAATCAACTCTTATGACATTTCACTGCCAACAAGAAAACTTTGTGACTCATAACACAATTACTATAAAAAACACAATTTAATTAGTGAAGTTTCACTGAGAGGAAGTCTTTCTTTTGCAGGATCACATTGATACAGCCTCACAACCACAGTCTAATCTGCTGGCCACTGAGCAGCTCTACTGTAGTAGTTGGGGTAAATGTTCTCTAAACTTTAGACCACCACTGCCCCAATCAATATTCTCTATCATTATCGAGTAGCTTTTTTTCTACAATTAAAAAATGTCTCCTCTTTACTGCATGGTCTGTGCTGCCTTATAGCATAATATGTTGCAGAAATTGTTCAGAAATGCTGCAATATGCTCAGTCCTTATTTTAATGCAAAATAAAAGTGTATATGTTCACAAAAAATACATGAATATGATAGGTACAGATATAGATATAAAGCGGTGCTAGTCAACCCTGTCTTCTGCATTTGGCCACGAGTTCTCATCAACATCACACCTCATGTCCTCTCCTCCAATACACCTGGGACAGTATATTTTCGCATGGCTGATACAGCCCTGGTAATCTCCTGCAGATATGTTCAGTCATCCAAGAGGAGACGTTTGATCATGTAAGTAAGTAAAGTTTTATTTATATAGAACTTCTTAAAACACAGTGGTACTCAGTGCTTCACATACAAACAGACCAAACTAAAAAAAACTGGAAAAGATGAAAGGGTGAATTAAAAGTTTGAGATTCACCGAAGACACGATTTAAACAATTTTTGCAATATTCTTAGTTGAATTTCTTGAGTTTAGTGAATTGCTGGTCAAAGATGATACCAAGATGTCATTTTGGAGACTCACCAGGTTAAAGAAATTGCGTCGGATCTGCCGAATGACTCCAGGAAAGGTGGCTCTCAGGAGCTCCTGTAGACCTGTTGGCCAGCTGTGGTACATCATGTCATTCTCAATGTCATTTACCCACTGTAAAGCACATGAAAAAATTAGGATTGTGAGAAAATGATGGCATTATGGGCCTGATTTACTAAAGTTTTGCGTGTGTAAAAACGTGTGCAAACTTGACATCACTTGACATCAAAAATGTGCAAGCTGATCTACTAACACGGCGCACTGAGGCTTGCGTCTTTCGACGGTGCAAGATAGTACGCACTGTCCATTTAGTACGTTTGCCATAATGAATATGCAATGTGGGGCGTTTTAACCCCAGTGTGCAAAATACAGGGAGGAGAAAATGTAAATATGTTATTTAGCACACGCATTGTGATTTACCAAACCTGAAAGTCATTTTGCTGATAAAAATGTTGCTGCGGTAACTGCGTCTATAAATAATACCTTTGAAGGGCAGGTATTAACCATATACAGTCTATGGCAGTGGTCTCCAACCCTGCTCCTGGAGAGCTACTGCCCTGCAAGTTTTAGGTATCTCCTCACTCTAACTCGTTATCAAGCAGCTGAGGCTCGTCAAAGGGCTTGATAACGAGTTGATTATTAGAATCAGGTGTGTTAGAGTGAGGAGATACCTAAAACATGCAGGGCAGTAGCTCTCCAGGAGCAGGGTTGGAGACCACTGGTCTATGGTATTAACCGGCTGCTCACTGGGCACAGATGACTTTTGTCACTATGGAGAGGAGGAGACGGAGGCACAATGACAGAAACGCACATAATGGATTTTTTTCCACCCGTGGAATATTTTTGGTTTTACTAACAACATTGACTTTGTCACGAATACTCTCCCATATGTCGGTTTTTCTGGTAATATTTGTTTTTGTCATAACTCAATATATTTGTTAACCTCTTCCACTAGAACCTGATCACATTTCATTTTGCGCTTGCAGCTTTCTGCTCGTCCAAACTCTCCATTAAGACACGCAAAACCCTCATTTAAACACTGCTGTCTCCACCCTGTTTCACCTGTTTTCATTTACGCAGTTATTCTTAGTAGATAACCCAAAAAATGCACGCAAACTAAACGCACAATCTATTGCACTGTGAATGCAATTTAGTAACCTTTATTTGGGAACTTAGTAAATCAGGCCCTCTGACTGGTAAAATGGTGATTCATATATTTTGATTACATTTCCTTTTTCACATGTTCAGTAATTATAAAGCTGAACTGTTCAACATCAGACAAAGTTATCACGTATAGTTTTTTATGATGAATGACCAAAATCACAGCTGCAAAATTATCCATAATTTGTGGCCCACGGTCTCTCTCTTTGCAACTCAAAAGGCTCCCAACAGTGCAAACATTTGACACACTATGATTATCTCTCCTTCTGAGGACAGCTTTAATATCTTCATTTCTTTGGCTTTTTTTAGTACCTTGAATATTAAAATAGCCCGAGGTGCTAAAATGAAAAATTGCAAGTTTTTAATTTGATAGTTTTTCTTGGCCAACTTCCCAGTTAATAACTGAGGTTTTTGGCAGGCTCACGATAGACTCGCAATAGCCCGATGACTGATCCACTAATTCACACCCTGGTGTGAGTACACAAAGAAAAAATAACTCGCCAGTAAAATAATGCTTTTGGACAGAACTCACCATTATAGATGGATGTCTGATATCTAGAGCATAGCTGTCATCTACAAGGTTTACAGGTAATCTCAGCAGCATGCCCTGATGTTCTCCTTTAATGCCAAGGTTATGAAGACCCTCCAAGACCCTGGCTTCTCCTCTGAGGATGTCCAAAATGCTATAAATACAAAATCACAGGTTAGTTTTTTATACACCGTAGTTGTGTGGCAGTGGCTTCAAAATGCAGCAAACTCTGATCTTATTGAAAAGGATAACTGAGCTAATGCATGGGTCTGAGGCTTCCTGGGGAGAGCACAAGCAGACTACTACTCCCTCCTGATGTGTCCCCACCTGAAAGGGTTGTGAGTGTCCAAATCAATGTGCAGTCCATTGATGAAGAGCTCCCCGTCTCCCGGGTGAACGCCAATGGTCTCACTGAGATGCTGCAAGAAAAAAGTGTTAGTCGACTGCCGAAATCCCCTAAATTCTACTTTAAATGTCTGATCTTTCATATAGAAAAGGTGTCAAGAGACTACAGCAGTTAGTACAAAAGATGCACAGAGACAAGGAGAAAAGTACGAATAAAATGTCTTGACTGATGGTCATACGGAAGTTATTTCAGATACAGATTAGAAACTCATTCTCTGAAATAAAATGTGTGCATTTCTGTCTTAATTGTGCTATCAAACAAAACCCCTTTGCGCTGTCATGTGGGACACTGCATATGATATCGCACCTTTTGGTTCTCCTCAATTTCTTTTCTCATTTCCTGCTTTACAGCCACTCTTGTCAGTGATCTGTGGGAACAGTAAAACATGTACAGTCACCATCAGCTTTTACCACATCCCCAGTCAGCAGTAAAATGCCAGTTTTAATCTCCAAAAACCCATGGGCCCACAAGATGGTACATTTACAGTCAATTCCCTGTAAACACCCGACTCTTACTCAGCAGTTTTTGCTGTTATTACAAGCTGCCCGAGCCAAAACAAACAGACATAAAAAAACTAAAAAAACTAAAACTGATTAGAACTGTGCATTAAAGGTGAATTTATTGTGGAGCTAATATCTAGGTGGAAGGAAGACTAATCATGCTCAAACAAAGGGGTTTAAAAGAGCACATCTGAGGTGAACTTTAATAAAAGCATGTTTGAGGACGGTTTTACACATTGGGACACTGAGTAGGCTCAGTAAAAAAAGCATCACTTGAATGTTATCAAATGGGTCAAAAAGAGGAAATAAGATAAATTTTCGAACCTGGCTTTGCTTGGAAAGTTCTGACTGATATCTCGCATGAGCTTCAGAGCATCAAACTTTGGCACGGACAAGATTCTGGCACCTGCTTGGAAGCTAAGATCTGCAGAGAGATCAAATGATGAAATCAAAAACATTTATACATCTACAAAGTTAGACTATGTTTAGAGTCTAAACATAGTCTAACTTTGTCTAAACTTTAGACAAAACAAATCCGTGCAAGCAAATCAAAAGAGAGGTTTACCCAACTATAACACAGTATTACTGGCTGTGGTAACATTTCACAACTGTTGTTAAAAACAGGAACAAATATTCACTTATGTTGTACTCAATTATCAGTTTAGCAGGTGCTAATCGGGGTGTAAGCCAATGCGACTAATTGTTGCTGTATCTGTGTATGTTAAAATAGCTATATTTGGATTTACACTGGAAGTGGTGTATAACAAACTGTTTAAAAAAAGGTTTTTTTTGCATTCAGTTGTTTTCATTTATACTCCTCACGCATATATCCATAAGTTTCACTGCCAACAAAATACATGTGATATGAAATTTTAACTATGTACCTGAATTAATCAAATCATAAAGCAAGATTTATAAATAAAGCTAAATAAAGTCTAAATAGAGCTGAGCATTGGTGTGTAATTGGTCTGGGTGGCACTGGGTCTGCTGCAAAATGTATGAGGTTCTGTATGTAATGGGAGGAAAAATAATAAAATAGATATTACTGCACTCTGCAAACGTTAAGATGGTTTTTCATATATGTTCAGAGCACATTTTTTATGCACATATGAATAATGTATTCATATTCGTTTACACCCCGACTTGCTGACAGTACAAAATTAAAGCACTGTAAGCCACAAATATACTAAACTAAAGTTCAAAGCCAAAACAAATAAACAAAATTACACATTACAGTCATATAACATTAAGTTGTACTGATTAAATCAATTTTTTTGCAATCATTAAACAACAGAAAACTGGCACCTTGCAGTTCCCACACTTTGAGAGGCGCCATGTCATTGGTGCTCTCCTGGAGATGTTTACGAAGCTCAACGAGTTGCTCCTGGAGTTCAGGGTGAGATTTCCTCAAGAGAGGTGGAAAAAAAGAGCAAACATATATAATACCGCTCGGATTTCTTTTTATCTATCTATCTTTATCTATCAACTCACACAAAGCACAGTCAGAGCACAAGATGCCCAGCAGCAATAACAGAGGATACAGGAGATCAAAAACAACCTGTATGGCAATTAACATGTTACAGTTTAGCAACTTACTTTAATTTCCCAAAAAGGAATCCTTGGAAATCGTCATTATCATCATCCTCAGGATTTAGGACTGTCTTTGAATCTACAAAGCAAAAGCAAAAGATTAGTGTTTTATTGCTTTGGACACAGCAGGGTCCAGCACAGAATATTTTAGAAGTCACCAACTGACCTTTTACTTTGGTGTCATCCACAGCTTTGTATTCTGTGCTTTTGATAGCCAACTCCACACCATACCCAGATAAAAGCATCTTCAGAGGCTTTGGATTCTGCAGCAGCAAAAAGCAGAATGACTAATGGCTTAGATGTAAAACAGTGAGTTATGTTCATGTTACTGTCAGAACTAAAGTGATTACAACCATCAACACTGCATTTTAGAACAGTCCCAGGGAAGATCTTTTCTCCTATACACACTTACTTTATGGCAAAATGATATGTGAACATTCCTTCTAATTAGTTTTGGTTTAGCTGTTATCACAGATTTTCAGTTTTTCACAGGTATGTGTTCATTCTTCTCTTGAACACTGTTCATTAATGCAGTATGGTCTGCTCAGTCAATTATTCAACAATGCAACAATGACAAACATTCATTGGTTCCTGGTTCTCAAGTGTAAGGATTTGCTGTTTTTACAGTCTTTTATGATTGTAAATTGAATATCTTTGGGATTGTTGGTCACACAAAACTAGCAATTTGAATATGTCAGCTTACTTCTGTCATTTAATAGACTACACAATTGAGAAAGTGACAGATGTGAAAATTACTATTCGTACTTCTCTCAATTAGACTAAAAGGAATAATATTTCACTGTTGAAACACTGTAATAGAGTCATCATTTGTGTAAAGAAGAAAGCTGATACTGTGGCATGAAAATCATAAAATTGTATGTTTCACTTAATTGTCAAATGAAATCTATAGCATTAATTTTCTAAAACTTGTTAAAGGGTGTGGCTAATGTTATTCTTGATTTTTCTTGCTGTCAAAACGTCCCATAAAAAGACCAAAACCAGCATAGTATTAGTCTGTCTCTCAATACGTTCCGACTTTCTTCCCCTGTCTCTGGCATTCAGTCACAAACCCATTCAATCCCGCTGAAGACATAAATCTTTGAAAACAGGTCACAAATTCACATTTTTTATCAATTTCCTCAAACAGTTGGGCACTGTGGATTTTAGCAAAGCTTTAGCAAATGTTATGAAACCAAGTACACAGTGCATTTGTTAGGTTCTTTTTTCAGCCACAGATTAATACACATTTGTTTTACCAGTGAGTATTTACGGCAATAGGATGGTGTGTATGGGACTGACTCAAAATAAACTTTGGTGCCTCGTGTTCATTTTACAGGAAGAACATGTCACTCAGTGCAACAGTGTGGCTCAGTTGCGTGTTTTTATTTGTTTTTTGACAACAGCGGATGTCATTGGGATGGGACGGCACAGAGGAAATAGGTTATATAAAGCTCTGGATGCACAGGCAATACTTGTCAGTTGGATAGATTTGTTGTTGGTTTTCATCTGTTCATGGGTTTTGTTCATAATAAGAAATATATAGAGTATTGCCAGTTTTAACATTTTAAAACTTAACAGAGTAGAAAAGCAAACCACATTATTATTTAAATGGCATTTGGTCAGTAAAACATCATTTAAATCATTATTACTCACCGCTACAAAATGCCGCAGTACATATATAAGCGTGCCATCTTCAGCCTTCTCTGACAGCACTTTATGAAAGGAGGTGAACTTCTTCGTTCCAATCTCAGCATAAAGGATCACAACTGGCACGTCTGTTTTATTGACTCCTGGATATGTATGATCATTCTTGTATAAATATGGTTTTGGCCTGCAAGCATTTGGAAATGTTCATTTTCAGAGATAAAATATTTGCTATCAACAACATTTCTATGTTCATCACAGGCAAAATGCTGCCAGCGAGAGCATTGAAGGCTGAGATTCCAACAGTGAATTAACTTTGAAAAAAACTTCTAGTTAATCCACAGAGGAGAAGACGGTCTCGTTCTGAGTTACCTGCCTGCAGCTGCCTTCAGGAGCTTCTTGATGTCCTTCCTACTGCAGCTATGTTGACCATGGATGGAAACAAAGGCAGGACAAGCCTCGGGTGGAGGCTCATCACTGGCTATCTATTAAGAGCAGTCAGGACAGACATGTTTTATAATACACTAACTACAACATAACACTATCACACTATATCTATTTGTACAGCACATTTCATACAAATGTAATGTAGCAAAAAGTGCTTTGCACAATAAAAACTACCCCAAAATCCAGCATCACCCCCCCACACCTCTCCAGGCTTGAACCAAAGTTAACCAAAGTTAATCAGTTACCTGACTCAATTATTCTGAATATTCTCTGGGTTTTAACTTTGTTGGTCATAATATTGTTTGAGCAAACACTTTTAAGAGGCAAAGAACAAGTGCAACTACCACACCAATTTATATTGTGCTGTATAACATTTCATTTCCCCCACAGGGGCCGTTATTCACCTAAATGTTGAACAGATTTTAAAATGAAAGAAATTCATCAGCCAGTGCATCACTATCAACAAAATGAAATTTCTCTCTATCATTACTAAAAATCAATACAAAACAATGACGAATTGGGAATACAGCATGCAGTGAAAATGTATTTCTTCATGTCATTTCTCATTCAGACTTTACTTTCACCTAATAGTAAAGTCAAATGTCATGTAAAGCCAACCTATGTGAGTATCTATTAAACTTTTATCATATAAACACCAGTTTGAATTAAGAGAGATGTACTGTTCAAGTATGCCACATACTTACAGGATGAACTTAATAGTAAAATAAGCTGTTGCAGCTTTGTACAGTTACACACTTTCTATTTAAACAATCCTGTCTGTGTGGCCAAAGTATTTCACCTGCCTCCCATCTCATATTTGCTCACTGTAGGCAAAAAATGTTTTTGTTCCTGCTGCAATGTTCTCACTTGGAACATCCACTGCACATTTTGCTTCTCTCTCTCTTCCCTGTCCTCTCTGTCCACCGTTCCTCCTACCAATTCATCATGAATCTGAACATCTCTTCCTCTTGCAAGAGCAGGATATTGTCCCTCTCCGATTTCTGCCTGTTTCATATTCAGAGATTGTGCTACCTAAAACTCCCCTGTAGAATAAATGCGCTTAAGAAATGACACTCAACTAGTTAGACGTGTAAATGGTTGAAAACTACTTTCAGAATGAATCTTAAGATGAATCTGTTATCAGCTGTTTTGGCATTTATTATTAAACATTGATGAATAAAGGGTCACAGCAGAATATGGAATATCTTGCATATAAGGTTTTACACAATGAGCATGCTGATAAATGCATCTGAGTGTAATATAAAATGCAATTAAATCGATTTTGATCACCAATGCCAACTCTGTGTGTCGCTGGATCAATTCAAGATAATTGTCCTATACATTTGAATTCTGTGAGAAACTAATGACAAATACAATCACGGCTGTGAGAAAATTAGTTATTGATGTGCAGCATTTCAACACAGCCAAAACAGCTGAGATGTAAGTAAAGACTGCAGAGCACCCTCGGTCAAGATTAGGGTTTGAACACAGACATAGTTTCCAAAATCACTACCGTATACACTGTATATGCTGTCCACCATTGAGTGTGTAAATGTATGCACTTTATGCTTTCTTGTCTAACAGGTTCCTGTGGATCATGGTTTTGGAATTGCAAGCTTGCATGTGTAATGGTCTGGACCCCATGCTGCTGTAGTCCTGCTTGACGTACATACCTTGTATTATTATTATTAGTCATATTTCTGTTATTATTATTATTGTTGTTATTGGTAATTCTCTATGTCCCTCTCTCTCCTCTCTCACCTTCCCTATTTCTCTCTCCAAACCATTCAAGGCAGATGGCTGCACACCTAGAGCCTGGTTCTGCTTGAGGTTTCTTCCTGTTAAAGGGGAGTTTTTCTTTGCTGCTGTCGCCAAGTGCTGGCTTATGGGGGAATGTTGCATCTCTGTAAAATAAAGAGAACGGTCTAGACCTGCTCAATGCCAAAACTGCCCTGAGATCACTTCTGCTGTGATCTGGCACTATATAAATACATTTGAATTTAATTGAAATAAATAATGGCCTAAATATGTCCATATGAAACAAAAAAGTGTCCATGGCATCTACACTCCTTTTTGCTAACACATCAGAATTTACTGCTCACTATCAGTAGTGAATGAAAGAGTAAGGGATTATTTCAGACAGCAAAAGTTAAAACCTCTAACAGGAAATGGACCATGCTCTCCCGCATACAGTAATATGTCCAGGTCAGTGAGAAAGCATTATAATAGTCGACTTTACACTATTTTGATCACAACATACCTGCTGGGATGCATGAACAGCTGGTGAGTAGGACCGTAAGGCCAGGGAAAATTTGAGGAGATTTATTTGAAGATCGGTGAGGAACTGTCCTGCCTTCTTTATGATCAAGTTGTAGTACGAGCGGACGGACTCTGTGAGACACAACAACATTAGTAACAATGATGCTTTTTAGAAGTGAGCAACAAAACTTATTTTTTAATGTGTTATTATTTTATGCACAATCAATGTAATGGCTTGGTTTCAAACAACATACCCCCTTGCTTGTATACAGTGAGCTCTTTCACAGTGTCTACAAACTGCCAGAATTTCTCATTTCCATCTTCCCCTATAAACTCGCTGCACAGAAAAAAATTATTCAGTAACCACAGCGTTGTGAGAAACAATGCCAAACGTTTAGATATACATTATAAATCTACATTATGTTTATAATTGTATAAAAAGTGTCTCCAGTCTGAACACCATCATGTCAGCTGTGAAGACTCACATAGCATTACACAGACATTAGCAGCTTACAGCAGCCGTTGATGACAATCTGAACTTTTTTAAACTAAAAATCATCTCTAAAATGATCTAAATTTCTTGTAACACTGTAAATAGAAAACAGTATATACAAGTTATCATACTGTTACAATAGACATTTTTATGGATGACATTAAGACATGCCGCAGTATGCAATGCACAGGTGCAAATAATTTACATTTAGCTGCTTCAGTTTTTAGGGTCCTGGGATTGTGCATGCCTATTTACTTACTACTTTTCTTACTATAACAAGTGAAAAATCTCTGCAGTTAAAAAGGCCTATAGATGGGTGGCAAAACATCTTTTTTTTAAAACAGACATTTCCACTATTAAGAAAACACTGAAACATCCTTCTAGAAAGCTTGGCTGATATTAAAGTCAATTATGAGTCATTTAAGGGTTTTTTGATGAACTGCATTGACTTCTGGGATAGAATCTGTCATTTTGACAGGTAAAAATTAATCTAAGAAGCATTTTTTTCCCCCCAGAAATGTATGTTTTAGGAAAATAGGTCATCTTTATTTTTTTGACGAATTTGGGGGAGTTTACATTCTATGATTAAAAGTGTACACATGGTGGGTATTTTAAGGCTGATTGTGATATTTTCAGACTCAAGATAAATGATTCAGTAGCCATAACTTTATTCTTGGAATTATGCAGAGGGCTTTCCAACAGCCTTTAGATTTTCATGCTAGGATATAAAATTTACAAAAAATATAGCTGAACAATTATCGTAAAAAAAAAAATGAAAATTTGATGTCAAGCCCACATTTTCTAAGTGAATCTGTTTGAGCAGATGTGTCCAGATATGCATGTCCGAGGGATGAGTCATATATACCTTGTCTCCAGGAGAAAAGGTGTCATGTTCCACTTGGCCTTCAGACTGGCAGCGACGCCTTTGGGTGCTGCTAGGACATGCTGGATGTTCAGCAGCAACAGTGACATCACAACCACATTCCTCATCATCCCAATGTAGCATGAATCTGCAGTGTCAGACAGAGTATGACAGAAAGGTTGAAATTATCCGTCATTCTTGGGGAAAAGAGAGAATGTGCAATGTTGGTTGCTAAACATGTCACTTCCTGTAACAACTAAAGAGATAACCAGTAGGACATAGGCATGTAGGTCCCATTTGCCAGGCAGGGATTAAATCAAGTTCAGGACTACAGTTTTTTCTCAATGGATATTTCCACAAATCCTATTCCTTTAGTCTAGGAATAGTCTTAGTCTCTGTCTAAAAAACTGGACTATAGACAGATAGACATGCATAACTATGACTCTATTTACCATACTGCCACCAAGACTAATGGCTATCTTGTGCCATCCCTTTTGTGTTATTCTCAGTAGGGTTTTTTCTATCTATTTAATAATGGATATGTTGTATTACCCCCACTAACATCAGTATATTAACATTGGCATCATTTTTGATAGCTTTGCATATTGCCTCACTGAAACTGTATCAATACTAACTTGATTACTTATATTACTTACTTGTATTACTTATATACTGCAAGGTATAATAAATAAATTAACAGTAAAAAAGCAAAAATGAATAAACAGACAGACTGAACAGTTGAATTCACAATACTGCACATAGGAAATATTGATATTGCACAGATTAGTACACTGATTTTGCATATGAGTGAATTGACAGTTTTGGGAAGCAGTGTTGATTGCAAAGTCTGACAGCGGCACTCGCATTTTTTGTTTTGTTTTGTTAATTTAATTTCTTAACATTGTCTTTCATAATCGTCATTGTGCTTTAGCAACCCTGCCAAGCAAACTGACAATGTGAAGCCAAGTGAATTGAATGGAATGGAACGGCCTAAGATGACACTGGATGGAATTTAACTAAAAAGAATGGAATGGAATAGCATGGTATGTCATGGCATGGCATGAAATGGAATGGAATAGCTTGGTATGTCATGGCATGGCATGGCATGGAAATGAATTGGCGTTCGCCTTTGAGAGGTGCCAGTCAGTGCCACGTAGTTACTACTATGTTGACCACATCACAACACCGGTGTGTACACACGTCTGAAAAACAAAATCCGACGTTGCGGAAAGTGTCACAAAATCGACGTCGATATGTTATATGACAGTAAACTACCGACCAACCAGCAGGGTCACACAAAACACACTAAGTTAACTTAGCAGCAGCATATTAAAAGTAAACAGCGTGACGTGATAAAGACACTATCGTATCCTCATCAGTTCGAGTCGATAACGGTCGCTCGCTATCAACACGCTGCGTTAACAGTGTATTTTATGAGAACATTACTGTAGGTTGCTGTGTTGCTAATAATATATCCCTCACCCCGTCACTGGTGTTGACCGCTTCACACAGGTATTTTCTGGGTATTTTGGGCAGCTGCTAACAGCTAGCGGGTTGCCGGGGTTGCAGTGTACCGGACCAGAGTGGCTCGCGCGGCCAGTTTTTCGCGTGTGAAACAACCGTAAAAAGAAAAATATAGCATGACACATGTCATTGTTTTTAGGCGCAGTCTGTCACATTGTATACACGGAAAAGATGAAACATGTGTGTAAAATTAAATAAAACTGTTGGCATAATGTGATTTTATTCTGGCACAGAGGTGGCCAGCTAAAGAGACTGACGCTGCAGCTCAAACATTTTGCCACCAAACACTGAATCGTAGTGATCACTGAACATCAATGTGATGAATGAGTGAGTGTAAAACAGTGTAAGCACATGCTTACAGCTCAATGAGTTCCTCTTAATAAAATATTGAATGATTACATTGTTTCAAAATATGTATGATAAGCTAATGTTAAGATGTAGCCTACATAACTTGCGTATGTAATGTTACAAGTTAACATAATAATAATGAAATAATAATTAATAACAAAAACAGTAACAATAATTGATTTTGTTAATGTTGATGTTTAAATTCAGTATCAGTTAAGGCTGGATGATATGGACAAAATCAAATATCAATATTTTTAACCAAATATCTCAATATCGATACTGCACATTGTAGAAATGAGTACCGGTGCTTTCACAACAATGTTTTGACTGCTATTGTATATCTGTACGTCAATCCATTAGTCAAAATTAAAGGGCTACTCCAGCAATTTTGTATCAGACTTCCAGTTAATCTATTTGCAAGAGATAAATGAAAAAGAATGGTCAAAAAAGATGTAGCAGACGCGGAGATAGTTCAACTTTATGTTTATTATTGTAGAGATTGCAGTAGGTGCTGGCGGGTTTACTGGAGCGCATTAATGCATTTGTGTGGTGGACAAAATATTAAGAACACTTTAATATAATGCACTCCAGTACCTGTGTAATGTAACTTTGTAAAAGTAGAATTTATGGCAGAGCTGTTGTATTGAATTGCATGACATTGCACAGGTGTTGCTAATAAAGACAGTGTAAATGCATTAACAACACTGGATCCTACAATTTTCATAATTCAACTCTATAGCATCTTTTATAGGTGTCTGGTTAATGCTCACTTCTTTTGAACTCCATGCACCAGGGGCTCCAGCCATTTCTCATTAAGAGCAAACTGATCCCCATTTGTACAATAGGTAGATTGTCCCTTTAAGGCTATGTTTGGAAGTCTATAATTTTTAGGTTCATGTGAAGCTTTATCCATTTCATACCAATTTTAACTGCGACATTTTATTGAATGACATCAATAATTTAAAAAAAAGCAACACTAATAAAGCTACTTAATTAATTACAAGAAGCAGTTATAAAAGATTAAGTTTGTAGTCTAAAATTGCACACATATCCTATACAAATAAATAAATGAAAGAGTGATGTTGTTTTACATGTAATAGCTTATAACACTGTCTATTGGGTTTAAATTGGCATCATTACACTTGAAACTCGAGGCTGTAAGAGAAGTGCTATCTCTTTAATCATCAAAGGTCAAAGCTGATGAATGCGCCTCAAAAAGTTGAAGTAGATTTAGAAGATTTATATGTGGGTAAATCTCCATGTTTTCCGTGTTCAGTGTCGGTGTGGGCTTCTGGCTTTGCACTGTGTGAAACAAGATTAGGGGATGGACGGGATGGGATGTAAGAGCTTTCCCAGCGCAACCGCTTCTAGAGCATATCGCATACTATTTGTCGACTCGGATGCAGCTGCAGCATCCTCTCAAAAAGCACTGCTTCAGCACAGTCGGTCAGACTGCCTCAACCTGCCAAGGATGCTGTTCTAGGATGCTGCCGGTCCAGGAGGATCCAGCCCAGCAGCCCGAGCCACGCGATTTTTGCTGAAATAAGTGTATCACCGAAATGAACCCCGCTGCGATTTAGACAGGGATCAACAAGACAGAGAGCGACAGAGAGAGAGGAGGTAGGGGGGGGGGGGGGGGGCACTAAAAACTCATCGGCTGCCTCATTTTCAACTTGGCATCCAGGCATGGGAGTCGTCGGCGCGGATGCAGCTTTATACCGGCTTTAGAAGTTGGGCAGCCCAAACATTTGAATGCCATGATTCTTGACTTTGGACGAGATTTGCAGCGCAGTGCGGACGGCGTCACATTTCAGAAACGAAACAGTGCAGCATTTTAGAAACAGAAAGGTGGACTTTTCCTGCTGTCCAGATGATGTGTCTGTGGAGAGTGTTATCTGATCAACATGTGGCACTCAGCCTGAATAAAAGACACCTTTAGTCCACCTGAGGCATGGAGGAATATTGATTCCTACACAACCCCCGTGGGTGCTTATTATTCACAGTAATGAAATGAAGACACTATCTTGATATGATGGATGATAAATCCAGTAAGCTCATCTTGGTTCCTATTTTAGCTGTCCTTTTTGTTATGATAGGTTACCAGTATATATGTCCCGCTGGAAGCAATTCGTGCCACTTTAAGACTGGGGAGAAATTAAAAGGGGTAAGTCTACTTTCCACTCCGTACCAGGACAGCGATGATTTTTACAGAGATCAGGACCTGGAGGACGACAGCCCTCCAAAACTGCCGTCCAAATTCAACTTCACCGAGAGAGACCTTGACAGACACGTGGAGTTCAACATTAAAGGGGACGACGTGATAGTGTTTCTGCACATCCAGAAGACCGGGGGAACCACTTTTGGGAGGCACTTGGTGAGGAATATTCGCTTGGAGCAGCCGTGCGACTGCAAGCCAGGGCAGAAGAAATGCACATGTCATCGGCCAGGGAAGGAAGAGTCGTGGCTCTTCTCCCGGTTCTCTACCGGCTGGAGCTGCGGACTGCACGCAGACTGGACCGAGCTGACGAACTGTGTACCTGGCATTATGGATAAGAAGGAGGCCGAGAGGAATAGAAGGTATGTGTTTGATTCAGTATGCGTGTGTGAGTGTGTGAGTGAATAAAACAGGCAAACCACATGCTCTGTGGTCCCCCGAACCCCACGATTCATTCAAATATAACTTTTATCCTTGTGCAAGTGTGCATAACCTACGGCACTGTTTGCGCAATAGTTCATCCTGTTATTTTTTAGTATGGTTTGGTTTATGTTGTTGCTCCGACACTTGAACTTTTATTGTTCGTCATTTTATCTAGGTCTACAATTTCATCTTTTCTAAGTATAGGCTACTAGGTTGCATTGATGGATAATCAGTTTTGCTCATTTATATATTTTGCATGCTTGGGCAGGAGTGGGCACATTTCACTGCCATTGTCTTGTATAATGTGTGTGTGACAAATAAAATGTGCCTTACCTATTGCTTTGCATAGGCATAGGGCGGGATATGTACTCCCCCAGGTCCCCCCCTCCCAGAGAATAGTTTAGTCTGGAAGTTAAGAACAATTTCTCTCATTGATGTAAGTTACACATTTGACTTTCATGACAAGATTCCACCACCACAAAATTCTGATTGTAAAGAAGGCAAATAAATGCAACCAATCATCAAGCAATCAGTGACTTGTGGGTGTGTTTGCGTAAGTGTTTGAGGCCAAGGAATAGCCTATGTAATTGTATAAACTTCCCACACAACATTTAACACATTTTTTTACTTTACATGTCCCTCGATGTATAACTCGTCTGGCTGTCTTTGTTCTTTTTTGTTCATGTCAGCCCCTCACAATAAGCTTCTTCCTGCTTAGCTGTACCATTGAGGTTATTCTCCTATCTGTGCCATTAAGACAATTGTACTGAACCCATTCACAAAACCGTCTTTCACAGTTTCAATGATGCTGTTTACTGTATGAGTGCACAGTCCAAATGTTCTAGCACCCAGGCGTATTTAATTATCACTAGATCAAAGCTCCAATCACATCTTTTGTCTGAGAGTTTTAATAAAGCACACACACTTTGAATCCATAAAGATAAGTAAGTAAGTACATTTTATTTGTACAGTGCATAAGCATACTGTAGTCATAAAGTGCTTAACAAGGTATAAAACAGCATACAAAAAAAGAAAGAAAACATAGATTAAGTGAACACCAAGACACAAAAAGTGCAAAACTAAAATAATACACAGTGACAAAGCACAATATACAATTTAAAAAAAACATAAAATGTTGATCTGGTGCATGCTGGTTACCCAAACACCTGTCTAAACAGCTATGTCCCTAGAATCAGCAGACCATAAGGGTGCAAGCGTGGTTTAGGGGCTACGGCCTCAAAAGCTCAATCGGGTGTATGGGACAGACAGCAAGTTTAGCATATTTGACCTGAGAGAACCAGCTGATGAGTAAATGTGTAGTAGATCAGCCACATATACAGAAGCCTGACCGCGCAAAGCTCTGTAAGTGTAAAAAATGGACCCTATGCGCAACAGGGAGCCAGTAAAGAGATTAAAGTATAGGGGTAATATAAGATTGTTTGTTTGACCCAGTACGTGGTCTTGTGGTAGCATTCTGGATTGTCTGTTGACAATCAAGAGCAGACATGCTATAGTGAATTACAGTAGTTGATGACAGATGAGATAAAGGCACGCATATGCATCTCTAGTTCCAAAAGTGAAGCTAAAGCTCTGCGTTTAATATTTATTGTGGAAAAAAGTGGAGAAAACAAGATCTGGTCAGCTTCTTAACATGGGTGTTAAATGGTACATATTGTATTGTGGTAGTGATCAAATATTACCCCTAAATTATACTGGTTGAAGTGGCAGTAGAGGAAAGAGGACTGATACTTTGCAGAATAATGGGGTTAATCTTTTCTGGAGCAACAACCTATATAACCTAAAAGGGTAGATTTAAATGAAAAGTCGAGTTGGATATCATCTGCAAATAAATGATAAGGCATGTTATACCTGTTTATGATCTGTCCCAGGGCAGTCAATAGAAAGAGAATGAGAAAGGCCCCAGACCCAAGCCTTGGGGGACACCACAAGACAGTGGAGAGGGTCCAGAAACAAAGCTTCTGTCAGTGAGATAAGATGTAAACCAGTCTAATGTTATTCCTGATATGCCCACCCAATCCGAAACCTCTTAATCAGGATACTACTATATGGATAAATTGAAGGGCAAGTGGCGGATTTCTTTCATTGGCATTTAGTGTGCTTCCATTTAGTGTGCAAACTTGACAACAACCGCAAAAAAATATGCAAGCTGATATACTAACGTGGCGCCTTGAGGTTTGCGTCTTTCAGATGTCCATTTAGTACGTTTGTCATGAATATGCAACGTGGGTCGTTTTTACCCCAATGTGCAAAATACAGGGAGGAGAAAATGCAAATATGTTATTTAGCACGCGCATTGTGATTTACCAAAATCGAAGGTAATTTTTCTGACGCTAGCTGCGTCTATAAATAATACCTTTGAAGGGCAGGTATTAACCGGCTGCGCACAGATGACTTCTGTTACTGTGGAGAGGAGGAGACGGAGGCACAATGACAGAATACGCAGAGAACAGATTTTTTTCCACCTGTGTTAATATTTTTAGAGTGGAATATTTTTGGTTTTATTAACAGAATTGACATTGTCACAAATATTCTCCCATATAGCGTTTCTTTGTGGTAATATTTCTTTGCTCCACTAGAACCTCTAATTCCATGTGATCAGGCTTCATTTTGAACTTGCAGGCTTTCTGCTCGTCCAAACTCCATTGTCCATTAAGACACGCAAAACTCTCATTTAAATACTGCTGTCTCCACCCTGTTGTCATTTGCGCAGTTATATAGATCAGCCGCAAAACACACACTAAATAAACGTGCAATCTGTTGCAGTTCACATGCAATTTAGCACCCTTTATTTGTGATCTTAGTAAATCAGGCCCTTAGTGTAATGTGTCTTTGTCCATTTGAGGTGTTCTTATTGGTTTACATAACCACCACACTACTGTTGTACCACATAGACTTTGCATTGATGCCACCTTATCTCACAATATGTTCGGTTTGGTATTTGCACAGAAGTTATCGGAGAGGAAACGTAAAGTAGAAGCAGTTAATTTAAAATGCATTATCTCCCCAATATTTTGTTTTGTAACTGCAGTAGAAAAGACATTTGCAATTGTACTAATGTAATATAGATTCAGTACAATTACTAAACTGGAACATTGTAATGAACAAGTCCCTGTATATGTGTGTGTGTGTGTTCACTCAGCAGAATAGACGTGCACTTTATTCAATGTGCTTATTGTTATTGCAGTCATTGCTTCTTTCAATTGCATTAGAGATTAGCTTATTCATTAAAAGACACATTAAAACTATCAGTCAGATTTATATTCTCAAACATACCTGAACATGTGCATATAAGAAAAGAAAAAAGTCTTTGTAGCACAAGCTGGATTTTTGAACTGTGGAGAGTTTCCTTCTCCGTTTTGAATGATATAATCATACACCGAAGTACAAGAACATGAACACATGATTTATTTCTGCTGTGCCAAGTGTTTCCTTTACTCAGAAAAGTGCTCACTGGATGCGACAGCTCTTCATTTCACAGCTGCAGCATCTATTCTGCACTTACAGACCTCTCATCCCTTGTTCTCTAGTGGGCTCCCGCAGCATCTATTCTGAGATTATTCTGCCTCTGCCTCGACCAAGACTGTTGGCAGACACATTATGTTAGACCCCCACACTAACCAGACGCTGCACATGGCACATTTACAAAGTGAGATGACTAATAGTATTATGCAAATTTCATCTTCATAATCATTTTGTGTTTGAGCAATGCCTTCATTAAAAGATTTTAAACGATATACGGTCAAAGTAAAAAAAAAAAAATCAATGCAATAATCCACTTTTTACAAATATCTTTTCTCCATCTATGGAGTGCAATGGGGAATAACAATCGTATATCACTGCCAAATTCAGATCGCATGCCTTTTTTTATGGTTGAAAGCCTCTCAGATTGAGTGGCTGTCTCTCCGCAGTCCCAGGCCTTTACGTTGCCAGCTCTTGAGATGGCAGTTAAGGTGGGCCGAGGTGGGTGGCAATGGCAATGCCTGCATGGAGTTGTGTGGCCTTTTCAGCTGGGCAGGGCGGGCTGCACGGTGAGCCAGCCGTGCAACCCGGGAAAGGTCAGGCGTGTCAGACTGGATCAGTGTACGTGTCCTGCGGCGCGGCTCCTTGGGAGTGTGCTGTCAGTCAGGAGAGAAGTGGAGCAGGCAGGCAGGCAGGCCTGCTCTCTTCAGGGGCTTTTTTGGAGAAACATACCTCTAAGTACTGACTTTTAAGTTGCTTTGCTGAGAGTGCCACAGTGTTACCTCATCTGCTGAATGTATATAGCGTGTGGAGCAGGTTGTTTTCCTCTCAGGTGATTACAAACACCTGTACCAAGGAGAGCTGCTAGACTTATTTCTGATAATTACATGTTCATCAGCTAATTGTTTGCTGTGTGGAAGCTATATTCAATGTGCACAAAAAAAGGAGCTTGTTTTAATAATGCACTCTTTTTACCAATGCATAAAAGAAGGTCTGACTAAATCACATACAGAGCTTTTTTGCAGTGGTAAAATATTGTTGGCAATTATAGTATAACTTTTGATGTTGCTTTCCACTGGAGTAGCTTACTTTATTCAGTTTTTCACTGCCATATAATACCATCAATTTCCATCCTGCTGCCAGGACATCTGTCACTGAGATTAAAAAACAACAATAACAACAGCAGCAGCAGCAGCACAGCTTTATTGTTACTGTTGCAGGTCTGAGTTGAGGAAAACTGATTATTAAACATACAGCCTGAAGTCCTTGCAGTGAAGCATACCCTGTGCTCCATTAATAAATCAATGTTTAAGAGCGGTCCAATTATCCATGTATAAATGTAATCAATATCATATTAGTTTAATCATCAGAATATTTGCATATAGGAAAACACATTCCCTGTAGACGCAAATAGTGAACATGACAATGTTGCAGTTACAGAATATTCAAATTAGTCATGCCATTATGATTATGATAAAAATATATTTTGAAGACCTGCAGACACACATCAGAGAAACGGAGGAGAAGCATCTTCCAGTTAAGCACAAAGTCACTCAACCAGAACACAGACACGTTCATGGAGGAATTACCATTCATAAAACAGAAAGACGACCCACGCTTTCACACCTCATCCTCTCATAGCTCAAAATGTGTGAGCTCGACAAACAAGTAGCCACTGATTCTATCTCAGCTTCTCATTTATCCCAAATTATTCGTCATAGCTTTAATTATTTACAGCTTCCCTGAAAGTATGGCAAATCAAAGCCTGGCTTTTGTCAGTGGCTGACACAGTGAAACACTGAGGTGGAAACTGGATGTTGGTTGATTTATCATTAATCATCATCCTCTTTGTTGCATAATGTGATGCTGTGATGGTTGACAGTGTCTGGCTTGTCTTAAGAAGAGAGAAACGATTTGTCAGCTGATTTACAACAGTGTTTTCTTCTGTCTATAGACCTTGCACATGTAGGATTTTGGAGACAGTTAACGGTCAGCTTTTGAATTTGTGGTTTCCATCATTGTCCTCACACTGACTTACTTAGAGCAATGTATCACTTTGGCGGAACATGTATAATGCAGATCTTTGATAAGTTCACTCAAAGTCCACAGCCACCCCATTAATGATAAATCAGTATTCAGTACCAACCCTCACATTTATTTTTAGTTATTCAAAGTCTTGTTAGTCTGTCAATAGCGAGATATCTCAAATACTGCAGAATGGATTTCAGTGAAAAGTTTGGCCATGGGTCAAGCAAGAAACAGCTCGGTTTTGTAGAATAAGGCCATTGTAATTCTGTCTCCAAACTGCTAAACTGTCAGGCGTCCCTGGATTCGTAAGGCCATTCAGTTCAATGCAACTTCATTCATTCCTGTAAGCACAGTCATATGCAGCATAACCTAGTTTTAGGTAACAAATTACACATACAATAAGGAAGAGAAAAACACAGCTCATCACAAAGCTAATACAACACTTCACCCCGTCCCCTGCTAGTTCAAACATATTCAGTAAATGTGAATAAAACTGGATAAAGTTGTTAATCTTATTGTTGATATTCAGTAACTTATATCCTACATATCTGTGCCAAGTTTGGCATAGTTTTTCTATTATACACATATTTCCATAATTCTTGAAGACACTGAGCAGATGCAGTTACTGTGAATGTGGATGACTCACACTTGTACAAATCCCTAATATTCCCAGAATATGCAGGTATTCTCCAAACACCAGCACATGATAACTGTGTGTTTAACATAGAGACAGATGCAGATTAAACTATTCTAGACATTTTCTATCACTAACTTTTGGTGCCAGTGATAGGACCAAATTCCACGCAGACATGTAAACAATATTCAGTCTGATAAAATCAACATGCATTTTAAAATTCTGTGTTGGCCCTCTGCCTACAACAGAATGTACAGCTTTTTTTTCCAGTTTCACCTTATGTTAGGTCCTTCCCTTTTAACTATAGTAATTTATGCATATGCTGATGTCGCAGTTTTTTTTAATCAATTATAAAATCTTCATTAGCAGCTTTCTTGTTGCTTAAGCATAATGAATTCTTACTTCAGAAGTACAAAGAGACCAAGGCCTAAACATGAGAACAGCACAGACACGCTCCTGTGCTCTCCTTTGATGAGACACAAAGAAAGATGCGCTCACATAGAAATGACAGAGGACGTCCTCAGCTGTGATTCGGAATATTTTACAGTTTTTATGTTATGCGTACTGTCTTCAGATTTGTCTGTATTGCGTACAAGAATAAAAAGAGAGAAGAAAATATTTGAAACTGGCAAGTAGTGTAATATAATTAGTTTTGTCTTATTTGCTTTTCTATGGGTATCACTTATTAAAAGTTGATTTGATATCATCTAGATGCTTTACATTTATTTGCGGCCTACTTTACACCAGGCACGTACCATATAAAGTGGCTGTCAGTCAGTCTTCTGGAAGATAAAGTTCTGTGTGTGTTATGTGGTAGATCACCAATATTATTATTAATGGTTACTCTCGCTTGCGGCAGGAATAACAACCAAAGAATTATGGGTAGCAACATTCTTTATTCATCAGGTTACTTGGCTATAATTACACAATGTTCTAATCACGTGAACTAATTGTATCACTTACTGATTCTGCAGCACTGCATAAATATGAAAGTTTACATAATTTACAGTATGTTTTTTTTTTTGTTTTTTTTTCACCAGTCATTCTCCAGTTCTGCAGGAGCAGTAATAGGCTGTTATAACTTACATGACACAGCAATGACATGACCTAATCCTTGGCAGAATAACACACCACATCATATTTTATTCATAATAAGTGATGCAGAGAGGGCTGCAATTACTGCATGGTTGTTATCACTTACAGCTCTGATCATTGAACCGTGCATGTCTCACTCTACTCTACTACCTACCTATGACATCTACCATTGTTCTTCTCCCTCAATCGGCATGTGGGAAGGAATCATTGCAAACCTGACCCAAAGGAACTTGAATGCAGTGTATTTTACATTATGCCACTGATCTAGACTCTTTCTTTTGTTATTGCACAATATCTGGGTATTTTGTTAGCTTGACTTCAGGCAGTTGGAATTATTATTTTTTAATGTGTCAAGACACTGTTTTTTATGTAAATATTTAAGCTTTGTGGGATTTATGGCACACATTTTAAACTGTAATTAAATGGATTATTTTTTTTGTTGCACTTTATGGGCTTTAACTTTTCACCCAAATACTCTTGAGACCTTGTTCAGTGAAAAAGTAAAACCATAGGACCACAGTGAGGCACAGCAAAGCATAAGAGTAATTAATGCCCTCCGGACACAGATGAACCTGAAGGAGGAAAGTTGAGCAGATTTACAGTTCTGGTCGTATCTTTAGGTGTAGGAAGCAAAGTGCTCGTCACAATGATGGGGCGTTTATTATGTGTGGAGCTAAGTGTGCCTTTTCATGCCTTAGACTTCCAGGGAGCGGAGATTGCTTTTCATGTGTCATTAATTCAAGTCATCACTGCTGGCAGGCCTGAGCAGTAATCCAGTTGGTTTGATAATTAAGTGTTACCTCTAAAGAGAGCGCAACAGCATATGTCAAGCACTTGTTCACCGTCATGACAAAGAAAATGAAACAGTCAAGGGAGTGATTAAGCACGATTCAAATGAGAATGTGCAAAAGACATATGGAGGGCTTTTTTTTCATAATAAACTTTTAACAGTTTCCTTGCAGAAAGACTTACGAACATAATAATATTTTCACTACTACACAGCAGCCAGTAGTTACCTCAAAACAATAAAGTAGACTGATCAGTATATGTTGTTTTACATATTAATTGCTACCTGTTTTTTGCTATCAAATGTTTTGCAATATTTCACAGATAATAAGGGTGAGAGTAAAAAAGAGAGGTGAGGCTTAAGTTAACCATATTGGTGAGGGCTCAGACATTACTCGATAAGAGGTTTGGTACTAATAAAACTGATGAAGTCTGTGGGGGAGGAGCATTAAATAATAAAATAATTGCTGTGTAGTGTCTGCATGCTTTGGCTCTTTTAAGTGACGATTTAGCTTTACATGAAAATTGTTGGATGAAATGTGTCAGCTGAACTTCTTAATTAGTTACTTACAGTATTCATTAGAATTAACATACTGAATAGGGGTGCGGTAGTCAACACCTTTAAGGTATCGACCAAAATAAATCGATATCAAGTAGTATAGAAACGTGTCCCATCAAATCGCAATCGATCCTTGTTGCACCCAGAGCTAGAAAATATGACTATTTGTGTGGACTTGCTCACAGCCAATCAACGCAAGCGTTCCTCAATTTAATGTAACATGTAATTGGCAACTGCCACAGCAGCTACAACCCATCTGTGGTGGTGAAGTCGCAATTTAATGCTTCTATTCAAATGATGGGTATGGAATGAAGTACTATCGATATCACTTTATGGGTACTTGGATTGGTACTGGTATCATAGTTTTTTAACAATACCCAGCCCTAATACTGAAGCTGCTCTAATCAATAATTTTCTGTTAACATTGGAGGATGTGGATAGGATATGGTTCGTTTGGGATGATCCAAGTTGGTGAACTTGGTTTGTTTTTTTCCATTAGTTCAGTCTCCTTTCATACAGTGATAGCGAACCAAAATGCAAAAAAAAAAATCACTAAAAACCAACTGAGAACATTCATTCCGCTCACTGTGTAGTTGTGTCAGGGGCAGGAGTGAGACTGTATAATGGTCCTGAAGAATGTCCTCTCTGCCCAAATATCAAGAATACAGCATTGTATCAGTCCAAGTTGATTCACTCTCCAGCCATAGGTGCTAGCTACTGTTGATTCACTCATCCGCATTCCAGTTTGTAAAGCACACCTATGGGTGCTGTTTAGCTCAAACTTGCATAGTACACCTAGTTGGGTCGGATCATGTTCCCAAACACAAATGAACTACTCCAAAATTTGTTTGAGAGTCTCAGTATGGTGGTTTTGGTCCACACACCTGAGTAGGATTGCAATGACCAAATCTGCCCAAACGAATCATACCAAGGGGGGAAACAAACCAGAGTGTAATTCGACCAGACTAAACAAAGCAGTTTTGAAAACACCCTCATAGTGACAAACCAACAGATCATTATCACCCAACCATGCAGATACATGGTGTCATTCAGTTCAAAGTTATGATTTTCTGGCCCAGAAATTTGCCACTTTGGTTCACTGCTCTCATTTTCCTGAAAAAACCCTGACAAACCCTCTGCCCACTGTTGGTGTCTAGCTGCTGAACAGTGGAGCATTTAGCAGCTAAAGAGCCAGATATTTTAAATAGTTGCTTGAGACCAAACCTAAAATAAAATGATAATTAGTATTGGACTAAAATTAGCTGGATGGCCAGAAAAATGACTCCAAATGAACATTGTTCCATGTCTCCTGGATGTGTGATTACCCAACAGTTTGCTAATGCGTTCATATTCATAAGGTGATCATGTGTCACTGTTATGTTTGCAGCTTGCGGCACTGCCCCTAATAGCCGAAGACGCAATTATTGCAGGTTTTAATAAATAGTAATACAATACTTTGCAGGAAACAGTGAAATAATACAGAAGTACAAGTTAAAAAAATTGTCTGGGTTAGATTTTTTGGATGAATGAATGTATTCTTTTCTTTCCATTCTTTAGGAACGGCTCCAGAAAAGATGGATGTTAAAAGTAATGTTTACTAGAATCTGGGGTTCGCACGATGCTTATCTTAGTAAAGATGTGTAGTTCTTTGTTTGAGCCTGTAGTCAGTTTTTAGAAGTTTTTAATCACTGTTAGGAAGATTATACTTTTTTTTCTGTGTGAAGTCTTTTCTATTGGAAAGAGGATTAGCGTCCCAGTTCTATATGGAAATTTGCTGCTTGATACATGATTCACTAAACAGGGAGGCCTGAGTTGTCTTCACACATTATTGTTCAGTGCACATTGATTGAATAACTGAGCCCTCGTAGGCCATTGCAATATTAGCATTTTGGGGAAATAAAAAGCTTTGCATGTATATGAGTTGTTACGGATACTTGTCATTGTCCATTTGGTTTGGAACCATTTGAGATGTAGTATGGATGGAGCTTACCATCTTTCTCTAAAAGCCACTCTAGGTAATGAAAGCCGAGCAGCTTGCCAGTGCAGGCTCTCTGATACTGCTGTCAAATACTTGCTGGTCCGGCAAATATGAATCTCCAATCATCTGATTCAGCTCTTATAGTGTGATTAAAGGGTGGCACTCGGTCAAGTGGCTGGCTACGACCCTCTTGCTCAAGTCACCATTTTCTGGAAGTTGGGGAGACTGCCTGTGGTAAGAAATGGCCTTGTTGCATCATGCATTGCAGTGTAATGTAGCACATTTTTGCTTTATTTTCATGTTTTTGTAGTTAGTTAGTTAGCAGAGGCACTTTGAGGATTTTGCTGTTTTTGCCAGAATCAGAGAATATTTTTCTTAATTAGATTCATGCCATCATATATATGACGAATATGTTGTTCTCTATCTGAACTGCGTGCCATCATGAACTCTCAGATCACAGACGTGCTGTCATAAAACCAAACTCCTACATCCCAGTCAGCTTTTGATCTGTATAAGATCCCCCCCTCCAGACTGAAGTAACAGGAGGAGATGCAAAGCACCTCATACTGATCTAGTTAAATGTAGTCATCAGTGTGATGAGAATGAGTCAGCTGGTGCAGTGATTCAAAGATTTTGTGTTTAATGGCCCCAAGAGGCCTGTTTGGTGGCTGCACTGCTCAAATGCTCCTATTACCAGAGGGGCAATTAACTTTGGCTCTGTTTTCCCTGTAATTGAGAAAAGAACATTCTAGTTCTGTACTATAAACACTCCATAAAAAAAAGTAATTGTGCAAAACTCGAAGATTTTTTACCATAAATTCTTTAGTGTTTGCTGATCAGGAGCTGCTTGATCAGCAAGTTTATGAATATTGCTTTGAAGACGCTGGTTGTTGATTTTATACTGCTGCTACAGCTTTTTGTGCTGTCTTGCAAAACTTTTTGGCATTAGACTGCCCCCTTTAAACAGTTTAGCATAAAGTGTCACCAATTTATAAATGCAAGACTCAGTATAACTGAATAAAATGTGTACTTTGCATTATTATGAATAATAATTCAAAGAATCACTCCAAGGAAACAGAGAAAATAAAGAAAAAAAAAAGTTCATCTACGATATTAAGGTAGGCCTGGTTAGCCTCTATGTTAATTTGTTTATGCGTGTGTGTTCTTCATACCCACATCTTTTGTTGACAGATTGACATATCAAACAGTAGCATAGTGAAATAGCACTGCCCTGGCTTTGTTATTTTACAATTGATACCTGTAAGGCTTGAAGGAAAGGGCCATGCCAGGAATAACCGCCTCAACAGTTAATTTATTATAACAACCTGGAGAAAGGTCATCTGTCCTTATCTGGGGCGAGGTAGTGACAGGTAAGTTATACTGTTGGGAGGCTAGCTGAGGCCGCCTGCCTCACAACTGTTCCCCAATTTGGATTCATTGGTTGAGTGAGCACATGGCACACTTAAAAGTGTAAGCACAGGTAGAGTCACCTTCACACAGCCTAATCTCCCTCTGCAAGAATGTGCCACCATGACATCTCCTGGCATGATAAGGCTCTCAGATGTTTTGTTGTTGTTGGGGGTTGTGCTGGCTGGCAATATAGTGAAATGAGTAAAGATTAAACACTGTGGTTTATAACGCCCTCACTACAGGATGAAGGCACGCTGAGGTGTGCTTTAAACACACACCAATATCAGTCTTGGCGCGTATGCATGTAATGAAATGGTCGTCAGTAAAATGTGTTCAATCGATAAAATCGTTATTGCTGGTGTCCTCAGCATCCTCCCCGTGCAGCAGCATCAGACAGACTTGCTGTGAGAGAGATTTGAATAATCTCACTGAACAGATTGCAGTCCAGATTGCCTCTTAAATTCCTACATTTATAAATGGGGTCTTGTTCCCGTTTTATAAGGCAAAAATCATTACAGATACTTGTTTTGCAGTGCATAGAATTAAGGACAGGCACTTTCCATTAATGTTCAATGTGAAATATTTAACAAAAAACTATAACATGAATCAATATTGCATTATTATTATTTCATAACAAAACAACAATAAAAAAGTAGTAATTCCCATCAATATGTAGCTATGCATGACTTGATTATTATACAACTGTTTGTTTTTAACATTTGCTACATTTGTTGATGAGTATTATTAATAATAATATTAATAAACTAAGGCAGGCTGATTCAGGCAGAAAGCAACAGTACTGTATGCATGTGTGTTATGTATGTTAGACTGATTGAATAATACTATATTTCCCACTGGAAAAAGATCTGTCTTTAGACCAATATACCCACCTACAGCATTACAGTATCAATTGGGTCCCAGGCCACAGTGTAATAAGTATGAATTGAAAATCTGTCCTAACAACAGCACAGCTCTCGAGAGTGGAGTAACATCTTGTGGCATCACAGTGTGCCGGTGTGGAACAAATAGCATTATGTCCCAGCACGTGTCGCGATACAGCACATCAAGCTCATCATAGGAATCCGATGTCCCTCAATGTGAGTCGGTCCTCTCGAGGTGCCAGACGAATGGCTGCGAAATAGAGCTTTAAATCCTGCTCACAAATCCAGGGATCAGTTAACTTCTCATCAGTCCACGTTCTGCAGTGGATAGTTGACTGTGCTTCATTCATCATTCTGTGCGTAAGCCTCCCCTCTCAACTTTGAATTTGTTTACTTTCTCTCGGAGGGTGGTGAGAGGAAATTGTCCTAACACTGGAGGCATTTACTTCACTTATAATGCCAGGCATGTCTGTGAATCGTAATAAGTTACAGAGGGACGAACAATACTAAGTGTCTTTGAGTGCATCCTTTTTGAACAGTACACAGAAATGATCAGCAAACGGTCTTTTCTTCTGCATCAAGAAGCAGATTATGCCTTTGTTAAACATTTTTTAAGTTGAAGAATACACCCATACATATTAATGCCATATGACTATTGAAATTAGCATTGATTCACATTTTTGCAAAAGCCAATATGAGCATTGAGAGCTTTCAGCACCAATGTGCAGAGAAGTCGTGGGGTCGTTTCAGGCATGCAAGTGCAATGTAGGGTGCCAGCATGACTAATGGGCCTAACCTGGATCCTCTATCGATTTGCACACAAAAATACTTAAGGATTGATTTGACTGCTTTATGCCACTGCCATAATCTCCCCTCCAAAGATATGGTTTCACAGCTATTTGTAAAACTGCTCCAGCAGCCCTTTTTTTGTTTGTTTTTTAATATCAACTCTGATCATGTAGGCTGCTCACTGAGGAGCCATGTGTTACTGTTTTAAATTCGATCTACTGTATCTTGTCACCTCTGCATTATCAGAATGGATGGGTGTTCTGGATGTTTTAGTGGTAACAAAGGTTCATAGGTTTAAATGTTTCATTTGTTTTTTTACTGAAATAAGTTACAAAATATAATATATATAGTATAAATATATAATATATATATATATATATATGATAATTGCAGAATACACAGCTGTATTTGATTGTTGAGGTTTTAACTGTATCCAGGTGCAGTTGAGAGGAAAGCAGCATTTCAAAAGATTAAATTTAAACACAGGAAAAGAAAAAAAATTACAGCCAAAGAAAAGAGGTATGCAATTTTCCAATTCACACTGAGATGTCTTGCAGTGTCTGACAGCCTTTTATTCTGTCTCTGCTTGTGCTTTTTTGCTTTGTTGTAAATTTTTGTACATTCTGTTTTGTTCTGTTTTTCATTGCGCTGTTTTATATTTTAATTTATTTTGCTGCATTTATTTATTCATTTATACTCTTTGCATGTTTGTGTGAAGCACTTTGTAACTGTGTGTTTTGTGGCATAAAAATAACGTTTTACTTGCTTTTCTCTTAAATACCTCAAAGTAGAAAAGATTCACCTGTACATGTATTTTTTGTGATGAACAATTTTTTGGAAAATGCTCAGCGATGTAAGTGTGAGCAAACAGGCTCCACAGCAAACGCTTGTTTCTGCTTGATCTATTTGTATTTAGTGTGTCTCAAAGTGAGTCCCACAGCCATTTCTGCTCCCCTAAAGCGAGGAAGGAGAGAGCTGAGCTCTGAACAGCTGTTCTAACACAAGACTGTGGCCTTTCCATGTAGATGATTGATTCAGGTGCGGTGAGGAGGGAAAGGAAGGATCAGGCTTTGGGCTGTGTCCGTTAATCACACTGTATTACCACACAGGAGGCATTTATCACCCAACACCAAAGGCTTCAGTCCACAGGGAACACTGAAACCAATCTCCTCGCTTACATGCAATCCATCCAGGTCCACGAAAAGCAGCACTGTTGAGTGCTACCACATCCATTTATTCTGTGAGAGGGGGATGTTCAGAGGGAAATATAAGAGGCACAGAACAGAAAAGAAAGGAGAGGTTTGAGGAGACTTGGAGATAAGTCCTATTTTTACCTGATTCAGTGTCACAGCCTTGTGTTGTGTGGATGTTACAGCAGAGAGTGAAAGCATGTAGCTCAACCTGCGCACATTCACAGATAAAACAGCCCTGTGTTAAAACTATGTAAACAGCTACATTGCTTATTCAGTTACCTGTGAGACGATGAAATACGTCTCTGAAAAGTTTTCACAGTGACAGTCTTTTTTTTTTATGGTTGAATGATTGATTAAAAATACAGCATTCAAAAGTTAAAGTAATCTATCAGGAATGTCAGCTTACAAATATTTAATTGGCTAAGTTTGCTGTGTTGTGTTGAGTTAGCTTAAACTTTTTGCAGCACAATCCTGCGATTTCCTTTCTTTTTTTTTTGCCTGATCCTGGGGTGCGGATGAAGTGAAAATGGAAATGAATGATTGAAATGAGCATGGCTTTAGGCCTGACACGAGCCCATTAGCCTATGGGTGTCATAACCAAAGCCATACCTCACAGACATACACGTCTAAGAAAACACTTCATAACAAGAAAAGCACAACTGTCCACGTTTTACCTCAATTAAAAAGTACTGCACTCTATCAAAACCTGCGTCTTTATCAGTAGATTCACAGGTCAGTCGTTAGATGCTTCGCTAGAGACTGCGGACTATCTCCGAGGTTTTGTTGTTAAAGCTGGGTGGAAACAACAAGAGAGTTAAAACACTGCATTGCAGAACCAATCCAAAGTCTTCACATTTGGGTGGTGATATGCAGTTTACTACGGAGGAGAATGGAGGGAGAACATTGTTTCCATTAAAGTGCGTTCATGACTAAATCCAAGGGTGTAGGTTAGTTAATGGTCATCCTCGCCAACATTCAAGTAACTACTCTGGATTTAGAAACAGACCTCGGTAGGCAGAGACCTCCGATTGTCTGGTATTGCGAGACTTTTACAAGCTTTCTGCTGATGCAACCAACAATGTTAATGACTGAAAACAAGAATGATTGAATGAAATAATGAGAGTACACAAGCTATGTTAGCTATGTCTGTATAAAATCGGAGCCTGTCATGTATCCCATAATGTGCAGAAATTAAAACAGCACAGTCTCTAAAGTTGCTATCCAGGGCTTATCAACCTGATCCTGTAGGTTGTTGACAACTAATGACATGAAAGATACATGTTCTTGCAATTTAATCAGGTATGAAGAAACTATTTAGCTCCTCAGCCCACTTGGCAACTTTATTTCCCATCTCTTTGTTAGGGAAAAGGGATTTCTTTTTTTTTTGATAGTCAGTGTATAATTATTGTGTTACAACAAAATGAAATCTGCTTTGAATCATTTTCTATTAGGAATGACAGTCAGGGTCCCAAAAGCGCCGGCTCTACTAAAGACAAAACCCTGTGCGAAATAGAATAAAGATTAATTGTGATCCTAGTTCAATCAGCACATGTAGAGCACCGTAACATGACACTCCTTGAGTTGCTGACTTCTTGTATGGCATGTTAGGGTACAACAGCTATTTATTGGTGGCTGCTGTTTGTCCTGCTTGTCTGAATCAGTGCATGCTTTCACAGCTCTGCAGGCATGAGTTAGAGATTAGAAAACATTGTTCACAAAAACGTGTTCTGGTATGTGATTTGTTCACAGGCATGGATCAGCCAGATGGTTTGTCTCACAAAATTGAATTCAGTCACAGTTACCTGATATAACTTTTTTATACTTAAAACTCCACAGCTCCATATAACATTCTTCCCAATTACTGGCCCAGAGGATTCAAGTGCACAGGCTTCACTGAAGCCCTCTAACTTCTGACATTAGCCATGATAATGGTTTTCCTGGTGGGGGAGGGGGGGTTTAAAGGCTGTGAAATAACGTTCCTCTGCACAGCGGGACTTTCCTTTTGTCCTGCAGGAAGTAACGGTCATTGAGGAGATGTTAAGCTTCAATTGAGACACATGTTCAAGGTCAAAATAATTGGAAAATGGTCAGTTGCATACATGATGAGAATTGTTTTTGCCACCATCAAACTCCTTTTAAGTACCTTTGAGTCTGTACAGGCTTGAGTTGATTTACATAAATAGCAAGGTTATGTTATCACAAACAGACTTTTATTGTACTCTCACCATAGTCAGGTAATCACCATAATTTCATACCTCTTATTCTTTTTGCATGTATCCTATCACCATCGTTGCATGTGGTGTGAATGAAATATGAAAAGCGACATTATAGATAACAAGTTTGTCCACAGGGCGTCTTAGCACATGATGTATCTGGCATTTACACTGAAATGGACAGCGTACCTAATTGAGATTACATATCTGACTCCTGTTGTAATTGTTTAAAAGCAAAGGCACAGAAATGCAGTCCCTCAGGACCTTTGCACTAATACTTGATAAGTTGGAGCAAACAGAAGCCTGTTTATTCACGGCTTTGATGAGCGCCCGTGTTTTGTTAAAAAGACAAACAACATCTAAGCGAGGGTAACCACTGCCGCTTTTAATTAACACACCACAGTTGCAATCACAGCAATAAACTTTGTCTGCTGTGTTGTCTGGTGAAAAGCAGATCAAAGTCAAAGCTGTCCCAGCAGCATGCAGTTAAGGTGAGCTTTGTTGTTTTCTCACTTTTTTTCCAATGTGAGAGCTACAGGGAAATACACGCTGCAGCTTTTTTATTTATGTCACCCAACGTCTAGAGGCTTCATCCCAGTGGAAAAGTAGCAGAATTAAATTCTTCTTGCCTTGACAAGAGTGGCAGGTCGTCCAGAAAATGTATATTCATGGCCACAAATGGAAGTGGAACAACCAGGAGGGGTGTCCTGTAGTGTCAGCACCAGTTATTGATGTGCAGTGGAGGGGAGAGTGTGACATTTAACAGTGTGTGGATAAGCGGCCTCTGACTGGTTTGAATGCTCTGCAGCAGGCGCCCTGGCACATATAGAAGAGGGCTACAGTATAGCTGCTCTTTATAGGGAACTGAAGGGAGTTGGTTATCTCACAGGAATGAGGATTGGGCCACAGAGCTGAAGGGAGTTATTTCAGCTAGCCTCCAGGTTGCCGCAGTCAGGGAAGACAAACAGGAAAATCAATACTCCCACTCAGGACAGTTCACTACAAGGGCCTCCCTCAGCGCCACTGTCTGTCACAGTCAGTCCCTCAAGCTGGAAGGGATGGGAACTGCTGACAAGGTAGGTGTCAGAGCACACTGATCACACTGTTAGAGAGCGACTGAAGTCTTGTTCAGCACCACAGACAGCTCCAGACAGACAAAGACAAAGGACATGGGTAAAATGTTGGTCACAAGCTCATCTGCTCCTTTTCAACACACATTTAAATCTCATTAAATTCCTGGGAACGTGAGACTGGTGTCTGTGTACGGCAGCTACAGAAAGTCCACAAACTTAATAGCATATTGTGGCTCTGGTTGGAAAAAGCTGATGTCACTGGCTTCTCTGCAACAATCCAGATTTAGAAATATTTGAGTCCCAACATGATACTAGTTGTAAGGTTGTTTGCTTATGTTGCATACAGACTACTAACAGTCAAATATGACCAAACCACACTGTCTTGAAGAAAGAGATTAGCTGAAATTCAGAGTTCCAAATTATGTTTTTTCCCCCAAATTTCAGCTTTGATTGTTGTTTAAATAGTAATATTAATTATGTTACATTTGAAACCAAGTCTGTCAGTCATAAGTTGCTAAAACTATTAAGTAAAATCTGTGAAGCTCAATATGTTTGACTCATCTTGATAGATGAATCTGAACAAGCCACTTGCTGTGAACACTTTTTTTGATACCCACATCCAGTAAATGCTCAGTAAAAGGGGAGTGGGTTGGGCGCAGACAAACAGTCATGTTCATCCTTGGTATTTGTGTGTGTGTGTGTGTGTGTGTGTGTGTGTGTGTGTGTGTGTGTGTGTGTGTGTGTGTGTGTGTGTGTGTGTGTGTGTGTGTGTGTGTGTGTGTGTGTTTGTGGAGAATGAGGGGGGCCATCAGTGAGTGCTGCCAATGGTAATGAAGCCACCACTATAAATGGGCTAGTCATTCATGATTAACTGGCGTGTCATGCCTGAAGTAATTGCCTTAATTAGCTATTGAACAGGTTTCAGGGTTAATAGGACAACAGGTTGGCAGTGAACCTGATATACTGTTGGAAGTTAATGATTTTACTCTCATCTTCCCCTCAATCCTCGAAAAGATTTGATTAACAGTATGAGAGAAACAGATCTCCTTGTTTGTTAATACAAAATCAATTTCATGGCTGGCTGAGCTATCTCTTGACAGTGTTTTTGTTGGACGGGCAAGGTCTTCAGTCAGCTGGAGACAGAACAAACAGAGGCCGGTGGAAGAGTGCAGACAGTAAATCTGCCTCTCTAAGTGCAGTACAGTCATGATGTTGAGGCTGGCAGCTCTCCCTCCCTGCCCACAAATTTACCTCCACTAAGCTTTTCTGTCGTGCCTCGTGGCCAATGCGGTGTGTTTTCCATGAGTCTGTCAGAGGAATAAGCCCATGCAAGTAATTGGGAAGCAGGTACCGTAAAGTCTCCCCTGTGAGGCAAGATCAATGTGTTTGGAAATGTGTTTCAGGTGAAATGCCAGAAGGGAGAAAGTGCAAAGACATTGTCTTCAAATCCTCATATGCCAGGACCACTTAATTGGCAAAAGCTTGGTTATTGAAAAGAGGTCAAAATATAACTGCCTTTTTACTGTAAACCTCTGCTTTTCTCACCGGAAACCGTTTAGACAAACAATTTGGCTCTGCTTCTTTGTGGCATATTGCGCCTGCAGCACGGCTCGGGTATTTTGGCAGTCTCAGTACAGTTGCAGAATCACTATAGAAATATTACAGCCTTTTTCATTTTCTTTTCTTTTTCTGTCACAGATTTGTTTAGCTTATAAGTAACCATAATTAGAATATGTGGGTAGCCGCAGCATGATGCAGTTCACAATGAAAACCTATGGAACGTGGAAACACAGATGTTCATAACCACTGTGTTGTTTTTTCTTCTGTTAGCCATAAAATTACTATAGTTAGCTTGAAAGGCTTGAAACAGTTCCTCAACTTTTGTGCATGTAGTCTTTTGTTGTGAAATTTGTTTTATCATTGCCTTACTAGTTTTTACATCATTCACACAGAACGGCACAAACATATACTTATTCAACAGATAATTGCAGAAGAAAAGAGCGATTTAAAAAAATAATACAAGAAAGTACGTAAAAAGGAAAGAAAGTTATAAACTAAACTAAACAGACAAAGTATATATTCAATCCATCCACACAGTCAAATCCAATATTAAATCAGTAGCTGCCTTGATAGCAGCACCTGCCCCACGCTTAGGAGCATATATAGATGCAATCAATAACACTAAAAAATGATCAATTATGTTCAATTAGATTATGTTTCATACAATGTTTAGTCTATTAAATGTTGGCATATCCAAACCGGCATCTTCAGGTGCTTTGTCCAATCAGCAGTTCACAAACTAAAGATACCAATTTTACAATAATAATTTCAATAATGAATGATAAATCCTTATATAGGAAAATCTGGAAATAGACAATGATTGGACAGATGTTTAAAGTTCCCCTCCACTCAAAAATGTGTTTTGCTTATTGTTGCCTCAATTGATCTAGTTTCACTGTGCAGAATGATGTATTTGCATGTATTTGACACTAGAAGGCGGTTTTCACATGAATCTGCTGAATAGAGAAAGTTTCTCTGTGCTCATAAAAATCTGAGTTTAAGGGGCGGGCCTACGAGCAGGATTTATGACATCACAACTAGTTTAGAGACATCTAAGACCACATCTAACCACAGAGATCGTGGTCCAGTATTCCACTTACACAAGTGTGATGGTTACTTGAAGATTCTAGTGCACAAACATTGAAGACAGACTGAACAGTGACGGAGAAAATACCTTTTGTCCAGCAGTTAAACTTTTGAAATTAAGAATATTTGGATATTTATTGATTCTAGATTTTTTAAAAGAGGGAAACGAATCCATGGAATATTAAACATAATGGACACATATTATTGTTTATACATCTTACAACATGTCTGGAGGAATTCTTTAAATGATTGTTTTGAAAAATAGTTGCAGATAAATATTTGTCTGATCAATTTATGAATTAATTATAAACAATTTCACCAACCTTTATAATCCCACACTACATTTGTAAAATTGCTTTTGCCGTTTTGAATATTAAGATTTCATGAACATTTCTATGGTGAATAAAATACATTGACGTTTGCTGATACAGCCCTGGTACCTATAGTTTAGAGGTATATAGAGCGGTAAAATGCTGGGAAGTTTCTGCTGAGCTGCAAAAAAAACAACAACTTTGCATTACCCCATGGGAGTCGTAAAGGAGCAGCTACAGAAGAGTATATGAAGTGTGAGTGTATTCCATAGCATTATTTGGGTTGGAGGCTGAGGTTAAATCAATCTTAGAAAAAAGATATCTCCATAGGAAGGATAAACAAGGGAAGAATACGGAGGACAAGGATCCTGACTTATGGTGTCTCAAAGGAACTCAACCACTAAGTCAATTCTGTGCTGTGCAGTGTCATAAGGACAGCAGCAATGATTATTTCACAGTACTATATCTGTCAGCCTGGCTGTTTGTTCAGCACTCTTGAACTGTTATGACTCTGCACAGATCAGCGTTCACACTGGAATGTAGAGGTGACGTGCGGTATTATTGAGACAATGTTGTGCTGGTGATATGGGCCTTCCTCATGGAGTGTCGGTGTTCCCCTGTTGCTCTCGTGATGCCAAGTCCTGCATTACTTGTGGTGAGGATGCTGACAAAGTTTCATCAGCTGCACAGCACCAGAGGGAGGATCAGAAGCAAGTGAGCAACGAAGATATTATAAAGGCATGTCAGTGTCCTTCTTTCTTTCTCTCTCTCACTCTCTCTCTTTGTTTCTTTCTCTGTCTCTTCGTCTTTGTCTCCTCCGTGCAGACCCGTGATCAGCTTGTCAGCACTGCTTGAGCCTTTGTTCATTGAGCAACTTGTTCTGCTCAGATTGTCAATGAAACTTAGTGTCTGTGAGCCAGCTAAAGCACTCAAAGTCCCACTCGTCTGTCAGACACAGCAGTTACACTCTCCCGTCTGATAATAGTGAGGCTGCAGGGGGAGCCTTTGCAGCAGCTGTCTATTCAACTGTTCAGGAGAAATTAATTGTGAAATGATGTGTGTTGAGCAGGTAGAGCAGTGAAAATATTCGACCTGAACATTAACTGAACCATGGCCATGTTGATAATATTATGTGTTTAATGGTTGGTAGATATAAAGTCACAACAAACAATACTGAAATATGTCAATTTTTTAATGATCTGAGTGAAAGTGTTCTCAAAGTTGCCAGACTGTGAAAGCAGTTGTTTTTCCATTTTCAGGGTTTAATGAAGTTGTGCGAAAGTATATCGTTTAAATCTTTGTACTCTTTATACAAACTAGAGACGCTATTAGGGGTGTGGAAATGTCTGTCAGTCCATTACTTTGGTCTAGCCTGAAATATCAACATCTGGCTGATGAAATGAAATGTCTTATAAATTAAATAGCCTCAGCGGTACTTTGTGTCAGTGCTAATTACCAAATGTTTTGCATGTTAACATGCTAAACTAAGATGGTGAACATGATAAACATACTTGCTTAATGTTAGCATTGACATTGTGTTGGCATGCAGATGATAGCATTTAGCTCAAAGAAACACTGTACCTAGTGCCTTGCAGAGCTGCTATTGTGTCATGCTAATACACTAGCTAGTTGCCTTATAGAGTTGTATGAGGGACTATTTTGGGCAACGCTGGCTCCGGAAGTAAAAATTCCATTCATTGTCCCTATAAACAATGTTACGTTGCTCAATATAAGCACCTCTATGGCATGAAATGTTCCTTATTAAATCATCAATGCAAAAGATGACCGTGAAAATATCTGGTTCTTTGATAAAAAGTCTAAGGTACAACACTACATAAACATTTAGGGACAATTCCCAAGAAAATGCATTCCAGCAAGAAAAAGCCAATCACCAAGCTTAAAGTTTGCTAACAGTAGGGAAAACGAAACAAAGATTACATTGTTGACAAAACTGATTTTATAACCTACAGAGTGAATCAATTTAAATTTCTTAACTTGTGATTTCTGGGTCACTTTTGAGTGAATTCAGCAAAGATAGCTGTTTACAACTTCAACCATTAAGTGTTTTGAATTCATTGCCATTCACATTTCTTGATTTCTTCTCCATAGCAACGGGTTCATGGGTACTGTACTATTCTTTGCTGTTCAGCACGCCAAACTCATGAACAAAATGTGATTTCTCAGAAATTAAGTTGAAATAATTAACACCGGTCATGCAGATCTTAATCCACATGTAACTAATGTATCTATGCATCCCTCTATCTGATGCTGACTTATTAACTCCTTATATACAGTATCACTCAAAAGTTTGGACACACTTTCTCATTCATCAGAATGGGAAGGTGTGTACAGTACAAGCCACTCAGAATTGCCGCTCTCAGCCAGGTCCCAGCTGGTTGCCAGCCAACTCTTTAAACTTTAATTATCACAGGCTTTCCACCACTTTGTTGTAATACATCTAATAAACTCCTTAGACTTTTTTAGCACTTCTCTCCAAGTAGGGTTGCTGAATTGTGATGATTGTTTTTTTCACATTTTGGCTTGATCTTAACAGTTGACTATGTGATTAAAATGTATTCTGAGCATATTTTGCTGTTGTGGGATTTCAGAAGGGAACACTGAGCAACAAGAACTTGATGATAAACAACTACATGAGAGAAAACAGAGTTGTGAAAAGAAATCTGTGAATAATGCTCAATAAATATGCTGTCTGAAGTTCCTCTAAACCGTAACATTATGTTACATTAGCGTTATGAGTCACTAAATTATCTGGATTCTCATTAGGCAAGGCAAGTTTATTTATATAGCACATTTCAGCAACAAATAATTCAATATGCTTTACGCAAAACATTACAAGCATCAAGAAAAAATACAAAAGACACACCCTAAAAGGACCAGCCCAAAAAAATTGTCATTAAAGAGCTAAGTTAGAATAGTATAAGAAAGATAAAAACAATTTAAAAATGGTCTGACTCAGGCATCCGTGACTGAAATATCACTGCCTGTGTCCACTATGTGGCGCTAGAGAGCACCCACCAATTATATGTCATGTTGTAGTGTATGATGTGGAGAACACATCCTGTAAATTTCATATAAATCGGATAATGTTTGTCTTATGAGGCTTACTTCCTGTGTCCAGTAGGTGGCGCTGTGTATATGACACAGTATTGATGCATAGACGTGTTCAGGGCAGGACCCTGTACATGCATGATTAATTTGGTGTAGATCGGGCGATGTCTGTAGGAGTTATAAGGATTTCCTGCTTTTTGGCGAAGGAAATTGTCGGCACCGCCACGCCCAAACCGAATCCCTAATCAGAACGTTTTTGAGAACTTTTCATCTCCAATGTCTCAAGATGATTCTGTGCCAATTTGAAGTGGGTGGGATGACTAGTTCGTCCAAATATGATGTGTGGAAATGGAAAAAATCACCAATTTCGATTCAAAATGGCCGACTTCCTGTTGGAGTGACGTCATGGGTCCAAGAGATTTTATAGTGCGTCTTTACACGATACATGTGTTTACTGAATTTCGTTTGTCTACGTCAATCTGAGTCGAGGGGCTCGATTTTTTAAATTTTCTAGTGGGCGCTATTGATCCATTTTGCGGCGCCCATTTCCGCAATCCTTAAAATATCACATTTTTCGCCAGATCGGACATGATTGCAAGTTTTGGTGAGTTTTGGGGCACGTTTAGGCTGTCAAAAAGGCGTTTGTTTTATAGGAACTATAATAATAAGAATCAGGACAGATACTATAGGGCCTCGCACTGGTCAGTGCTCGGGCCCTAATTACTTTGGTTTTGTCTTTATCTAAAGAGAATTCTGGTACATCTAATAGTTGATTTGTTCAATGCACTTACTCAGTGCTTGTACTGAACCATAAACCCCAGGTGAAATAGTTATGTAAATGTGTGTGTCATCTTCCTCTTCTTCTTCTCTATCTGCATAATTATGGTGACATATTACTACATATTTTGTTGTTTTCCATAATCTAAGCCAGTGGGAGCATGCAGATGTTAAATAAAGGAGGCCCCTGAATGGAGCCTTGGGGAACTCTACAGGTTATTTTTTCCTGCTCAGATGAGTAATTACCTATAGACTAAAAGTAGTCCCTGTCCTTTAAGTAGGATTCAAACCAATTTAGCACTGTGCCAGAAGTCCCACCTAGTTACCCAGTTGGTCTACTGGCCAACTATATGGAACAGAAATCCAGTAATACTAAGACTGAAATTCTGTCACTCTCTGTTTTTAAGTGCCTATCACTGAAGTCCTTAACAAGAGCAGTGTCAGTACTGTGGTGTGGTGAAATCCTGACTGAAAGACTGAAAGACAAAATGGTTGTTTAGTGCCAAGTAGTTGTTCAGCTGTTGAAAAACAGCTTTTTCAATAATTTTATTTAAAAATGGAAGGTTTGATATGGGCCTATAACTGTTCATTGATGATGTGTCTAGATTGGTCTTATTACAGCCAAGGACCCAGTAGGGATCTGCCACAAATCTGGATGGGCCCTGTCATGGACCTGTCACGGATCAGCCGGCAATTATAGGCGACTGCATCTGCACACCACAAAGAATTATTGCTTTTTTGCTTTGGTTGTGCAGTGTGAAGGTTGGACTATAAAGGTCAAGATTTACATCTAACAGCCCCATGGTATCCCCCATTTTTCCAGTAGAGTAGTTTAGGTTACATGTCTGGGATGCTCTTTGAAGCTCATCCTGTAATCGGAGCGGATTGTGCTGCAACAAAAGCCGAAGGAGCTGTGGGTCTGTCAGCTCTGGGCCTGGTTGCTGTCTCCCACTAGACCGAAATATAGCTGTATGACATAAAGAAGATTAATCATGGATGTTATCAGGTTAAGATCCGGGGCTGCACTATTGCTCCTTTGCTCTCTAGGTGATCAGGGAACTTGAACAGCTATGCACTTCAAAGATGCCCCACACTGATAGCTATAAATGCTCAATAGCACTAAGCAAAAGCAGCTATCAAATGCTGCAACGCAAGACTGCACCCTGGCTATATTTGACTTGTAATGATGGCCAGATACTCCCATTTCTCCAGCAGTTCTCTATGGATGCCAACTGTCCACAGCAGAGCAGGAGGCAAGAGGGGGATCTGACACCAGCATCACTCCAAACAGTAAGAACTGCGGGAGAGATTCGCCTGACCCTGTCAGAGCCCCGGACATACTCCACAGCTCCACTACACTAACAAGCATCAAAACAAAATACAGAAGGATACATTTGTGGCTGTTGTGCATCGTGCTGGACGTGTCAGGCATCTGCTGAGCGTCACAGCACATTTGGCCTCTTTCAGTTTTATTGTTTGTCATATGTGAGATGACGATGAAGGCAAAAAAAATCTAATTCTGGGATTTGGACCGAGAGATATGATAGACTGAAATATGACATGCTGGCTGGTGAGTGAGCCGATAGACGAATAGAACGTTGCTGCGTCCATCTGTGGGTCCATCTGGTGCGATGGGGAGGGAAAACAAAGCTAAGAGCAACCGTCTAATTGAGAACATACAACCCAAAATCAAGATTATGTCACAGGACATGATATCACATGAGATAATACAGAAAAGCTCACGATAGAGTCTCTCAGCTAGAAGTTGGGCTTGTACAGAAATGACATTTTACTATGTGTGGTGCAGTGTTGTTTTTGACAACCATCTTAGATTTAGTCTTAGTCTTAGTCTTTTGGACTAAAATGCTTATTAGTTTTAGTCACATTTTAGTCACTTCTATATGTGATAGTTTTAGTCCAGTTTTAGTCGACGAAAACTCAAAAGGGTTTTAAGTCTAGTTTTAGTCAAAAAAAAAAAATTAAATAAGTATAGTCTTTTAACAAATTAATTTAGGTCAATAAGTATTGGAGATTGCTGTTGGGCAGTGTCACACATAAGTTGTGAAAATAGCAGCAGATCTATAAGTTCAACACATTGTAAGCTTGCAGATCTGCTATTTTCACAAATAATAACAATAATAAAGGAATGGTTTTAGACATATAAGGTTTCCACCCAACGGCAAATTTCTGATCTAAGGATTGTGTATTAACAATATATAAAAAATATCCTTGTGGCGAGCCTTAAGGTGCCGCTTAAGGTTGGTCGTATTTTTTCCGCCTACTTTGTGGCCACATTTGTCACCGTCTTCCTTCACAATACACTCTGTTTTATTATCTGCTGGGTTATATTTAAAATACACTCATATGTCGTCTCTACGTTTGCGACCACCGAGCCCCTGTGTTGAAACTGCCGCCGCCATCATGGTCCATTGTGTGATGAGTAACAACAGTGTGACGTGTTGAGCACGTTGTGCGCTGGACGCCAGGTGGTGGGCGTGACCAAACAAGGATAGACTGTAGGCAGCAGCAGATACTTTTTAGGTTTTAATTGACACACACAATAAGGAGAAATGTCACGCATTTTAAAGGTCTGACAGATCACCCACTAACATTTTCGTCCATTCTCGTCTCGTCAACGAAAACTCACACACGTCTCGTCATGTTTTCGTCATCAGAGAGCTATGTTTATCTCGTCACCGTCTCGTTATCATCATGAAAAAAGTGGCGTCAAGGAAATGATTTCGTCATCGTCATCGTTGACGAAAACAACACTGGTGTGGTGTCTTTAATTTGTAATGTGTTTGGGGGTGGGAGTCTATAGACATTCATATGTTTTCATGTGTGTATGGGCAGATGTCTAGCCGAAGGTTAAATGCCTGCCCACCTAACTACAAAGTCAAAGCTCAACGTCTCCCAACTCTTGGTAGATAATGTGTCAATATTGATTGAACGGTTGAGGAGAAGCCTCAGTGTTTGTGTGGCATGACCTTTCTTATAGTGTTGCATGACAAGATCGATTATAGCTGTACACATTATATTCATAAAGCACACAGTTTATTTTGCTTCGGTATTGATTTTGTATCATTTCAAGGCAAAGTAGCAGAATAAACCAGTGTGAAGATTTTTATCTGAGAGACATTACCTACAGTAGATCAATAAAAAACAACGTACAAATATTATCTTTCATCTTTAACCAGACATTTCAGAACGCCTATTTTATTTTTTATGAAATGGGTGTTGTAGCAGTGCACAGGAGAACCTTTTGTGTGCCTCAGTTAATGACAATAAAAAGTGCCAATAAGAAAGGCCCCTGTGAGTGCTCGGGAAAGGTCATTTTAAGTCTCATATTTTCACTGAATGCCCCTCACACAGTGTGAAGCACATGTTTGAGTACAAATCTTCTCACAGGAAGGGTGAAGATAGTGACATTTTAAGTAGTAGATAGTTGTAAGTAGCAGCAAATATGAGTCGTTATGCAGAAAGTAAATATATTTGTGTGTGTGTGTGTATGTGTGTGTGTGTGTGTGTGTGTGTGTGTGTGTGTGTGTGTGTGTGTGTGTGGTTTGGGTACTTCTAACACAGCTGTAACAACAAAAAAGACAACAGATGCCCCACAAACAGGTGTCTGATAAATTACACATTTTCATGCAAATTTAATTAGCACCCTCTGCTATATAGGCTTGTGTATCATGGTTTCTGAACTTTTTTTCCAAGTCACATAATACAGCCAGAACTGTGAACTGGCCAAGCCAATATACTGACTGATATTAGCTTATTGCAGATATATTGGTATACATGTCGTTCAGTGAGTTTCACAAAATTTCAGTACCTGTTTGAGGTGATGTAATTTCATAGTTTTTACTGATACTGATGATCAGATGTGATGTCAGTATATATTTTGGTCACATTACTTAAAGCAATAAATGTACAGGATCTTGATCAATGCTCTATGTTACATGTTTGTAACCAGGCTCTCAAATATTGAAGGAACTATAAGCCTTAAAAATCTAATATTGGTTGGGTTATATTACATCACCTCACTACCAAATGAAAACCATGTATCATTTAAATTTGGGTAATTTTGAATTAAGTGCAGTTTACAGACTGAGAATGTTCTCCTACTTCTTAATAAACCCTTTAAACATACAAACGTTGTAAGAATAATGCATTGTTGTAATGCATGTTGCTGAAAACAGGGATGCTTAATGTATGAAGGAAAGCATTATATATGTAATGTGACTGAATATGTGTATTTGGAATAAGGTATGACTTAATTGTGTGTGTTTGATTTGCTGCATTACATGAGAGAGCTATAAGGCAGGAATTAGATGAGTATGTAATGTCCTGCAGCTGCCAGCCACACTCCATTTAACTACTCACTCATATTTCTATTTCCTCTGTAAATAATTGCGTGCTGCATCCAGATATTAAGGTTATTATACTAACATATTCATGTATATGCTTGGCATACAGTATATTTTCAAGCCGCTGTAAATAAGGTGTATCATCCCTTTCCAGCAAAGGAGGCAGTGATGCCATTAAAGCATAAACATTTTTCCATTGTTAATCAGCACCAATGTTTGTGTTAGTCACAACTGCTTTCTTGTGCAAACCCTAACCCAAACCCCAAAAAAGGAAGCACTAACACAGAAGGGCATTTTCTCTTCCTCTGTAATTTCACCTAAACTAATTTCACCTCAACACCTTTCCATTCATGTAAAAAAAAAAATATCCCATTGCAAATATCATGTTTTTAAACTGATTTGTCGCATGAAAAGCATGGTCAAAAATTAAAAGTAATACCATAAAAGGCATTAGCAGCATGGATTATGTGACTGCAGCCTTACTAAAACTGTCACCTGTGATCAGTTTACCTGCTTGAACCAAAATTAATCTGACAGTCCCATTGTCTACCACTTTGCTGAAAATGTTAGATGCCCAGACTATTTTCGTGATGGCAGGAGCTCAACTCACTTGTATGGAATTAACTACCCACCACAACATGGAAATTAAAATTATCTGTCAATGTTTTTCATTTCCCTTTTTCTATTACATTTCTTTGTAACTCATTTGTATTTAACCTTTTCTGATTCATTTAGCTCATAGTGAAATAGATCTAATTTGCATAGACATGAATAAAGAAAAAAAGCAGATCCTGAAAAAGCTACAGTTATATGTACATGTGTATATATATATATTTCAAAACCAGAACCTGCATAAAAGGGACCCCAGAGATTCCTTCTAGCCACACAACTAACACAAAATACTTAAAGATCCCCTCCATACATGTACACATCACACTTGTAAGTTTCATGCTGGACCATGATTGGTTTACAAACTATTCGCAATGTCCCAAATAATGCTCATGCACCCCTTAAAATCACATTTTCAATGCGCACAGAAAAACTTTACACTTTGAGCAGATGAATGTGAAAATAGCCACAAACAAACTCTGCACATACATCATTCTGCACAGTGAAGCTCAAACATCCAACTTAAGCACTAATAAACACAACTATTTTGAGTGGCAGTGGACTTTAAACAATGTCCCTTCCATACATCTTAATTTTATTAAAGCTGAAATAATTTTAATTGCAGACTGAGAATCCACAAAATGCCATACAACAATGTCATACAACAATATTTTTAAAACTTAATTACACACCTCAGTTGCACATCACTCACTGAGCATGAGAGGCAAAGTCAAGACAGGAGTGTGTGTTTGCCATGACACATTAATTGCAGCTCACTAACTGCTTCAAATGAAGTAATCTATTGATATACAGCAAACATACAGTAATGTAGAGCTCAAACATACCACAATTACTGACACCAAATCACATGTTTACAATCCCTCCAGCTCATACTCACAAGAAAAACAACTGTGTAGGTCTAAATTTTAGTCCGGCAAAAAGAACCTATAGTCACATTTACGCCATCCAGCAGCCATAGTTATTATGACGCAGTTCAGATGACGGCTGAATTCCTTCTTGGGCGGAGGTGTGTTGGGGGAATTAGTCAGGACTTTTAAAAAATAAATTTAAGTAACATTGTGGCGTTTACTGTTGATGTGGATGAAGTTTGCATAACTTTAAGGAAGTATAACCCATGTTTCAAGTGATCATTTTAACTCAAACCATGATCTTTCGCTAACCCTAACCAAGTGGTTTTTGTAGCTAAACTTAATCAGACCTTAACTACAGTGTTGTCACACCATAAAACATCATTATTTTTAAACTATCATTTGTAACGGTTTTGGAAAGCAGCATATTATGGTCCTTTGGGTTGATCTGGAGTGCATTACTACGGACGCTGGATAGCGTAAACGTAACTATAGGTCGTCTTTTGCCAGATGAATTTTAGACCTACATTGTCATCTAATTATGAGAATGTGTTGTTCCTTCAGAGGCCATGGCATACTTTTAGATTGGAAGTGTGACAGTACAGAGCAAAGAACTGCAGCCTTGTTGACAGAACGTCTCTAATTAACTGAGTGGGAATAATGGCTCAGCAGGACCCAGACACCACATTTTTGTCTATTTTAATAACTGGCTTCATAAAATGCAGCTCATATGACTGCCTTACAGTTTAACTTCCTTGTATGATCTCAAAGTGTACAGACTTAATTGAGTAGGCCTATATGTTCATGGAAATATGCATTTAGTACATCTCAACCTTTGTTTAGTAAAACAGAACAATAGAAAACCAGAAAAAACATTTGGTTTTTAGATATTTAGACATTTATCTTCACTACAGGTATGCTTCATAGACAATGATGTGTTTTAAAGGCTTTACATCATGGCAAGAACCACAATGTTCATATTAAAGATGCAACTAAACATTATTGTAATTTATTATTTATTATTAATTTATTGTCAGAGAAAAGTAAGAATAATGAAGCCCATTCTCACATCTTGTTTGAAAACGCATTTGAACAATTACTCAAAATAGTAGATTTGGCACCTAATTAGAATTAATTAAGTAATTGACTAATTGTTTCAGCCTTTGTAATGTTTTCATTATAAAACCTGTCAAAGGATAAAGTAATTAATTGTGATACTTGACTTTGTAAAGTACATATTCCATGGCTGCTATGACATAAAGCATCAGGAAGATCAAATGAATCATATAAAAAGGGTCAAATCCACTATAACACTTTCAAAATAGGCATTAGTTTACAAGTGTAATCTGTTTGTTGTCGTAAATAAATACATTTTCTACTCATGCGTTTGGTGTTGAATGTCATTTTGCAGATCAGTGGTGCTTCAATGACAATATAAATTGCTGCCGCTGCATCACATAAGAACAGGGATGAGAAGCTAAAGTCCAGCTGCTGCTCACATGAATGTCTGAGGTTTAAGAAAAGTTAAGTTCTGGGTGGAAATTGTTGTGTCAGAAAATACAAACACAAATAGGGATAAATCTGGATTGTGATTATCCTGGCCATTAATCTGCCTTTTGTTTCTGTTGTATTTTTGAGCTTTGCACCATGGGGCACTCTGGTTCCATGCAGAGTGTATTGAGCTCTGCAGTGGGACCAGTGGACTGTATTCAGTCTGTTGAACACAGACGGGGGCTATTTTTCAGGAGAAGTTCAACTCCTTCCTAGCAAGCTATGATAGGGTCCCTGCGGTTCAAAAGAAACCACTATTACAAACAGGGAGCTGAAACAACAGGACATTTTAGGTTGGTTCAGTCACTAAGCAAAAATAATGCCAGTACTTTGAAATACTGAACACACAGAGCAGCAGAATTGCAGAATCCGTGAATATTCTGCTATAATACATAATGATCTCTTTGTACTACATTTAGTAAATGTGTTTTATTTTTGCTCAGATCCCTAGCTCTAAGGCCCAATTTTTACTGTACTGTGCTGCAGAGCTTGTAGGCCAAGCTGGTGAAATCCTCTACACAGAGCTCTCCCCAGACCCAATCAGCAGTGGTCTCCTCCACAGTGGAGGGGGTTCATGGCAGTAGCATATCAGCGATGGGCATTTGATATCGCCTCTGCAGAACAGAGTCACATAATCCAGTTTGTGGCCAAAAAAAGAATAAAAATGTTAATTCATCAGCGGCCGAATAATCCCCTGAAATAACAAGCTTAAAAGCTAAAACCCTCTATAATTTTATCTGGAATCTTCCATACACTGACACCACAATGACATCAAAGCAGGACAGGAAATGCATGGGTAACAAATCAATAGACAGAAGAGTCGCATTAAGGCTTAATTCGTGGCAAAGTGGAGCTTTAGGAAAGCTGTGGGGGTTCAGATTGGCCAGAGTGGGATACAGATATAGAGAGAGACTGAATCAGAGATATCCAGCCTGCTGTGCCACTCATCCTATTGTGGTCTGAGGCATGAAGCTGTACGTCAGAGTTAAGTAGTTTTACACTTCAACTGTTCTGTTCTTGTTTTCTTTCGTCTTTATATATGAATATATAACTAATCATTTTTATTTTGCATCATCAGCTGTAGAGTCTCAAAACACTTTCTTCCTTGCATGAACAATGTAACTAATTTGAGAACTTGTCTACTTGTGAATCCATTTTCTTTCACTGTTCTAATTCATATTTACATTAACTTTGGTCTGACTGTTGTTTTATGGAATACTTTTCAGATTTTTCTGTTTTTCAATCACTGTCATTTTTATCTGTATGCTACATCATCATGTGATATCTGTCTCCATGTCGGCTCTGAGGCATAGAGGAAATTAGTGATACAGTAGGTATTTTTATCTTTCATTACAACCTACTTTGGGGCCTTTACATGCTCAAAGCACATGCTAACTACTGAGGCTGAAAACACTTCAACTG